>NC_133896.1:190818562-191177975 GCF_964199755.1 Larus michahellis | reverse complement strand
GGGTAGAAACACAAGCAACGCCAGAACCTTAAAAAAATAGGAGCCCACCACCATGGTTAAATCTGAAATTGGTGAAGTACCAAACAGTAGGCATACTTGACTAAGATCATGACTAACGAACAGGATCAATGTATGTTTTAGTATATAGTAATGCGCTTGACTGGTGGATAGGACCCTGGATGTGCCAGGAGGGCTGCCTGTGGACAGCCATAAAGACTAGCTGGAGTAAATCCTAAGCCTAGAGCTCTGGTGTGGAAAGGTGCTGGTCCTTCAGGAAGGACTTGCAGGGGAAATGGAGGGAGAAATTGTTGCACTGAATGTCATGAGTGAAACCCAAGGGAGAAAAGCAAGCTTGCTGAAGAGTTCAGAATGGCAAGAGAGGTAAAGTACCATCTGCAGTGGGGTGGCAGAGCGATTTCCCTCTTCATTCCCTGTCTGTCTTCTGTGCCCCTCAACATACTCCTGCGCCAACACAACATCTCTTCGTCATTCTCCTTGCCCTCTGCCTGTGCTAGGGAGCATGGTACCGAGGGTATGGATGAACACAGGGCTGGGGCAAAAAATGGTGGCATGTCAATATGTGTAAATCACTATGGTCAGGAGATAGAGGGAAAAAGTATTTGAGGAATGGAAAGTCATGGGAAAAGAAAATAAACCAACACTGAAAAGATGAGCAGGAGAAAAAACAGCAAACAAGAGTGTGAGGAGGGAAAGGTAATGAGAGAGCCCGAGGCAGGGGACATAGCTTGGAGGGGATTGAGTGGAAATGGGAAAGTACAGAAGGTGGGAAGCCAAGAAGGGAGGCAACAAAGAGAAAGAACAATACTGCTGTCTGGAAAACAGGTTTGAAAGAAATGAGGAGCAGGGGGAATATGAAACCCAGATAACAAAGGTAATTAAGTAGTATGAAAGCTGAGGAATGAAATGAACACAGGCAACTTTTCAGATATTTGTTAGCTTCTGTTAAATACTCTGAAGACCCCCAGAAGAAACCATATAAAACTCAGTGCACGCTCTATACATGTGTGAGTAGGGTGGTGTTACCCTCCCTTTACTTCTTATTTCCAGCTTTACCATCTGTGGTACCATACTCCTTATGTCGTGCTCATATGGTAACAGGTAGCAAAATTCTATACTTACTTAGAAGATTTTGTATTTCATATTTTGCTAACATAACTTTCTTCTTACAAGTGCTTGTTTCACTTGGTAAAAGAAGTCTGGATGACTAATTCTGTAGAAATCAATGATGAGTTGAGGCACAATGAATCCCATCCAGCTTACAACATTCAAGAAAAGAAACCTTATGGTGTAGGAAATCAAGAAAGCAATAGAATGGCATGGCAGAGCAGTGGGGCCTTTCCTTTTGCACTGTGCAAAAGTGCAGAGAAGGCACTGTCAGTATCCCGATGTGCAAAGCCTGTGACAGTATGTATCCACAGAAATTGCATGGGCTCGCTTCAGAGTTGGCGTCACAAGGGCCAAAGTATTTTCTAACAAGCAGAGAAAATCTCTGTGGCATATACAAGGCTGATGAGCAGAATGTGCGGATCCCAAAATCCCTGAAGGAGTTTGTAACAGGTAAATTTCAACAATACAAGCACAGTAATGGAATAACAGAGAACAAAACACAAGAACAAGGGCTCCTCTGATGAACTTTGCCTGAGAGGAAAAATTGCCAAGAATGGACCTGCAGAGGGAACCTTTTGTGTGGGTTAAGTTTGGAAAGGAAAGGGAAGACTGCAGGAGTTTGGTGGGAGGAAGGCATGTTTTCCACATGCAATTCCAGTTGACAGCTCTTTAGAGAGGTCTTAATGAACAAGTCTTCTCACACCTGAGGAAGGGCTTCAGTTACCAGTTCAGGAGTGTATTTGCATCTGGGAGGGATCAGAGGCATTTAAATTGGTGGAGGACTTAAGGTCCTGCTTCTCTCAAGAACACAACAGACAAATGCTACTCCTTTTTCACTGAGCTCTTGTCTTCATTTTGTACCTTTTATAAATGTTTCATCAAGTAGCTTACCCTCAGATGACACAAGCGACACTTCGTGAGGTGTTTGGCAGTGTCTGCTAGATTAGAAAACATATCATCATTTGAACTACGATAAGAAGTGACAAGAAAATAGGCAAGATTTCATTTACATTGTTTTTAAAGACATAAAACATTTTTTATTAAATTGGTGAGAAAAACAACAGAAGATGATGATGAGCCTGACTTGCAGTTCTGTGCAATATTTTATAAATCAAACCACATAATTAATTCATGTTATAAATGACAGGAACTCATGACAAGGCTGATGAGAGAATCAATACAGATAGTGTTTTGAATAAGGTCTTGGGAATAAATTAATGATTCTTCACTGAAAAAGAAGGTGTGTGGGACATAGAGGAATGTGTCATGAAGAATAATAGAAAAGCAAAAGCAGAAGACACTGTACTGGACTCAGAGAACAAATAGCCCTAAACTTATTGTTTCTTAATTTGTATCACTGGGTGATGGATGGTTGGGTCAAAAATATCTTCCCTATTTCTTTGCCTTCTTTCAGGCCCCTCCCCTGCGCTGAATGAATCAGAATATCAGCGTACGTCCTACAACGCCATTTGTTCCCTTACGGGTGTGTGCAGAGAAGCAGAGGTTCTCACTGAGTAGGGTCTTCCCTACAGGACTTCTTCTGGTAGATGTCCTTGCCCTGTGGAGTCCCATGGCACATGGAAGTCAGCCAAAGGCTGAAGATGAAAAATGGGCTCCTCTTATTCCTGTTACAGACACTACTGGCAGATTGCAGGTGTTCTTATCAAGACTGTAACCAATCATCTGGTGGGAGCTATCTGTATTAGGACCCAGGACAGCCTTTTTAATTTTCTCGATTATTTCCCAAGAAGATAACTACAGTTGGAAGCGGGTGGGGAGACGGTCTGTTTCTCCATGCTTCCTTCTCCTATGCTCCTCAAAAGAACGTAAGAATGAGAAACATGAGGAACAACGGATGTGTTGTCTAGTTGTGACTTATGGTGATACTGCTGACACAGAACGCATATTTCTCTTCTCTGCAGCCCCTGCAGTAACATCTGCTCTAGAGGTTGAAGCCTGCTGAAGTCTGGTCAAAGCTTATGATGATCCTTACAAGATCTACTTTAAGATTTTTGTGAGAATTTAGGTGACCATTTGGGTCTTCAACTTAAAGCGTAGCTTACTCCATCACCCCATGAAGGCACAGGCCATGTACACTTCTTTTGTTCCCAACATACTATTGGAGATCACTCTTCTGCAGCACAGGGTCTCAGTGGCAGTCCTTTGAGCCCAAATCTTACTTGGTTAGGGAACTTTTATGGGAACTTCTTAGGTTTAGGGGAAGTTTTTATGTTTAAATATGTGGAAAAATATTACAGTTATAGTATGTGTCAAATGTCAGTATTCCCTTGAATTCTTTATTTATGAGAAACAGACACAATTATTTTGAGATCCTATGAAAATGAGTAAAAAAAATAACCAGTTTGGAAATATCAATGATCACTTGTAGTTTCTGTGAAATTTATTTGTTTGCTTGTTCGATTTCATTTTTCAGCTACTGTATGTCTGGAATGTAAATGTCTATGCTTGTGTGGAAAATACAAATAAAAACATAAAGGAAAATCAATACTTTTTAATGTATAGGGTAGGAGAAGCTGAGCAGAAGGGTAGTATTGGGAAAGAGAAGAAGACAAATTCAGAGATTTTGTGGTATATTAACCAGAAAAAAAAAAGGACCCAAATGTCAACTGAAGATATTGATTTCAGCAGATACTGGTTCAGGCCTAGGAACGCTTGACTTGATACTAAAGAAATTTAGCACAAAAGTTCACTAGAAACCTTTGGCTTTCTCAAGAGCAATCAAGAACCTGAAAGGTGAATTTTCGGTTGGCTGGCAATATTATATGTCGTATTGTTTAAAGACCTGTCTTTGAGCCCAACAAAGATACAGCTCTTCTTGTCTTGGGTTAATGAATGTGCACAGCTGTCCTGAGCACAGCTGGATTTCCCATTTCACGTGCACATTCAAGATGTTAAAGATGTTCTCTCGCTGGCATATGAGAAAATTAACATCTTTCACAAGGTCTTCTGAAAATGCAGAGAGAGAGAGAAGAAGTCATGCTAAACAGATAGCAGCCTAGTGGTTATGGCATCTCCAGGACTGTAGATACAAGTAGTTGAAGTCTGCTGTGCTTGCATAAGTAGAAAATGAAGCTGTACTCCAGTTTTGAAGTGAGTACCGACCCACTGGTTTATTGATTCTTCTCAGGAGGAAGCAAATTTGTCCATTCTGCCCATCTTATTAGCTGTTCTGCTCTGCACAAAAATAATAAAAAAAGGGCAACAACACACTCCCTTTCCCATATTGCTAAGAGAGAAGGACTGCTTAGCTACCTCTGTAATCTAGCAGGCACGGGACTTGCCCAGCCTGCGAGAAAGACAAATTCATTTTTCTCCCTCATTTGCTACTATACTGGTTATACAAACTGTTAAAGACATTCCACCTGGGGCAGCAGTGGGTTTTTCTTCTCAGAAACGATGGAATGAAATAGAGTTAAGATTTTGTTGAAATGACATTTCTGAACCCTTTTGCCCCTCATTTCCTTTTTCTCCCATGCAATGATCTTCGCCAGATCAGAGTCATAGAATCACAGAATGTTCGGGTTGGAAAGGACCTTAAAGATCATCTAGTTCCAACCCCCCTGCCATGGGCAGGGACACCTCCCACTAGACCAGGCTGCTCAAAGCCCCATCCAGCCTGGCCTTGAACACTTCCAGGGATGGGGCAGCAACAACTTCTCTGGGCAACCAGTTCCAGTGCCTCACCACCCTCACAGTAAAAAATTTCTTCCTAATATCTAATCAAAATCTACCCTCTTTCAGTTAAAAGACATTACCCCTCGTCCTATCACTAGAAACCCTTGTAAAAAGTCCCTCTCCAGCTTTCCTGTAGGCCCCAGTACTTTAAATACTGGAAGGCTGCAATAAGGTCTCCCTGGAGCCTTCTCTTCTCCAGGCTGAACAACCCCCAAATCTCTCAGCCTGTCTTCATAGGAGAGCTGCTCCACCCCTCTGATCATCTTCGTGGCCATCCTCTGGACTCGCTCCAACAGGTCCATGTCTTTCTTATGTTGGGGACTCCAAAGCTGGATGCAGTACTCCAGGTGGAGTCTCACCAGCGTGGAACAGAGGGACAGAATCACCTCCTTTGACCTGCTGGCCACGCTTCTTTTGATGCAACCTAGGATGTGGCTGGCTTTCTGGGCTGTGAGTGCACGTTACTGGGTCACATTGCCCTCCTGATCTACCAACACCCCCAAGTCCTTCTCCTCAGGGCAGCTCTCAATCCATTCTCTGCCCAGCCTGTATTTGTGCTTGGGATTGCCGTGACTCAAGTGCAGAACCTTGCACTTGGCCTTGTTGAACTTCATGAGGTTCACACATGCCCACCTCTCGAGCCTGTCCAGGTCCCTCTGGATGGCATCCCTTCCCTCCAGCATGTCAACAGCTCTACAAAGCTTGCTGTCATTGGCAAACTTGTTGAGGGTGCACTCAATCCCACTGTCCATATCTCCAACAAAGATGTTAAACAGCACCAGTCCCAATACCGACCCCTGAGGAACACCACTCGTCGCTGGTCACCATTTGAACATGGAGCCATTGACCGCAACGCTTTGAGTGCTGCCATCCAGCCAATTCCTTATACACCAAGTGACCCATCCCTCAAATCCATGTCTCCAATTTAGACACCAGGATGTTGTGCAGGACAGTGTCAAATGCTTTGCACAAGTCCAGGTAGATGATATCAGTTGCTTTTCCTTTATCCACCAACACTGTAACCCCGTCATAGCAGGTCATCAAATTTGTCAGAGATATTTTGTCAGAACAACCCCAGGCAAAAGCATAGACCAAACTCAGCAAAACTACAGCACAGTAAAATTTAAATACTTTGTTTTCTTTGTATGTGTGTTCTTGCCGTTTGTTTGCTTGCTTTTACATTAGTATAACAAATGTGTATATTTTCAGGGCAAAAAAGGTTTTAGTGGAAAGGATAGGTCTTACACCATTGCCCAAATTCAAAGATACAGTTAAAAATCTTGTTTGTTGCCTTCAGAAACACAAATGTCTCAAAAGATATCAGAATTTAAAATAATGTGGAGGGTTCAAATACTGTCATTTGTAAAAAACTTGTCAAATGGGTTTGTTATGAATTTTTCACCAGCTCTTTATTCTTCATACCTGACTCACAGGGACCTTACTGCTGTTTTGAGAGGAACATCCTGAATTTTGGGAATTGAAATATCCATGCCTTAAAATAGCACAGAGCATTTTTTCTCCAGACTCCCCAGGATTCGTACTAGACAGCTATTTTTATGCCTGCAGATTTGCCAGCTCATTCTCCACTTTTTCAGTCAGTTTGTTGGTATTCTCAGAAACCCCTGACACCAACTGAATCATTATAGGGAGGTCTGAATTACCCAAACCCTTCAGTGTCCTTTTGGTAGACAGTTACTTCTGCAGCATGAGCGTCTAGGGTTTCTCTGCTGCAGGAGCAGGGACCTTCCTGCTGTTTCTGCCAGGCAGTAGAGAGCTCTGACCATCCCCCCTTTGCAGAACTTCATGCTTTATTTAGAAGATGGTATTTTAACTGTTACATTTGTTTGAGAACCCGGTTTGATGAGCTTGAGCCAGCCAGTCTGAAACACTGTGCAGAGCTAATGAATTCATGGGACGTCACCACACAACTCACCGATTAGATTTTTATCTAGCAAAAAGTTCCTTATTTTTGCCATGGTCATTTGTGTGGGACACAGACCAGTCCTGACTGAGGAAAGACTATCTGTCCTCTAATAGATGGGATTCATTAAATAAAAACCCAACGGTGCCAGGCTCAGCAGTGAAAAGTGGTCCCCCAACATCACCAGCTAGCTGAGTGACCTCAGAGACCCAGGAACCCTGTCCTCCAGAGCT
Organism: Larus michahellis; assembly: GCF_964199755.1. Lineage (NCBI taxonomy): Eukaryota > Metazoa > Chordata > Aves > Charadriiformes > Laridae > Larus > Larus michahellis. Next base: position 191,170,997 of record NC_133896.1, on the reverse strand, counting down.
GTCTGCACCCTCAGCCATGTGCCAAGCACTCTCAGTCTCTTCCTACACAATTTCCAGATTTCTTAGTTCTCTGAGGCTGGCAATGCCTCCACTTACTTTGGTAGTTGCTTTTCCTTACCAAACCATTTCGTTCCTGTCATTATCTTTCCAAACACACTTTCCTTAGCTGCGCATATCTTCTTCTGCTTTGCACAGAGAATCTAGAATCATGTAGTGGGAGCAACTCTTCTTGTTATTTTGGGAGATCAGTCATAGGTTACCAGCATTTGCCAATTACTTGGCAACTATGGGCTGTTTGGTCTGACACTTAGACCGGATTGCCATTGGAAATGGGATTAACCATATAAAGATTCGGAGCAATCATCTAGCAGTGTGCGGCTTGAGAGCTTTGGAGTGAGACTTCCCTGTGAAGAATGACTGAGTATGTGAAAAGCAGATGGAAAAGCTCATTATTCTTCAAGAAGATGGGATCCCACACAGTTCATGCTATGAAAAGATGAGGAGCTTGATGGAGCAGCCAGCTGTGAATATGTAGCTGGAATATGTCATTCAGAAAAGTAAGGACTGGATCGAATTAAAAGAGCTGAAAAAGGCATCATCCTTCTCATCTCCTTCAAGCTTCTAGAACCTCTTACCAGGAAGGTGACTCAGAATCTCTATTTTCAAGAAAACCCAAGGGGGAATTACCTTGCTCAGACTGCACAGAAAGAGAGAGCTTTTGGAAAATCTGCAAGTGCAGAAGGGTATTTTCATGTAATTACTCCTTCAGTTTCTAGTTGTGCAAAAACTATGCAGTGCAAATACACATTTTGTGGCCTTCAGTGGGCAGCACACATGAAAAATTCAACACTTAAAAGTTTATAATCTATGAGTATTTTTCCATCGATCAGTTGAGCTGCCTTTAATACTTTTAATATCAACAGTAACTGAAGTTCTCAGAGGTCAGTAGGCACTTGGCGGAAAGTTCTCCAGACGCTGATTTGGAAAGGACCAGTCTCCAGACTTGGACCTTTGTGTATTTTTGTAATAGTATTTGATATTCTTCCATTGATTCAAGGACTAGGATAACGATTCTCCAAGGCAAAGGGAGTTTAAGTTACCCCTTCCATGTTATCCCTATTCCTAGACAAACTGTGTAGCATATCCTGAAGGGATGTGCAACAGGCAAAGCTCTTCGTTTATACGGTGTGAAGTTCCCTAGGCTGCTGTGAAATATTTTCCAAAAGTCTTTTAATCAAATAGCACTACTTTTCCTTCCCTTCCTAAAGCGAAAGTGACTCATTTCTGCTTTGTCTTCTCTTTCCGTGTTCTTGTAATGATACCTTAGCTGGAGGAAATGTCTCTATACTACTTGGCTCTGTGAAAGCAGTTGATGTACCAACAGATACCATATTGAGTATTGTCAACTAGAAGGCAAGAGAGTTCAAGGAAGCAGTTCCCCAAATCCACAAACCTAAATTTAGAACAACTTTGCTGAACACTTTTACTATTGAAAACAGTGGGCAAATTAAAAAAAAAAAAAGAAAAGCAAATATTGCATCAAAGAATGCGCATGCAGTGTAATTTAACAGAACAAAAACAGTAGTAAGATTCATATACATTTTAAGTTCTTAAAACACAGGTGAGCCTATCGGGGATAAATCTTGCCCAGGCATTAGCTTTTAAGCACAAAGTAGCAAGGTTCCATTTTACCCACAAGTAAGAACTTCAGCCTGAGTGCAAGGCCAAAAGAGCATTACTCAAGGGCAAAGACCTTCTTTTGTCTAATCACCAATATAACTGTGGTAGTATATGCTCTATAAAATTACCTTGCAAATATAGAAACTGCAAACACTTAACTTTGTCTCCAGGCAGATTTGGTCTAACTTTTAACCTCTGTTTTGTACCCAGTGGTGATGATATTCAGCAGGGAGTCCTTGCTGAGAACGTGAAAAGCTCTACTCCTCCACAGCTCCTTATCAGTGGCTTATGTCTTGCCTTGTAAAACCATAACTTACATCTTCTCTGAGCCACTTAGAATCTGCAAAAATTTACTAGTGTTACCATATAACCTCTTTAAAATGTCCTTCTCTAAACATATTTTTTACTTAATCTTCAGGTCAGGAGCTGTCTTCTTTTGTTTGGGTACAGCCTCCAATATCACAGAGCTCCTGGGTACCACTGATGATTTACAATTGCAAACACAGCTAAAAATAACCTCATCAGGGTGGAACTCTGCTTCATTGCACCCACCTGCATGCAGCTCAGGTGCCCAACCTGGGACCACGGGCTTATTCAGGTCACCTCACAGTCAAAGGAGAAAAAGAGGAGCATCACCAGAGAGGATCTCAAATCTTAGCTGAAACAAATCACCCTGCAGAGGAGACATCTTACTCTTTATAACACTGTAGGATGAAGAATACCCGGCTTTGGCACCTCGGTTTGCTGCTTAGTGGTAAGGAATGAGCCTGACCCTACACCTCCTATGGAGTAAAGCCATGTGTCAGGACTCTGCTGCACTGAGAGTTTTTTCCTTGTAAGGTGGTGATTCATTCCAGGAAATAAGAAGGTCGTGGATTGAATCATATTTCAAAGTATTTTAACACAGTGTTCACTATTTGTACAAGCTTTTGACGTGAATACTGGGTGCATGAAGCATTTATCATAGCAACTAAGGAACTACCCTGAGAACCGACCGCAGGGTGGGTCCAAAAAGCCGAGGAGGGTTGATGAATATCTATTTGTCGTGTCTGTGGACAGGCGACTAATACAATACAGTTTACTAAGCTGCACTGGTGTGTTTGTGTGACTGAGAATGAGTTTAAGATTGCTGCAAAAACTAGCAGGCAATTTGTGATGGGAATCCAAATGCGGCTTTGCATGCCACTGAGCCTAAACCAACTTATAAGTTACTGTGAGGACAGGGCAAATGTATGGAGTACGAGTTATTTCCCATGCACAGTAGGATAACGTTCCTCTTTACTTGTGTTTAGGTTAAAATTAGTATTGTTAAGACCCTTTCAGCCCAGCAAGAAACCCAATACACGTCACTGAACCTGTGGGCTCCACGCATGCTGGTGTAGCAGCACCTGTGATCTCTGTGCGCTCTGTGGGTACAAGGGCCTTGTAGCATTAGACTTCAGAGAAGAAAATTCACCATTATAGACAGTCACTTATAATTACACTTTGCAGACCAGAAGTTTGAACAATAATGAGAACAAATTATCCACCCAAACGCATTTTTTTTTTTTTTCTGGAAAGGCTGTTACCCTGACAAACGCACTTAGCCATAATGGGAAAATTATCTTGCAAATGTCTAATAAGATTACATGTATTTAAATTTATGCTGTATTTAATTTAGCTCTGTTCAGAACTATTGTTGTGAGTCATTGAAAAGGTACTTATAAGTGGGAAATATTTTGTATAATTAAAAGAGCCAACAATGCAAAACCCGCAAGTCCCAAACTCCCTTGCAGCTTAAAGCCAAGCCCATGTCTTATGGTGAATATTTCCATGCTAGTAAACCATGACATCACCCTTAGAGAGCTGCAAATTAGCAAATTTCTCCCAAATGCTTCCTCTGTAGAAGCTCGAACAGTGAGCCAATCAGTTATGCTGCAGCTGGCATCATTAGCAGTAGCTAATGCCATTACCAGTGGGTACAGTTTTACAACAAACTTTCCCTTTTCATCCTGAAGGGTACTGGCTTAATTTGCTACAATACGTATTTCCCAGCAACAATCAAGTGCTAATTAGACAGTGGCATCATTGATATAGAGTTTAAAGGAGCCGGTCTTTCTCTGTGGGTCCACTTACCCATCCTTGTAGCTTGAAAGGTATTCTTGTTATAGACAAGGGAATTCTTGTGCAGTGCAGAATGCTGACTCCAAGGCAACAACACAGATTTGTTTCAGCATTTTCTATTAAAAAGTGCTATTTATGTTCCACTTCTACTATTTTCCAAGAAAATTCACCAGGTAGATTTCTTTCCACTTTAGGCATAACTCTCCTCCGAGACTTTCATTATACAGTCCTCCACATTATTCCATGCAGCTAGAAAATGGGGTTTGATACCCAAACTCAAACCAAAGTCTATCTGGTTCTGGTAAGGACTTTCCCAGAATCCAGTACCAGATGCTTCAGAAGAATAGAGGAAAAATACTGAATGATACAGTCATAAGAAAACTGTCCTCACCAAGTCTGTGTATGTCATACATCTGCACAATGTATTTAAATAGACCAATGTTATTCTGTCACATAAATAATGACTATACATAAAACCTCGTCTATATAATTGCAGTCATTGTTATCTCGTAAACCGATAATTCTGTTTTCAACTTCATGCAAGTCTTGTCCTTCCAAATAATCTGTGGGAGTGTGTTCCCCTTTTTAATTATGCTTTGTATTTAGAAGTATTTAATCTTGCTGATTTAAAAATACGTTATCTTTCAGTTCCAAAACACAGTGACACAGAGATGTGGATTTTAACATCTGCAGGCCTTGAACTTGGATCTTTGTCTTGCTGGTGAGCCTTTTCACCATGGGGATGCTATGTAGAAGTACATAAACCACCAAATATCACTGTCACTGTGACCCACCGTTATCTGCTGAAAGGGCTGCTCCTGTTGGAGTGTGGGAAACAAGCTCAAAGCCTCACCATGCCTCTGGATTACGCGAAAAAAGCTGGGGGAGCCCAGTGTACTTTTCCTCTGTCACTAGATTGCGTTTGCACCCATGGTGCTCAGGTTGTGGCTTCCTCGTGAGGAGGAAGCTGGGTGGAATGCGCTGAGATCTGGCCTTTGCACAGATGGTGATGCCTGAGCTCTCCTGAATTTGCAGCTGACTGGAGAAAGGGGCTAGCCAATGCCTCCTGATCGCCCACAGCTCATGCCTGATGAGGCAATACTCACAGAAGAATTTACTCTTCTCCTGAAGCTGGAGCTGGCTCTCCATAAAGGCACTCATGGTGTCATGCAAGACAGCCAAGAGCAAACCCAGAGTAAGCCCTTGCTCAATTCTAGGCCATTAAACTTTTCAGTTTGTCAGTAAGAAAACATTAAAACAAGATAATGAAAGGCACTTGGGAGCAACTGGGGCTCACATGATTCACAAAGTGTTTGCTAATTAATGCCATCTTATTGGTGAGGCGGCATGTACGACTTCAGTCAGGAGTTATGATGCCTCTGAGGTACAATTCAACGGGCACTGCAGCCCACACTGGCTATTCAATACCAGATTAAAAGGTACATCTTCAGAGCAAAGTATGGGTACATCTTAGAACAGTTGTGAAGCCTACTTACTAATAAATGACCCTGTTTTATGTAGGAAAAAATGGGTAAAGATAGACTTTATTAGTTCATATATTTGTAGAGAGATGTTTCTCTTTGCAGGTTTATCTGCTTTAGAGAGGGAAGTTTCCTCCTGATCAGTTATCTATCATCTGCCAAAATCCAGTGAGCTGTATTTTCTCTGGGTGCTTTATTAAATGATTTGTGTGTACACAAAGGAGATTCTCTTAAGTGCTGCAGATGCTTTGAAAAATAATCCTGCTGGATACTCCACCTGTACTGAATGTAAAACATCATCAAGACCAAAAAAAGCTTCCAGAAAACTCACAATGCAATTTCAGCTACATCTGTGCTACCCTGCTGATTGCTACTATCCTTTATTTTAAAATGTTTTAAAGATATCTTCCAATCATTTATTTCCAGAAAGAAAAATATATTGTGATGCTGTGATCTAATTTTCTGAAAATGTCTTTTTCACTTTTCTTCCAAGCTCTTCTTACCTGCAGAGGTGCCCAAAATCCAAAAGGCTTGTGTCCAGATCACTGAAAAATGTAATGAGGATTACACTGTTATTTGTTTTTTTGTACCACTGATAGCCTTTTAGGAAACCAGAGAGATGTCACACAGTATTTTTCAACCCTTTTCCTCAAAAATGCAAGCAGAGTCATAATCCTTAAATTTTAACACAAATCAGTTCTTTCAGCCTATAAAAATAAACTCTCTTCATGCACTACATTATATTTTAAGAGATATATTCTCAATTTGAAGGCTATGAGGAGACCTTATAGAAGCCTTCCAGTACCTAAAGGGGGCCTACGGGAGGGATGGGGAGGGACTCTTTGTCAGGGAGTGTAGTGATAGGACACAGGGTAACAGCCTCAAACTGAAAGAGGGTAGATTTAGATTTGATATCAGAAATTCTTTATGGTAAGGGTGGGAGGCACTGGAACAGGTTGCTCAGGGAAGCTGTGGATGCCCCATCCCTGGAAGTGTTCAAGGCCAGGCTGGATGGGGCTTTGAGCAGCCTGGTCTAGTAGGGGGTGTCCCTGCCCATGGCAGGGGGGTTGGAACTGGATGATCTTTAAGGTCCTTTCCAACCCAAACCATTCTGTGATTCTGTGATTCTGTGATTCTGTGATTCTGTGATTCTTCTGCTACTTACATAAAAGAAAGCAACCATCCTTCATTACCCTTTCCCACCCCTACACAGAGTCTGAAATTCCCTCAGTAAAGGAAACCTCAAAACAAAACGTGATTAATTCTGTAATAGAAATAGAACACAGCTAAGTGCTAATCTGCCAAACTGTGTTAGCTTCTGCCTTCTCTCTGTGTGCTTTTTCTACTATAAGATCTTTGAAAGCAGAACAATGTCTTCCAGTGTGTTCTTTCAGCACGTAATGCAATGAGATACTGATCATCAAGAGTAATTCTGGACACCAACATAACATCAGGTAGCTGCTAATGAAGGTCTTTCCTGAACAGCATTGCTCAAAATGGTCCTGGGGTCTCACCAGGATTTTTTAATCTTCCAGTACCCTCACACAGTTCATGAGTTGCACTAGAAGTCATTTGTGCTGGGGTAGTCCAGCCTGTTTCTTCTCCGTACTCTTTTTCCCTCATTCCTTGTTCAAAATCTTTTAATAAACTGGTTTTGACCTGATGACACAGTTATTTACCAATAACTATTAGTAATCCCAGGTGGTACAACTGTCCTAGAATAATCAGATCACATGGGGTGGAGCTTCACACTCGGTGAATATTTCAAGATATTGGCCAAGAGCTAGGTCATTGAACACAAACTTATATTTTTCATCCAGTGTCTCTCCCACAATTACAAGAATGACAGTGGACAGCACCTACCAGCCTCTAACAGCGTCTTTGTCATGAGATGCTGTGGTAATGATGCGCTGTTTGTGAGCAAGGCTTGTCCACAGTTCTGGCTTCCCAGATCATCTGATGTTAATACAAGCTTTCACAAGGACAGGCTGGCAGAAGTGGAATGAAAACTTTAAAGAAGTTTAAAGAAGCTAACCTTCACCATCCTTGTGCCAGGATTTAACAGAAGGAAGGAAACTCAGAGTGCCCCCCAGGAGGCAACTCTGTCAAGGGGTCTGTCACAGCTATAACTCAGCCCCAGTTCCACCCTCCACTGTGCCGCAGGCTCCAGAGGGATGTGCCTTGACACGTCAAAGAGCAATTTCTGAGGAATACGGATTGGATGGAAGCCTTCTAAAGACAAGGCCTTTAGAAAGCCTGTGCAAGGGAAAGAAGCAATAAAGATCATTGGCTAAAGATCTAGAAAAGGGCACGTGGCAGGCACCAGGCTTTAAAGGATCTGAGGAAGAGAAGCTGCTTGGATTCCTTACAAAGGCAATGACAGATGGGGTGGTTAAAAAGAGGGGTGGGTTCTTCTAGAAAGGAAAAATTATGAAGTATTTCTTAAAGAAGAAAACATAAAAAGGTAGGAAAGTGGGAATGCAATTATTTCCAAAGTCTGGATGGGTCAGATAACCTCATGTTGAGCACAAATCTTTTGAAGCTCAATATTCTACTCAGTTTCTCCAGGTCTTAAAAGTGGTGACTTGTCAGTGGTGACCTGGGGGGCTACACAGATCTTGTCTTTCTTGTCTCTTATGTGAGACATCCCCAGACTACATTTAGACACAACGTTTTGGCTCAGACCCTCTTTTATGCACCCCTGAACATAAAGGCCAAAGCCAGTATTTTTTCCTGCACTGATTATCTGCCTTGGTGAGACTAACTGATGCTGACTAATATTTATTTGCTCATACCTATAGCCTTGAAGGCCTTAAAGAAAACCCGCTACTGAACAAGGCTCACATTGCAGAATTAGACCTATTTTTGTTTAAGACATCAGGGAAACAGTCATCTCTTCCTTTCCTAAAGATTTGAGAGCTTCCAATTGGTTTTTCTAGCAACACAAGTATGAAGCAGCTCCTCCAGCTACGCAGACATGTCATTCCGCTGCTGTCAGACTGAATCTGAGGTTTAACTGGACATAGAACGATGCCATCATGGTCCTGCTGACTTGTGTAATTCTATCAGGAGCCTCCCTGATATTTGATGATTTTATTATGACTCCAAACTATTTTTGGAGATATTTTTTTTCTTAATACTAGTCTGCAATGTTTGGGTGCAGTTTATGCCTTTCAAATAATCAATATAATGATCACACAATCATAGAATTATAGAATCATGTAATATTATAATGGTTTGGGTGGGAAGGGACCTTAAAGATCATCTAGTTCCAACCCTCTCCAGCCTGGCCTTGAAAACCTCCAGGGATGGGGCATCCACAGCTTCTCTGGGCAACCTGTTCCAGTGCCTCACCACCCTCATAGATTGCCATGCTGATGAGAAAGCTTCCAGAAGGCACAAATCAGAATCAAAAAAAAGAGTTTGATGGTGACGCAGAGGTTATGTTAGTCCTCATGAGGCAGTTAATACCCTGTTGACTTGTACTGATCAAAAAACTCAAGGTAAATGCCTTGTTCTCTAGATTGAACTGTGGGCACGGTGTGATGTGAAACCATTACAAACCCACACATTTCAGCCAGTGCAGGTGAGCATGTGAGTTCACTTCTTCAGACATGATCTTTCCATAACAAAAACCCAGAAAACTTCTAAGCAGTTTTCCCTCCTTTAGTATGCTGTCTGAAATTACTGCAGGAAGGAAAAGAGTACGAGGCTAGAATAGGAATTTCGTTCTCCAATGCTATAGTTGGAACATTGAAAAAGTTGCCTGATGAAAAGAGGTCCTGAAAAGTAGAGGTGACAGAGGCCCTGATTGTCTACTAGATGCATGCTATACAAGCCCAGGAAAAAAAAATAAAATTAAAGGTTAATCCAAACTGAAGTTCTTTGTCTTGCATCCTGTTCCCTGGCTTGTTCCAGTAAAACAGAATTGCCACCTTTGATGTTTTGTTTGGGATTTTCAAGACCTCATCTTGACTTTCTAGGTCTGTTTTGTAAGTAGCCATTCACAAGATTTTGCTGGATAAAAATTGCAGTGGCTGCCAGTAAAACTGCCTGCCAATTAGCAGGTCAACATCCCATGAAATTGGTGGTGTAACTGCAATACTGTGGGCAAATGCTGACATTCTAGTGTGGATCATTGGCTCCTGTTCCCAAACATCAGGAAACAAAGTAGTGACCTTCCAGAATTCACAAGGAAAGGACAGAGGAATTTGGCTTCTCGGCAAAGCAGAGTTGTTTGCTGTAAAATGCATACGTGTTAGAATTTTCAGGACAACAAAACAAAAAATGCAAAATGCTTGTAGCGTGATTGACAGAAAACACTGGCAAAATATCTTCTGAACCCAGTTGTCCTGATGATCACTGCATTTCTGTGGCAAAGGGAAAGGTAAACGCATATACAGAGCAGAATAGGTGGGTGAAAGCTACAGGACATTGCTTTTCCCCTGCTGTTGCACATCCGTCTGTACCCACCCAGCGCAGAGAAATTAAAATAGTTGTGAAATGGTGGTTAGAAGAAAGGAGTTAAAAGCAGCGATTCTCTGCAATATATTTTTTATAACAATCACTCACAAATTAACTGGCAACTTCATGTTATTTTCATGCTGCCCTTTGCAATATGAAGCTCCACTCTGTCTTCTCCTCCTCTTGGTGATGTAGTAAATGCCCAGCCATGGGACAGCGGTAAATCAAAGCATATGCCTTCAAGGCTGAGATGCTGCTGAGGTCTTGCCGTGTAACACAGATGTCCTGGGCCAGGATTCCCGGGGTATTCTCAGGCTCTGCTGGACTGTAGAAGCCAGCCCCCTCATTTTGCTCTGCTACCATTTAAACCTCCTCTCAACTTGGAACAGAAATGGAAGCTTGAGTCACAAGAACCGTCCATCCTCCACTTGTCTGAGCTGAAACAGCAAAGAGATAGGGTGAGAATTTCCAACTGTGAGGAAATGCAGAGACAATGCTGAGTTTTCACTAAGAAAACATGAACACCAGCAGTTCAGATTCTGTAATTAAAATCTGAACGTTGACAAGGATACCCCTTGATGCAAAATAGTAGATTTCTGAGTCACCAAAGATGAGGAAGATCCTTGCACTTAAGGAAACATTGCTGAAAACTGCCTTAGCCCCAGTTAATGGGGAGGAGCCCTTTCATAACGGGGCCTGAAAGTACCATGATGGACACTGGCTGCTGCCAGTGTCGCACTTTGGTCACAAGCAGGAGTGCACTTCCCCAGTGGTGCTGTCGCAGGACCTGTCTGGGCTCCCTTTTCCAGATCCTCGTTCAGCCTCCAAAGGAGAGTTCTTTCAAACGCCTGACCATGCTGCCCGCGGTGTCTGGGGCGGGGCTCTGCAATCCTCCCTTTTTGACAAGATCTCAGGTTGCAACCGAGTTGCATACCAGGCTGAGGAACCTGGGAGCCTGTCTGCACTCCAGGGATCTGTCAACATAAATGGCACCGGATTTACTCAAAACCAAGCACAGTTTATCTGTCAAGAGGAAAATAGAGAGATGAATCTGTAATAGGAAACTGATGCGAGTTCTGTCTAATGTCACATTTGTCCTTTCCGCAAGCTTCTTGGTGAATGTGTGCCAAGTCTGGCTGTTCCCTCACCCTCTGAGAGGCCGACTTGTGCCTTCTTTACCCATAAATCTTGATGCCATCAGCCTTGAGCTTCCAGCTTCTTTTGTGCAAGGAGTACTATAGCTGAACAATTTCTCTCATCCCTACAGCCTCTCTTCAAGAATGTTTTTATAACTGTTGTCCAGTTTATCGTATTTGTTAGTTCTGCTCTATAGATTGTATTTGACATAACTCCATTGCACTTTGAGGAATGTGGTGGATTTGGATGTCAAACCACATTACATTATCATTCTTGTTCTGGTAGGAAATGGTAGAAAAGGCCATTAAAAGAATACCAAGCCACTACAAAGACTGCAGAGGCAGTGTCTGATCCACACCAGTGTTAAGCTGAACAAGGAACACATAGGTTGTAAGGCTGTGACTTTTTCAGTAGAAAACTAAACCAAAATATGACAGAACCACAGAGCCTTGAACAGCAGCAGGTATCGGATAAAGCAAACCTAAAAAAAACTCTGTGTGGTCTGGTCTTATGAAAATGAGGTTGCGCCTACGTTTGATGATAGATAGTGGTTGCAAACAGCATGGCACAGGAGGTTTAGCTGGGCTCACAAGACAAATTCCAGGGGGATACACGTCACAAAACATGTAGGTGGCTCCCATCGTCAAACTTTAACGGGGATGGAGATAAGAATCAACAATCTATTGGTTTGTTTGAGAGTCTCAGACAAACAATATGCACAGAAGGGCTGAGGCAACTGAGCCCTGGTACACAGCGCAGCCAGGCACATTTCCAGTGCTGCCTTTAACAGTGATAGTGGTACCCCTAGAGGGAAGCATGGTAGTTTACCCAACGGTGAAGGGATGCTTATAGACTAATTAACCACTGCTTTCTTCAGTATGGTGTGTTTAACTTCCCTATTATGATTATTATTCAAACATGAGGCCCGGGAAGGCAAATATGGGCAAGTGCTCTTGGAAAAGCTCATGCGTGGTGCCCTCAGCACTGACTGTTTTGTTCTGTAAATGCTCTTTTTCAGAAGCTCATGTGGATCTACAGAACCCATGCGTGGTCCCCACCCTCATACTGCATGCTAGACAGGACTCCTGGCTATTTTCCTCGGCTGTTTCATCAGTTCAGCTAGCTTTTTCTTTCAGGCTATGCTGGATGCCACATAATGGTGTGACTAATTGAAGTTGTTTCTTTCCCTCCTCCTCCTCCAGATCTCTTGATTAATATTTTGTTGTATACCTTAATTAGCACATTTCTGGCTTCTGGCTGCTTGTATGTCTTAGAGCTTTCTGAAGAGACACTAGTAAAACTTTACACATTGTATTCTGACAAATATTGCAGACACAAAGTCCCTACTAGATTTGTAATTATATCATGCTCACAGAATTCTATTAAAAACCCAGCATGACACTGCAGATGGTAAAATTGGGAATGGGTTGCTTCCTGTATGCATGGAATTAATTCTGGTAAATCCCATCATAATCGCGTTACAAAGTTAGACCATTAAAAGGAAAATAGCCATTGTTAGCCTTTCCAATACAGTTTGTATTTTCCAAGGGTTTTATTTTAGTGGCTCAGTTTCCTGCCTACTGAATAATGCTTTCAAATGGGGTTTATATACAAAGACACAGAGGAAACCAGCTCTGCCATTAGTTTTCCCATGAAAAACATTATTGTTAGCCATAAGAAACAGCCTTTATAATTTCTCTTAAAGAAGTTTAAGATGTCTTCAAATTCTACTTTTGGCCTTACATGCATGTAAGCTTATCCCCACTGAGACCCAAGACATCTTCACAATAGATGGGAAAGTTTCAAGTTTTACACAGTTTTTAAGAGGGTTAGGAGGCAGATGGGGTCCCAGACTTGGCCGTCTATAGTCTTCTCTTTAGAGGCAATAATGCCTGCTGCAATTTTTGTGCCTATTGATTTGAATTAGATATAAAGGCATTCCTTCGAGACTCTGTGAACATGAGTACATAAAAGAGTGCCTACTTTATGCTCTTTGCATACATTTTGCCTTCTGTTGGGGGTGGACAGAACACCACTACTACAAATTTATTTGATACCACCACTTTTCTTGACTTAAAATTATTGCTTTCACACTTTAGATTACTAGTAAAAATTGACATTTTCTGGGAAAGCGTAAATTTCCTTTGTTTTCTGTAGGGATCTGGCTATACATTTTCTATTAATATTGATAGGAACCCATGTAGCTAAATACCTGTGAGCAAATGTGCCTCTTTCATATGCCAAGACTTGGCAAACGGATTTCATTTCCACAAAAAGGAGAAGGCAATGACGCAGAAAGACAATAAGCTAAGTCCAGTGCTCTGGGCACGTGATTCTTGAATGAATACTTATTTATTTTATTTATTTATTTTTAATAGAGTTGCAGGCTTCAAGCCTTGCATCACTTGCTTGGAACAAGGATTATGGGAACTGAGATTTTACCAACATCAACCACAATAATATAAAACATCCACCTTTAGGAAAGAAGAAAGACACCAGTAAGTGAAACAAGCGTGCTTGCTCTCTTCCTGAGGAATAAAGCCTGATTTTGAGAAAGATGCTTGGATAGTGTACAATAATCATCTGTCTTTCTATAAAGACTGTCAGTCTGTGTCTTATAAAAATTAGATAAAGCAGGCGTGTAGAGCCAGATGGTTATTTCCTGTTATTAAAGCTTTAAAGGACAAATTAATCTCTGTTGTAACTCCATTGACTTCAACAAGGTCTCCTTTGACTTGTGTGAAATTACATTGCAGATGATTTGGATGTGGGTTCTGGAGGATGGGGACCATTTAGGGAGTCATCCGTGTACAGCTTCTGCAGTATACTTCACTGTTGTGAGTTGTCTGTATGTTTGGATATGACTTCATCATGTAGCTCCTTGTACTACTAATGCGGCAGATTTGCACTATACTGTGGAGCACGGTGCTTGGGTTTTGGAAATAGCATAGCAGACATAACTGGAATAAACAGCTTTGGTGATGAACCAGCATTGAAGTGTTGCTGGCTTTGGAGCAAGCTCAAATATCTTTGTGGAACTGCATAGTGCAGATGTACCCCAGGTCTAATAGTTGTCTTTTACTCTGTTCTTACCTCCCTTTTTCACTAGTGCATCCATTTAATAAAAAGTCATTGGTTAAGTGCTATGAACACCTGAGTCAATCCAGCAATGGCAGACCAAATGAGGAAGCAGCTTCATCTTACCACTGAAGTTGTGCTACACTCTTAGCCCCACTCACCTGCACTGTCATGTGGACTGGGAAGACTGGAAGGACTGGAAAGAAGAACAGACGCAGCCTTTGGAGGAAGCAGGTACTCTCTGACTGGTTAACAGATGCTTAAGGACAAAAGTAGTGAAACACTGGAACAGGTTGCTCAGAGAGGTGGTAGATGCCCCAGCCCTGGAAAGTTCAAGATCAGGTTGGACAGGGCTCTGAGCAACCTGATCTAGTTGAAGATGTCCCTGCTCATTGCAGGGGGGTTGGACTAGAGGACCTTTAAAGGTCCCTTCCAACCCAAAATATTCTATGATCCTATGATTCTATGAAAAGTACTTCCTTTTTGGGGAAGAATAATCTGTCTCACTGCTAAAACTAAGGGTAGGATTATGTTAAATTCAAGTGTCTAAAATCGTACATTTAGTCTAAAACAACCATAATCTCTTCAGACAGTGGAGGCAGGCACCTCTCGTGCCTAATATATTCCATCCTAAAGCCTGTATCCAAGGAAAGTGGGATGAATTGCTCTCTGGAGACAGCTCTTTATCTCCATGACTGTAGAGGGAACCTGCCTTTCCAGCACTGGCTGTAAAGCAAGTGAAATGAATCCAGGTCGGTCTGGGCAAGATCATTCCAGGAAGAATTTTACAATTTAGTACAAGCCTATTAACAAACCTCTTGAAATGATACTGGTCGTTCAAAAACTGACAAAATTTATGCAGATGTTTCCTGTAGTTCATGCATCTTTGTGTCTACACACAGTTTTGTGCACGATATGCCGTTAATTTCAGAGAGTTAAAAGAGGCTTAGCTAAGCAGCAAAGTCACTGAACAGAAAGTTGATTTTATTCTACCTCAAACCAGGACAGGGGGTTTAACTGTTTTTTACTGTTCCCTTGCTGGCTGCCTGACACATCCATTATCATGTAAAATGAGAGCAGCTCCTTCCACCTTAAAGAAAACAGTGAGTTCTGACCAAGTTGTTAGAAGAAAGACTGCAGTCCGCTATTTTCAGTCCTCTCAATCGCAGATGTGTGGAGGGTATTCTCCAAGGCCTTGAAAGGTGCAGCTGAAGCATTGTTGCTGCTCTCCAAATTATTTTTTGTTTTTGTCTGTACCTTTGGGTTGTGCTGTGCTCTGCTTGCTTGTCTCTGTAGACACCCCCAGAACAACTGGGCTGGGTATTCTGTATCCCAGTTTGAGGGGGATACAAAGAGGTACCTTCCCTCTCTTTGTACCTTGTAGTAGGGAATTTGGACTTGTGAGCCCCAGCACCAGAGACAGGTGGCTAAAAAAGACTCAATTTCTCCCCGCAAAACCATCATGAGATGGGGGTTGGACTAGATGATCTCCAGAGGTCCCTCCCAACCCCTACCATTCTGTGATTCTGTAATCACTCTCACACAACCTTTTGTTCCCAAATGTGAGCATGGTTCCCGCCAGCTGGTTTCAAGCAGTCAGGGCTGCAAACACCCAAGCCAATGTTAATGAGCCAGCAGTGCTGAACTGAACATGGCACAGGCTTTCCCGAGCAAAGAAGTACTGCCTGGGATATTCAGCTGTCATTTGGCATGGAAAAAGCACAGTCATTCTGCAGAGACAAAGAGTGTCTCTGAACCAGGTCCTTCAGGCTGGGTCCATGAGGGAACCCTGCCATCGCACTGAGCATTTCCTACCTGACAACAGGCTGCCCTGCTGCTCGTGGTTCATCTTGGCTAAGGTGCAAAGAATTGGACACCCTTGCTTCAACTCCTAAAATCAGCACAGATGAGTAAGAAGCCTTCAAGATAGCCTGGGAAACATGCCAACTACAGGGACCCTGCCTCCTCCCCAGCTCTCTAAGTCAACTGGTCATTTGTGTCTGTTGCAGAGAGAGGAGCTTGTCACTTTTTGGGCTTCGCAACTGCAAACTGTCTCTTTGAGTCTGCAGGTAAACACAGTCAACCTTGTCTTGAAGAAACCAGGGGCAAGTGCATTATAGCTGGCAATCTGTTGGCAGTAGCATTCCCGGGACACATTCAGAAGTCCCGCTAAGAGTGGTAGTTTAAAGGAGGGTCCCAAATCCAGCTGACATCCCATCAGAGGGTAGTAATGACAGAGGTCTAGTGTCTACCAGACTTAGCCTTTCTCAAGCTTTTCTTCTGAAGCTGTGCCATCTTTTGTCTAATCATTAAATATTAAAAGAATAAAGGGCACAAAGTTTATTTTCCGGTGAGCTGGGGCAATAATGTAAAGATTTTGATGGTTTTACATATGCCAGAATTTAAACTACTTCAGCACTGGTAGCTGCTGAGAGGGGGTTTTGAAGAACCACAGGGTTCGACGAGCTGACGTGCACCCAGTCCAGCCTTATGCTCTACTAATCCCACTCTGCTGATGTTACAAGAAATGCTAATGAAGGATGAGCTGTACAGCTTTGACCAGTAGGCAACAAGCGAATCCCAGCACTGCAGACTGAGGAGTTAGCTGTAGTTGTCAAACTCTGTGGCTTTTTCCTCATGAAATTCAAATATCAGGGATGTTAAAATAAATCAGATGGTGAAAGGATTCCAGAGAAAAAGGATTCCAGGGTAAGAAATTGTTCTCAGTATTTCAGAGTATCTTAAGTGTTTTGGTTTTAAATCAAGCTTGTTGTTCTATTTATTAAACATTTTAGGATATTAGGGTGGGTGATTTATTTGGGAACATCAGATGCCAGCTGACTACTTCTGAATGAGACAGTGAGGAGATTAAGGATAAAAAAGACAATGCCTTTTACCCCAGGGCTTTGAAGGTCCATTTTGCCATCAGAGACAAGAGATTCGCTGTAGCGAAGAGGTGGTACTTCGTGAAGTAAACTCCAAGAGAAGGCTTTGTGCTGCACTGGAGTGCTCTGGGCATGGTCCACGCTGCACCCCTGGGTGCAGACAGTGGGGATGGGCAGGGTCTGACCAGTCTCCACATCTGTCTCTCAGCATGAGCAACCAAGCCATGATCCATCTGGGATGTCTCTAATTACTGTGGTCTCTAATGCTATAGCCCAACGGAGACAATAAACCTCAATGCAATGTGGGTATAAAACTACAGTAGTTGAAGCTCTGTTCAGATATGAGACCAAAAAAACTCACAACTATTTTTTTATACAAGGCAAAACAATGCTGCTTTCCATCAACCACATAGGCCATCCCGTATTACCCAGGAATGCCACTGTCAGAGAACGTGTGACAATTTGAAAGGAAGTTGCTAATAATAAAGCGTGCTTTTAACCTATTTGCCCTTCTCTATAACCAGAAGGTGTTACTCTGGTTATAATGAAGAAGAACAAATTCATGTCTGTGGTTTGCTCTACTCTGGAGATACCGAGGAGGGGGGAACATTATGATTTGTCTTTCATTTCAAAAAATGTTTGAAATATGCTTAATTAGTGCTAGTAGAAACAAAAGTGACAGGAACATAAACTGCAGAAGGAGCTCAATCCATGGTGAGTTTTCTTGGCTTGGAAATAGTGCAAATGGTGGCCAAATGTAGTCATGTGCAAGAAAAAATATCCTTACCTTACTTAGTTTGCCTGAACAAGTTATTTGAGTGGAGAAAAAAAGTAAGAAACTCCCTTTCCCTTTACCACTTGGAAACAGCACTGGGAATCAGAATAGATTTTGCTTATCCACTTACTTACAGCTACTTAGTGCTTTGCTGAAGCCCTTATTACTGTTGAACAGAAATGTTGGAGGCAAAGGCATTAGCCACTGCCTGAATATGCTGTGTGTAATGCATGCTGGTTGCAAACACTTGGGGGAAATTGAGAACTCATTAAGTAGTTGATATTTAAAAAAAAAAAAAAACAACAAAAAGTTCTTTATTGAGCCTGAACAGCTGTAGTTATGTATGTTTTTCCAGGATCAGTCAGATAATGAATTTCGTTATTATTTTTGTCTGGATGTTTTTTATTTGATTCTAAGATATGACCTGAATGTAATGCACTTTGCCAATGTGATCAGACTGCCAACAACCAAAGTGAATGCAAACAACAGAAATAAAAGATGTGGGGATCTGACACTTACTTGGACCAAGATTTTCAACTCGAGAGTTCAGGGTTTGGAAAAACATAGGTCCTGAGCCAAATTTCAGAGTTGTACCACTGGTTAAAATATAAAGTTGCAAAACTGAGGAATTGACATTATGTTAGCCATTTAACTCAGCAAGGGATTCAGTGTGTTTGACTGTCGCACAAGGAGGCCATTGCAATGTAGGTATTTGCCATATAGAGCCGTGCGAGGAGGAAGGAGGGAATAAGAAAACAGGTAAAAAACGAGTTGTTCTCAGCTTGTTCAGGCCATTAACATGACTAATGCCATGGGGTGACTAACCTCATCCCCTTAAGAGATGCTTGTTTTCGTTTCATGTTTTGATTTTGAAACTCACACCATTAAAAATATGTTTCCATTGCTGGTGAAGCACAACTGAAAACCTAACTACAAACTCAGGATCATATCTCTAAGTCACCCAAGCCTGGCTTCTAGCATGGAACAGCCCAGGCTCTCATGCATGCCACCTGGATGCCACCTGAGGAGTCAGAGACCAGGCCACAGTATGTGGCTAAGCATAAGGGAATTGCCTAAGGCTTCGTTACAGGGGGGAAATGGACCAGGAGGATTGACATGGTGAAGAACAGCCTTTTGCCTGTGTGGCCCCTTGCAGTGGAGGCTTTCCTGCCAGCCCACATGAAGTCACCACGAAACACAGAAATTGAAAATCACTGGTCATTTTGGGACACCTTGACTCCATTCACATCTCCCAGAGAAAACATGAGTTGGACAGCTGCAAAACATTGAGGGCATAGAAATTCCCGTTACCTTCTGTTGTTAGGTCCTATTTCTATTCTCTTCCTCATGACAGTTTTGCTGCTGCAAATGATGGGATATGACAAATAGAATGAACTATATACTGTTTGCAGAGCTGTTTCCTAATGACTCTAATACACATAGTTCATTGAAATATTGCACTAATTCCATATGAATGCCTCCTTTCCAAGAACTACTCAGAAGTCAAGAAATGGATGGTAAGACTACTCATGTTTAAAATAACAATTCTTGCATTTGGCCTGTTTTGATTATGTGATCTGACAGACCAAATACCTTTTGAGAAAAATTATCTGAAAGCTATTTCCAAAAAGATAAGTGACAATCTTTATCCACCCTTTTTCTATCACCGCAATATTGTTTGCAAAGCATTTTCCATTTAGATCTACATAATGATTGTTAAAATTGTCCAGAACATCTTTCTTTTCTGAGATGTGTTAATCTAATTTTAATTTTTCTTAGAACATGCCTTGAAATAATGTCTCATGCTATGCAACATGCATTTTCCCTCCAAATCAACATTGCCTTACTTAGGTGCAGTTTAGAGACTGAATTAGTAATCTGTGTGTGACTTAACAGCTCCCTGGTAAAGCCTACCCTGTTTTCCTTGCTGTGAAATGTTTATTTCAGCTGGGCACAGCAGCAACATCCCTCACAGTGAGAATGATGAAGCACTGGAAGGGGGACTCAAGGAGACTGTGGAAATCTGCATCCTTGGTAGTTTTCAAAACTTTACTGGACAAGGTCCTGAGCAGCCTGATTTAACTTTGCAGTTTGCCCTGCTTTGAGCCACGAGCAGACTAGATGACTTTAGAGGCTCCTTACAAACTGCCTTATTCTGTGAGTCTATATTACATACAGAAGGCTTTCGGTGACCTCTCTCTCACTTGTCTAGATAGAAAAAAGGGAAATAAGTTATGTGCGAACATCAGTGATTATATGAAAGTTAACATATGTATTCGCAGTAACATCATTACCAGAGTGTACAGATTTCTGGAGGGCATTATGAAAAGTTGTTTAAAATTCCGCTTGGACATCCTGACCCAACACACAAACCTTAGTGCAGTAGAGCGTGCACTCTACTGGTTGGACAAATGGAGGAGCTGCTTTTGCAATGTGGCCTCTCATGACAAGTTTCTTTTAGGGTCTATAATATGATCTTTGGGTAAAACCCAGCTTGAACTCTATCCTGTAAGGAGTTTTTCAGGTATTCACAAAGTAAGAACTTCTGACTGGAAAGTCAACTAATATTCTTAAACATCTTAGAATTGCGTAAGTACTGATGGAATACCATTTTAGATTTTTTTTTCCAAAATATCTTCAAAAACTTAATATCCTCTGCAGAGATCTTTGAACTGGTCTCTTCAGATGTCATGACAGGTCTGTTGCACAGTAACTGAGTCCCATTTTTGCCTTAACAAGACAAAGTCCTGCAAAAGCCTGTGCAAAATATCCCTTTTGCCACTGGTGCAGCTTCATACAGAAGAGACTTCACCTCAAAAGTGAATGGGTTCCACTTTGATTCTGCATTCCCTTTTCCACCATGCAGGCTCTCTGGAAAGGTTTGGGTAGAAGCTGGGGGTGGAGATGAGGTTCTGTCCTTGGCCTCCCAGCCTCTTGTCTGACCAGCTTCAGGAGACATTTGAACTCTCTTCAGATCTCCACCACCTTTCCAAGTTGTCTATGCAGGGACCCCAGTTGGGCAGTCGAAGTTAGAGGGAATTAATTTCCTGGGATGAAGGCCAGGCTGAGAAGGTTTCTTTGCTTTCTGTCTATGCCAGCTAACTATTTGTTGGTAGAAAAAAAGCTACCAATTCCAGGGTCTCGTATGCTCTTCTGCTGAGTCATTACACTACAAAGAGCTGCCCATGGGTGTTCATTTACAATGAACTCCCACCAGACTAGACTATATCCATATTTAGACAGTGACCCGAAATCATAAGTATGCGACCTTTTACTTACATGAGCAGTCACACCCCAGAGCCTTTCCCTAGCTGGCTGCCCCCAGCACCAGTTGTCAGCCTGTGCTGGGTTCAGGGTGGTGCTGGTCAGCATTACATAGGAGCATCCTGGACTCTCTGATGGGTTTTACTTTCCTGTCTGTTTTACAGGGTACTAAGCCAAAATCTTTCAAAATTAAAGTGCCCAGTGATGCTGGGGATGAACAAGCAAACCCACCCCGGCTTCCCAGGATGCATATGGCATCCCTGTGTCACTGATGCATTCCCCTGATGGCTGAAGTGTTACTGCAGATAACAGTCATGTTGACTTGTGCTGTTGACTTGTGCAGCGCTTTTCAGCTGGGAGTAAGACAACGTTCAGAACAAAGTTGAATGGACAGAAGTTGGTTTGATTGCCAGGTTTAGGACTGGGATTTCCAGGCTGTCAGGTCACAAGAACAGACATTTTCAAGGCGTCCCTTGCCAGAACTGTAAATATTGGCACACCAGGTTGCCAGTGTTCAGGGCAAGAATTGTGGTTACTTCAGTCTTCCTAGTTTCACACTCTGGACATGTAGACTTTTTTTTTTTTTTGTAAGAAAGGATAATAGGAGCTTGAATGACAAAAGGGCAGTTTGGTCCCAGTTCCACAAAGTTCTTAGTTATACCCATGCTTGTAGGCCTGCTCACTGTGATAGGATCCATCGGAGTCCTCAGGTTAAATTAAGCCCATGCTTTGGAGCAAGGCTCAGTGAGAGCTTCTCCAATGTGTCCCATGCCTTCAAAGTCTTAAGATTTAAACATATGGTTTTATAAAATACCTGGATCGTAATTTTCCACCATGAGTGTTAAGTAGAATTAGTTGACAATATACCAAATTAATTTACAAGACAACCATAAACACTAATCTAGACAGCTGCAGAGATTATTTCTCCTTCTACTCATACGCATTTTCTGTTCTGTGTAGGAACTTTTTGTTCCTCCTACTCAATCCTTGTTATGAAAACCATACTTGAAATAACATTAAGGTTTGCATTTCCTAATGCCTCCTACTCCTCTTCGCAGCCTAGTGATAATGAAGAGGAAGTTTTGTTCTGGGCTCTTTCTCAGCTTCTAGAGCACCCACATAACAGACACATGTGAAAATGACTCAAAAAAGTGATGAAAAATCTCACTACATCTGCATCTTCCTCCTAATCTCACACTTTTATTCATCGTTCAAGTTGCAATAACAGTCTCAGTCCCGAGATCATTACAGCCCTTTAAATATCCTAAATAAGAGTTATTTTGCAATATTCATGCTGTTTATTCAACTGAGAGTCATTTTAAAATGGTTTTAATTTATGACAAGATGCTGGCAGAGGAAGAACTATCAAATTAGAATATTTTAAGAAAGAAAAATTAGCAAGCATCAACCACAGGCCAAATTATCAAGAAGAGGGTAACAGCACAGTTTTTCCAGTATAATGAACAAGTGCTAATGGTTTTGGAGGATGAATTGTACACTCATCTGATGTGTGCGGGGTTGTTATGGGAGAGCTCAGTACTAGCCCCCAGGTTTCATTGCAAAGCTTGTGCAAGAACTGAGTTTAACATCTATTTTATATCTCTCTTGATGGTGTGGGCATGTTTAAGTCATCTGGCATGCAAAATTCTGTTTCGATGCCCAGCTGCTCAGCTTGACTGCAAGGACAGGACCAGTGAGTATTATCCTTTGACTGTAGCTCTTCTGTTTTCTCAGCCCAAGATCGTGGATTTTGTCCAGGTTCTGCTCTTGCAGGAGGTACTTAAATGTCCATCAAGATACAGTCCCCGTGGTCTCCCATTCTTCTAGCCTCGTGTTCTCTTACCATTTCTCTGCTTCTTAGTCTTTTTTTCAGCTCAGTTTAATGAAACATCTTACTACTTCCCCCATATCTCGTTCCCCAATTTACTTTGACCTTCTTTTCCTTTTCATGCTGTTCTTTTGCCCTCTGCCTCGCATTTACCCACCCACTGCAGCACTTTTCCTTTTACCTCTCCTTAGGTTGTTCTTCCTGTTTGTCCTATCTTTAACTCATTCTTCCCAGAAGATCTGGCAGAATTATTCAAGGAAAAGATCTTCACAAGGCAGAGGCAAGTAGTTTTTCTGCTGCTCTGTTTAGGAAGACAAGAACTGTCAGCAATGACATCTCAAGCTGTGGAAGGGGCGAGGGGGCCATCTTCTTCAAAAACATTAACTCAATTTGTCTTGCAGTCCTCTGGTAACACCTCTAATACCTGGCTGGGACTTAATTTTGGAAGATTATTGTCATCCGGCTCAACTGAGAAACTGGTGAATCATGATGACCAAGTCCTGGAGATTTTGCGTGAAACAATCCCATGTTAGAGCGCATGTGTGTTCACTGAGTCCTTTAAGCAGTCCTGAAACTGCAATGAATTTAGCTGCTTTTATCCTTGTGGTGGTGAAAATGTAAATAGCACAAGAAACTCTAGTGCCAGGAAGTGCGCTATAGCTCTAACTATTTTTTCTTCTTTTTTTCTTTTCTTTTTAATCAATTACTTCACCATAGTCACTCAGGGGTTTCAGATTTGTTGAGCTGTAAGCGTGCTGTGCTTTCTAGATGAAGAGTCGAGAAGCCTGTTAGAAAATAACAACTTGATTATCAAGTTAGGTTACTGAATTCAAATTGTACATACAAAAGAACATCCTTGCTAAGAACTATTGCACTTTCTAAAACTGTTTGAACCGATAGCTCCCAATGGCTTGGCTAAACAAGGAAAGCAGAATTTTTCCCAGTGTTTTCCCAGTGTCAATAGGCTAGGAAGTAAAAGTGCCTTCTTTATTTAGTATTGGTAATTACACTGGTGCTGAGTGCTGAACCATATCTGATCTTGTCCGATACACCTCTACTGTGATGCATTCCACCCAGAACTCATTGAAGATTGAGTTCTTCCTTCCTTGATCTGAATAATACTAAGACCATTACATTTTTTGTTTTGCAACCTGGAAATTCAGATAAAACAACAACTCATAGGGGTTTCTAAGGGAAAAATTCCTTCCTGACCACGTGACTGCTGAGAATTCTTGATAAAAAGGCAATTTAACTCTTCTTTCTGTACTTGTTTCTTCTTAGACTATCCTAGTAGCCTACCTTTAAAACCCGCTGCCTTTTCAGTTCTGTGCAAAAATAACAGTGATTATTGATTTGTGGCAAGTGTGGAGGTTTTTTTGTTTGGATTTTTTTTTTTGGCTTTCATAGTGCTTTATTTGAAGACTTTTATGTTCCAAAATGAGGAGTAACAACAAAGGAGGGGAAATTTCACCTGGACAGCAACATCAGGAAAGAACATTACAAAAATACTGTGAATAAAAGTTTGTTCAGACAACTGGAAGAAGCCTGAACTAGATTTGTAGCTAAGATGGAAGAATCTGAGGTTTCCGCTAGAGGAGGATCTATTACTTTTTGTAGATGAGTTTGGATAGACAGCTATTTAATTTTGTTAACTGGACACCAGTGACATTGTATTCTCTAGTGCTGCAAATCTAGAACCTCGTGCCAGAATTCTTCTGCCAACTTGCCAAAAATGGCCTATTCCCTTAAAAAAAAAAAAAAAAAAAAAAAAAAAAAAAGAGAGAGTTTTTCCTTGCTTTTGGAAACAGGTCCATATTAAATGGTAGGCACTGCCAACAATTCCGGGTTTGGTTCCCACAACAAAAGACATCAGAAACACATCAGAAAGAGGAGTGGGTCCATGGAGGCCATCCTTTCCAGAAAGAGGGGGAGATGTATAGCATGTATTCTGCCAAGAACAGAGCAAATACTGCATGCAGCATTCTACCGGATTTGTCTAAATGAGATTGAAAGCAGCGCAATGTTTGACAAAATGTCAGAGGAAATGTACCAGAGCCGGAATATGTGATATTTGGATATTTCTTCCAGACCTGCAACTTCCAAGTTCATTTCTTACAGAATTCATTTGAAATGCAGGACAGAAAAACAACTTCCATCATGCAAGGTAGAACCTGAAACTCTAAGAAACCATTTAAACCTGGAGACACTGAAGATGTTTTAATCCTTTATTGAATATTGATGCTTCAATAACAGCCAAGAAATACATGGCTACCTTTCTAAAAAGGAACATGGAAACAAAATGGGGGATCTTTTTGCTTTGAAAAACTTTAAAATAGCTTTAAAATTTAATGTGCATCTTAATGTGTCACATTAAGCAAAAGCAAGACCAAAATTCTCTTTAAAAAATGGAAGAAGTTAAAATCAATGACATCCAAAGGGATTCAAGTGGATTCTGAGTGTTTATAATGTCCCTGAAAAAGTATATTGTACAGCTAAACATGATGGAAAAAGTAAAATGGAGAAGATTTAAAAAAAGAGAGGTTTGACCAAGTGAAAGTGCTTTTGAGGGGCTTTTAAAGTCTTCTGCTATTCTTTACACTATCCTCTATTATTTTCAGCAGGGGAGAGCGTAGTTCTCAGGCAGCGTAAAGGAACTGGGTTAATAATTGCTATTATACAGAACATTGGAAATAGCAGAGTAGAGAATGCTCATCTTGTTATTTCCGAAGTGTGCTGTAGATGTTTTACTTGTGGTAGTGCTCAGATCTCTATGAGATAGGCAGGAGGGCGAGGCAAAAAGCTCTGTGAGGAGTCAGACAGAGTGTGCGAAGGAAGTAGCACTCAGCTATAACTTTCTTCAAAACAATTAAATTGCAATCAGTCTCTTTTGTTTGCTTACACAGGAAGGATGCTGCGAAGACAGGACTCGTATTCGGCCAGGTCCTGAGAAATGGTGCAGTGGGAAGCATCGCACTCTGCTATTCTTAGAAGTGTTGCTGAAGTCAGTGAGTACAGTCTGGTTCAGAGCTGATATTTCATGTTATTTGTTAACTGGACCAACTGCCTTTACTAAATTACAAGCTCTTTTCATTAAGATGTCTCTTTCCTGTCACACAGATAAGTGCTGCTTCTGATTTCTTCATCTTTTCTTCTTCCTTCTGATTTATTTTTTTAATTCATGGTCCAACACAGGCACCCTAAATCTCATGAGGACAAAAGGAACTTTGCTCTGACATGTGTAGAGCAGAAAAAAAAATCCTGGTGAAACAGTTTTCTGACAGCATTCCCCCAGTATTTCTGCTGAGCAGCAGGGAGGCCAGCAGGTTGCCCTCTGGACTGCCTCCTACCTGCTGTCCTGCCTCCCTCTCCCAGACCATACTAGTGTGTGAGCTTCCAGGATGTGGGAGCAGCCGGATCACCTACAGCAGCCTCCTCTTGAGCTCTCCGTTTGGAAATGTGGGCTCCCAGGGCCCCCTAGATGATCTGAGGTCTCCATATTCTGAGTCCTCTGTGCTACACTGGGGCCGGATCCCTGTTGTGGGGTCCCTGTCAACCCACTGGAAGTCTGTGTTCGGAATGAAGAGAACACTTTTTTCTGGAAATTTTCTGCAGCTTATCAGTCCAAAATCCCTCATAGCGTAGGTTTTAGGGGCTGCTTTTACTTTCCAGTTCACCACATGTTGGGTGCTGGTTAAAACAGCACAGCTGAATACAAATGGTCTCAAACTTTTAAACTGAGAAAGGGACCAGATCTACATTATCTACTTTTTGGTTGCTCTAATGATAAAAAAATACATTAAAAAGAAAAAAAAAGAAAATGCTGCTGTCTTCCAAACTTCAGAATATGTAGAAATGAAAGACTCTTGCCTGGAAGTAAAGATCTCCATAGGTGAGTGGATCTAATAGAGGATTTTGCTTGTTGCACTGGTGTAAGGACTTTCATCAGTTTTGGGCTGTAGATCTTTCGCTAAAAATACACTCATATTTATACTTGTGTAAATCATCTCCTACATAAGCCCTAAGCTTGCAAAAAGTAGCAGAACCTGGAGAAAGAAAATTGTAGTCACGAATACATGGAATCACTGTATTTGGTGCCATATATAGGCAGATGCCTTTATGGATCCGTTGTGTCCTTAATACGTTTTCTCAGTGTTCAAGCTACATTACAATTGGGTTGGCAAACCGTGCACGCAGAATCACTTAGGCACGTAAATGACAATAATTACAGTTAATATTACTGTGCTGTGGATCTAATTCTCGACTGTTGTAGAACAGCAAAGCTCTAGTGATGACAAATCAGGGGAATTATGCTGATTTATTCCTAAAGCATCGGGCTGTATTTAAAATGATGACAAACTCTGGCACACATTAGCCATTTCCCTGTGGTATATACCTCAAAGTACTATCCTCTTGATAAAATAATTATTCCTGAGCTCATTGCTCATCCTTCAATGGATTTTATGCACAACTGTGGTACTACAACGTAAGAGAATGAATTTTATTCAGAACCTTTTCTACGTTAGCCATTCTACCCTGTTCATCGTGAAATATTGCCTACCTAGGAACTTTATAGGAAATTGGCAGTCATCATCACTACATTTACAAAGCCTACAACAAATTTATTTGTAAGACTGACACAGGCTAATGGAACGTATTTGGCCAAAACCCCAGAAAACAGCCCAAACCTCTGCCTAAAGAATTCAATTGGGAACACATTAGGGATTAGTTTGTCTCCATATTTTAAAATTACAATGTTCCAATAGCTTTTCTGACTCAGTTTTGATACTGAGGTGGTTTTATTGTATGAAGCATATTGGCCAAATCTCCAGCATTAACCCTTTCTCACCCACACTGTCTTGGAGTTGAGCAGCAATGTGCAGGGATCTATCTATTGAAGGCAGTAGGCCAATTTCAATCAGAAAATATGGGTCTGCATGAGAGAAGAGGCAAAAGAGGTCTTTGGATTCTCATCTATAGAATGGACTGAGGATACATGACTGTGTGCCTCAACCTCTGGGTATGCAAGAGAGTGCAAACTTAGATGAGGACACACTTCAGATTTCCAAAGAAATTAAGCTATTGCAACTAATTGAATTAGTTGCATAACCATGACATACACAGGAAAAGCAGAGCTCTCATCTGGGATCAGCTTTGGATCCATCCTGGAAAAGCCTTTCATACCATTGTCTCTCTTTGGAAAAAGTGTTTTGTGATAGGACTCCAAACCAAGGAAGTCAATCAACAATGAGGTGCTTGCAGGGAGAAAAAATATATATTTCAGTCAGATATCCAACATGTTTGTTAAAATTTCAAGGAAAGAAAGATGAAGAAAGGTGTTTAGAGATGCTGCTGCTCCTGAGGCTACATTATTTCAGGGTGTTGGAAGAATGTCCGGCCTGTGTAGTTAAGTGCAGAACTATCTAAATTTTGTTGAAGGAATCCTTCTCCGTTTAGGAACTTCACTTCAGTGGTAAAAATCTCCGTCTGGATACTTCCAAAGGCACCTGCCTCTCTCTGCACTGCTTGTGTATGTAATACAGTTGCATTTTTTTAGGCAGATTGTTTTATTAGCCACATGACACTTAGATGCAAGTTAGAGGTACTGGAACCCATAATCTGTCCTCTTTGGTAAAGGCGCAAATGTTTCTTATATTTAGACCTGATTAAACATCCCCACTGAAAAAGGGACATAAAAGAAGACTAGGATCATCTCAGGCTGTATGAGTGTCCCTTGTACCAGGTTCTCTGTTACCATACACCAACATGAGCTACCCATAGATGCTTCCTTCCCAGTGCATGAAGAATATTAGGTTTTTATAAATGGGTTTTCCAGCAGCCAGCATTGCAGATCAGGAAATGCCATAGAAGATGGTGGACTCGGGAGTCATCCAGTCGTCTAGAGATGGGACCTGTAGAGATGCAGGGACAGTTGCACCACATTGCAACTTCTGACTGGGATGTGTGTACCCAAGTTCCCTTTCCAGGGAAACCAGGGCATAGGAAGGTAAGGGTGGTTGTCACCCAGATCTCCCTCTGCTAGACATCTGGGACATGACTGGCATTTGCACAGAGATGGGATTGCGAAACAGCTCTCAGTCTCAAGAATACAAACTAATGGCAGCACGGTCCTGCGCTGGTGATAGAAACTGGAGGGACTAGCTTCAGGGGGTTTATTTGCAGACAGGGACATGAAGTCACCGTAGGCTGCCTTTACACTCAGTGGAAGGATAGACATCTCCACAGAGTGAGCCATCTGACCTATCTCTTATGCACACTTCTGGCACCCAATTATATGATAGCTCTGTCAATCAGTGATCAAAAATGTTGAGCACTTGAGATGTGAAGATTTGTCAGGGGAGTTGGCTTATTGTGAAGCTGACAAGGAGATCTTTGTCTGAAGCATGCACTTTGGCTTCAACCCAAGGCTGTTGCAGAGGTTTGCTGTATGCTGTGGGTGTCCAGGCTCTTCTGGGTGTAAGCAACAGTATGGAGCCATTCGTCCTCTGTTACTGAGGACAAATTTCTCCTCTTTCTTCCCAGCCTGCTTCCTCCAATCCGAGACCAATCTATAAAAGGGTAAACTGGGACAGAAGGATATCTCCAACCCCAATTGCCTTGAGTTTTAAAAAACTCTGGTGATAGCACAAGGTATTGTTGGCAGATTATACTACTGCACTAGAATGTTTGTTTTGTTTTGTTTTGTTTTGTTTTGTTTTGTTTTATTAACAGGATACAACTGTATTAGCATTGAGTACCTTGACCATAGGACAAAAATAGTAAAGTTGACTGGTTGTGAAATTAGGTTAGTCTGAATGTTTTTTGGTAGCGTGTAAAATTTTTTTGTTACTAGAGTAGTCAACACCAATACAAAGGCAAATACTAATTTAACAGATATTTAAGAGTCCTTAGGCTAGTTTCATCAATGCCTTGTACTGCATTCAGCTTCCTCTGTGCAGCAATTCACATGAACTACTCGACAGTGGGAAGATTCTCCAGTGTGTCTGGTTTTAAATACTCTTATTCCTCCTGCCTGCCCAGGCAAAGAAGTAGGAAAACTGTGCAAGATAACTGAACAAGAGTAGCAGTAATGACACTGTAATTTTGAGTCATTAACAGGTAGTAGAAAGGATGGTAATAAAAAATAAATATTGAATGCATACGCATCTGTACAGATTTGTAATGAAAAGCAGTGCTGTGGTAGAGTGTGAAATGATGTTGCTATTTTCCTAAGGTCTCCCATAAAGCATGGGATGAAATCCCACCTGGAGCTGAGCGAGGTTGCTCTGTCTTACTTTAGTATTCTTGTCCTGTACAGACAAGTACTTAGTTAAAAAAAAAAAAAAAAAGATAATTATATTATCCTATGGTCTTCCCCTGATGTTTTGAAAACTCACTGTGCCTTGTCTATGCTATTTCCATTATCAACTATCTGATAGCTGATAAGTAAATGTAAGTCTATCCCTTGCAATAAAAAGGAAAGTAAAGGCTTGTTACTTGTAAAAAGCTATCTCTTTAAAAGTCATTCAACATTATAACTCTGAGATTTCCCTCAGTGACCGTTAAAGAAGCGATCTGCCTAGTGCTGTCCATACTCCTGAATTAGGGGTGTCGGCTGCCTGTACAGTGCACAGGAGCCATGCAGAGAGGACATCTAAGCTGGCAAGAAATGCTATGGGGGGAATGTCTCTATTGCCTCTCGGGAGGAGAG
The DNA here is from genome assembly GCF_964199755.1 of Larus michahellis. Taxonomy (NCBI): domain Eukaryota; kingdom Metazoa; phylum Chordata; class Aves; order Charadriiformes; family Laridae; genus Larus; species Larus michahellis. Next base: position 191,140,594 of record NC_133896.1, on the reverse strand, counting down.
GTGCTAATGTTCCTGCTGGAAGAAGGTGCTTGTCTCTTTTGGGTTTTTTTAACACTGAATTCATAGCTTCAGAAAGCGCAAGAGTGAGTTTCTAAATACCATTACTTAATGTACTGAAATTCCCAACTGAACCCCCCACCAAACCAGTCATCTCACACAGTGGCCCTAGAAACAAGGCTAAAGGGGATTTTTTTCCCTTTCCTCCTCTTCCTCAGCCCAGAAACAAGGAAAAATAATTCTAAGCACACACAGGAGAGCCATGCAGCATTCACCAAATACCATCTCACCTTTGAAACAGGTTCAGATATTTTCATCTGCAGGGAAGAAATGAACCCAAGACCAGCACAGCCTCAGAAGATGTGTTGACCAGGAGATTATCAGAGACAATAGCAGCAAGTGAGAAGGAGAAAGCCTCACTACCTCTAGAGCAAAGGTCCTCATAGCTGCATTCTGAAGACACCAACTGATTTAAGTCCTGAAGATGGAATATGTGTAGGAATATGTGTATATCTTTGTTGGGGACTTAATCATGTAGCTGCTTAGCACTAATATGATGGGGAGTATTCTGTTCATGCCCAAGGAGAGATGCCTAAATGTCATAGGACCTTTACAAATGACTGAGAAAGTCTGTGCAATAGCTAGGGAAATAGGAATGTTAGGAATCTAATTAACATCCAGATTAGTCATATTCCATTTTCCTAAGTCCTTTTGTGAATCTGATATCCTAAATAGAATGGGTAGTTGGTCTTTTTCCATTTTAATTTTTTTAAAAAATATGCATGTCTACATAACATGAGATACATATATATATATTTCTTGGCAGCCTGAAAGTTTCATCATCCCATTTCAAATCTTTCCTCATGTTTCTCTGCTTCTAGGCACCACAAATCTATTAACTGTGACCCATGAAATCTTATCCGTTTCTCTACATCTAGATCTGTACATGCAAGAGATGCAAAGACAGCTGTTACTTTGCTCCCAAAACATTGGAGACTGTTGTGGAGAGATACTGCACAGATTTCTTTCATTGCTACTTTCATACTGTTCTTTCTGCTTGATTTTTTTCTTGCCTTAATCTTCCCTCTAAAACACCTTAAAATTAGAAATACTGTTTTTCCTCCATATATATAGGAAGTCTTATAAATTCCACCACTGCATGATGCATCCTTCTTTATAGACTACATGTATTTTTAGCACAGTGTGAAATAATGATACCACAAGTTATTTAGTTAAAACAGGGAATGTAGGGAAAACAGTGTAGGCTCAGTTTTATTGCTTCAAACTCTAGGATCTCCTTACCAGAAGCGTATTTCTCCTCAACTCTCTCTGTAGGCATTGGAACATGGTAGGTATCTTCCCAGAGTGACTGATCTCCTAAAATTTGAATTACTCTTGGAGATTCCTACAACTCGTCATGGGCAGCATCAAAGTCTGGGATCACAGGATCATAGAATAGTTTAGGTTGGAAGCGACCTTTAAGGGTCATCTAGTCCAGCCTCCCATGCAGTGAGCAGGGACATCCTTAACTAGGTCAGCTTGCTCAGAACCCCGTCCAACCTGACCTTGAATGTTTCCAGGGATGGGGCATCTACCACCTCTCTGGGCAACCTGTGCCAGTGTCTCACCGCCCTCATTGTAAAAATTTCTTTGTTATATATAGTCTAAATCTACCCTCTTTTAGTTTGAAGCCATTACCCCTTGTTCTATCATAACTTCTCCAGGTTGAACAGCCCCAACTCTCTCAGCCTGTCCTTATAAAAGCCCTCTGATCATTTTTGTGGCCCTCCTCTGGATCCGCTTCAACAGGTCCATGTCTTTCCTGTGCTGAGGGCTCCAGAGCTGGATCTCCAGGTGGGGTCTCATGAGAGAGGGGCAGTATCACCTCCCTCTACTGGTTGCACTTCTTTTTATGCAGCCCAGGATATGGTTGCTCTTCTGGGCTGCAAGTGCACATTGTTGGCTCATATCCATCTTTCATCCACCAGTACCTGCAAGTCTTTCTAGGCAGGGCTGCTGTCAATCCCTTCATCCCCCAGCCTGTATTGGTACCAGGTGCAGGGCCCTGCACTTGGCCTTGTTTAACCTCGTGAGGTTCACATGGGCCCACTTCTCGAGCTTGTCTAGGTCCCTCTGGATGGCATGCCATCCCTCAGGCATGTCAACCGCACCACTCAGTTTGTTGTTGTCTGCAAACTTGCTGAGGGTGCACTCAATCCCACTGTCTATGTTGTTGATGAAGACATTAAATAGTACTGGACCCCTGAGGGACACCACTTGTTACCGATCTCCATCTCGACATTGAGCTGCTGACCACTCCCCTCTGGATGTGACCATCCAACCAATTTCTCATCAACTGAACAGTCCACCCATCAAATCCGTATGTCTCCAGGTTAGAGAGAAGGATGTAGTGGGGGACCGTGTCAAAGGCCTGTTGTCTAGATAGACGGCAAACGCTGTTGTCCAGATAGATGACATATGTAGCTCTTCCTTTGTCCACTGATGTAGTCACTCCATCTAATACCTTCAGTTAGGTGTCTTAACATTAGAGGAGAGAATTTTGATTTTAGGTGCCTATGCTGCTAGCTGCTCCAAAAAATGTCCTGTGTCAGTGTGGTATCTCACTAAAACAGATAACCAGAGGCTTGCATGCAGACCTAGATCCTTTGCACATTTTGCTGATAAAGTTATGCTACTGTAGACATAACAATAAATGAGAATAAATGAGAATAAATTAGAATAAACAAAAAACTGCAGAAACACAGTATGTTTTCTCCCTGTTGGACAGCTAACCAAATTTCATTTTCACTGCTTTTAACACTAATAACTCCTTTTTATTCACAGGAATTGTTCTTGCTTCAGCTTGATATAATTATAAAAGAAATTGTCCTGTTCTCCAGGGTCTATCCAGATTCAGAGTTTTCAAAGAAATCAGGAGTTGCCGTTATCATTTTCATACAATTTTCAACATGATACGCTATGTTCAACCTGATCAAACACTGAATCATTACAGTAGTGGGGAACAATATAGCAAAATTATTTCTAACACAGCCCTGCAAATGACTGATTACTCTTATTATTGGGATTTGAAATGATAAAAAAGAAAAATATGCAACATTTTGCAAGTAAATCAAATAGAAACTGACAAGTATAATTATTTTATATACTTGAAAGGAATTAAAAATCTCCAAGGTAAAGAGTTCTATAAACAGAACAGATGTTTTAAAATGAAAAAAAAAAAATAAAAAATCTGCTTCTTAACATAGTAGAAGCTGGTGTCCTGCAATTACCCTGTACACACTGGATTTTGTGAATGTTACAGCCTGCTTACAGATAGTTTTATCATTGTGTAATTGGCATTTAATATTCTAGCGTATTGCTATTTTTATATAGCAAAAGGAAGGTGTGAGCCGAGACTCTAAAGGTTCGTGCTGGTGTGTGCAGACATCAGAAAAAAAGCATTCCTGGTCCTTCTAACAGGTATCTACGCTGTTTGAAGATATAGGGCTAAGATCCAGAAAAGCTCGATGCAATTCTTACAGACTCCTGCATATTGTTGGGACACTTTGTCCAAAACAGAGGTAGATCATGAGAGTGGTTTGACCTACCTCTGCTTTCGGTTGAACATAATTAATGGTAACTGTTTGCCAATTTCTGTTTTCACAACTGAGAATCATCTTGCCTTGACTAAGCTGCTGACAACTCAAACATGTGTTTCAACCCAGGGTCCTCATTGCCCCTCTGTAAAACTAAAACATTACTTTTTCAATGAAATGTGCGTTGCACTTTTTTAGGTTCCAGTGTTCCCGAGGACCGTTTGCAGGCATATTTTTAAGCATCACTGCGTGGGAACGAGGCTGCAAAATTTAGGCACTTAATCTGTCTCTAAAATTCAGCTACGCGGTAGAGCACGTTTAAGAAACAAGCTGGTGTTATTCGCATAGACAAAAAACAAACATAGCACTTTTGTGGCCCTCCAAAGATATGTCTCATATGGATACATAAGCCCTCCCTCTCAAGGCCTTCAGGGTTATCTGCCACAGAGGCATTTGATAAAGTAGGTATTTACTTCAAGAAAAAAAGCTTCCCTGTGTTTTGGAGCGAATGGCACCCCCTAACTCAGGTGTGCTCAGGGGCCGGCAGAGCAGTTGCGGGCAGCTGGTCCCAGAATCTCTTACAGAAAAGTTGTCCCAGTTCAGCTTTTGAGGCTGTCAAGTGCAGCAGGGGTCTGAGCTTGGTTTGGGACTGCTGAAGTACAGCAATACTAACATAAAATAATTTTTCATTTCAGTTTTGCTCTTCAACAGGCACAGTTAAAAATGAGTCTAGGAAGGCTTTTGTTAACTTTGAAATACTCATTTCATTAAAAATGAGTCTAGGAAGGCTTTTGTTAACTTTGAAATACTCATTTTATTCATTGCAACACTGAGGCCAATGAAGAGTGTGGTGACAGCCTGGAAAGCCGAAAATTTGGACTACAATGTACAACTACCAGTATTGCATGTGGTGTTCCTCCTTTTTCTTTCTAGAGTGGGTGGAAGACAAAGGTTAGACTGGTCTGTGATACTCTCTCATGAATGCTGCGAGCAGTGGTTCCTATGTGTTCCATCATTATTTGTTTATGTTAGGACCTAAAAGAAGAGCAGAACAGACTTTAGGAATATTTCTTCTTGGACAAGGGAGGGAAGATGTAGCAATACTGTGGCAATACTGCTTATATTGCCATGTATTGTATTTCATGTACAAGAAGAGGGGAAAAATAGCTCTTTTAAGGCACACGTCTGTTTAGTCATTGCAACAGAAAGAAGCATTGAGGTTCCTTACACCCAGAGGAGGCGTCATTTGAGATACTCCAGGGTGTGCACGCCAATCAGGTGGGTCTGACACATGTGACAAATGCCACTGGAGACCAGTCTCTGCAGTAGCAGCTGAAGCTGATACCAAAGACTGTGCCAAAAGGCACCAAAAAGGTACCCTGTCCTTTCCTGGTCACCATCATTCAGCAATTTCTTCCCATCAGTGAAAATCAAAGCCAAAATGTCTTGCCTGGGCTCTAAGAACTGCGGAGGGCTCCTCAGACAAAAGGATCCAAAATGTGGCAGCGCTGGGGACCAGTGGGGAGCCAGGAGCTGGGGAACTGCAGGCATTCAAGGGTATCCTTAGGAAGATTTGCTGTCATTTCTGAAAAGGAGGAATTCTACTTTCCAGAAATAGTATAATGTTATGTCAGAGATGTTTGTGTGTTATTTAGACCTTTCCATGTCTTGCTTATTATGTTGCAGAGCTGGAGGATGGTTTCATTATGTAGTGCTATGTCAGATGCTTGCTCGAATAGCAATATTGAACTCATATTGAGCTCCTCAAGCCTTTACAATTCCCACTGCTTTGACATTACCCACCCATCAAGAGTACTAATTAGAGGGAAAATATAGCTCACACCAGTCATTTATTTTTATACAGCACCCCTCAGCACAAGCTTCGTAATGTTCTTTTCTCTCATTAAAATCCAATCAACTACAAGTATTCTTTATTAAGTGGCCCATGAAATAACTTTTTAATTTTAGAACAAAAGGATATGAGGGCTATTGCCTGTTTGAAATACTTCCTAACAATTTACTCTGGAGAAAGAAGAGATACGTGTATCTTAACTCACTGGGGAAATCTAGAGAAAACAGCCCCCCAGAAGGATGGCTCAGTACCTGCTGCTCCACTTCCACCATGCCTTCTCCACATTTATGATTGCAGCTTTGGAAGAAGAAAGTGAAAACAAAGACCAAATTGATGACAAGAAGGAGAAGTATATTAAAAAAAAAGAGAACATAGAAATAAAAGAAAGTAAATGAGTCTTTTCTGTACCAGGTGCAGTGACAAAGTAATTGTTTCAGAGGATGCTCCTGTCAGAAAACCTCTTTGCTACAAAGGAAAGGAGAGTGGGAAGACAACCACAGTACAAGCTGGAATATTTGCAATCTTATTTGTCAAATAGTCTTGCTTGTTTTCGCCTATGTAATGCATTCATTTAAACCTAAACCCCGTTGTGGAATTGTGCAACACACCGACGGCTGGAAGCGGTGGCAGGACTTGCCATTGCTGACGCATCATGCCAGCGCTACAGAGAGGTGCACTGTCACTTGTGTGGTGACACAGTGAGTAGCACAGCCGCACGGAGACGCCTCCCCCCAAACCGATCCCTGTAAATGCCAATCTGTTTCCTTAAATCCCCTTTGAAACACTGATTGCAATCTAAAGAGGGGTCCTGTTGAGTGAAAATGAGGTTTCTCATGTGCATGCTTGTGGGATCAAAGCCACCCTTGTTCTGGACTGGGTAAATTTACCTTGCTTTCCCTTCATGTACATTCCTCTTTGGATCATTAAAGGCTTCTCCCTGGCCTAGATGTCACCTGGTGGTGTCACTTGGACTTCCAATTTTTCAGCTGTGTTTCAGTAAGCAGCACATGAGCCTGGTGTTGGCTCAGTTGCAGGAATACAGCTGGACTGAAATGCCTGTCTGTGCGGCCACGTGTGCCAGGCAGCCTGACAAACAAGGTCAATTATTAAAACCAGAAAAGTCCCTGTAGTCAAGGCCTGCTGTCACAGAGAGCAGCAATGGCGTTATAAATGCTGAGCAGTAATGCTGATTTCTACCCTGCTTAAGAAGTTTAAGGAGATTAAGGAGAAAAATGTTCTGGGAGACGTTTCTTGTTGGGATCTCTGACAACAGGATCCATACAGCTGTTACCACTGTGATAGTCTCTGCATCTTTCTTGTTTACCAAAATAGCATCCTGGCTAAACTATTCTCTGGGAGAGGAAGGAGGAGTTCAGTCGTCACCATGCTTGCAAGTTATTACAGAAGGAAGCTCTATGGGACAATACTCATGTCAGTGCAAGGAGCATGTTGAGATATGGACCTCCTGGGATCCTCCCTGTTCAGATATTTTATTATTTTACTATCTTTTATCCTTTATTTCAGATAAATATATACTATTCATTGTTTAACTAGCTTTTGTTAACCCAGTCCTGTATAACTTTCAGCTGCTTCAGGAAATTCTCACATAGTGGAAAAACTAGAGAAAAATAATTAGAAAGTGACCATGCGAGACTCCAAAACAGTGGCAGTGAAACACTACTTTTTTTACATACATTATGTCATGAGAGCTAATGGTGCTACATGAGGCTAAGTGAGGGCAGAGTTTTACCTTGGGTTTGATTTTAAGCTGAGAACATGGTGTCTGATGCCCTTGTCTTAAACTGGTGAAAGAACATTCACACAGGGAAGTGAAAGATGTTTGTAGTGGGAATACAGGACTCACAACAAATATTCTGCCTCATCTGCACATTCTGCATCATACCCAGCACAAATTTTTGGCCCAGTGGAACAAATACCGTGTGAGGGCTACCAGTTAGCTATCACTTGGGGCAACGAGGGAATCTAAAGAGAAAACAAGTGAAAAAAAAGCTACCAATGGCATTACAGCTGACAGTGGTTATAATCCAAGCTGCATGCTGATATCTGAATGGACATAGAGCTTGGATGCTGAGTGGTATCAAATATGCGAGGATCTGCTGCAGCTGCTGCAAACAGGCCTTGAGAGAAGGGACTCCTTTTTGTCAACCCAGTCTTTTTTGATCTTACGACATGGATCAAGTGAAATTATCCAAACTAGTTTTTCCTGTCAGATATTTCACATGTTTTGTAGCCTTTAGTCCCAGTTTAGAAGCTAGACAGCCTTGGCTTTCCTTACCAATTCAGTTCATACTCTCTCAGCAGACAAATCTTCACCAGTTCAAACCATCAATTAAAGACATCCATCCCTATTTACAGCCACTCGCCCAAATCGGCAACAACAGCTGCTTCTGCTGGAAGAATAAAAAGTTTCGGACAGAAGAAACAAAGGAAAGCTCCAGCTCTGTGGTATCTTGTGTCTGGATGAGGAAGGCTTGGGGTGTCTCAGAGGACATGTCAGGGCATTGCCCAGCCACACACAGGAGTACAACTGGAAGTGCAAGTGCAGGTTGTGTCCTCCCAGAAACGTTCCTCCACAGTAAGTAATGCATGGAGTGCTGGGTCCAGTCCTGGGCTCCTAAGTGCAAGAAGGACGTGGATGTACTGGAGCAATTCCAGAAAAGGGCCACAAAGATGGTGACGGGAGTCTAACATCCCTCATAAAAGAAGAGGCTGGGACTGTTTAGAGCGGAGAAGGCAAATGCCTGATGGGGAAGAAAAGAAGATGGAGCCGAACTCTTCTCAGTGGTATCCTGTGAAAGGCCAAGAGGCAACTGGCACAAATTAAAATACAGGAAATTCCATTTAAACATAAGGAAAACCTTTTACTGTGAGGGTGGTCAGGATTAGGTTGCCCAGAGAGGCTATGGAGTTCCCCATCCTTGGAGATATTCAAATCCTGACTGGACACAGTCATGGGCAACTTTCTCTAGCTGTCCCATCTCTGAGCAGGGGATTGGACCGGGTCCTCCAGAGGTGCCTGCCAGCCTCAACCTTTCTTTGATTCTGTGAAATGGAGCACACTAAATATGCTTAATTAATTCTACACGTGGACCTGCTTGTTCCAGAACACAAATATTTCTCCCATAACTATATGGATCTAAATGAGACAAGTTAGAGTAGCTCCCTTCTCCAGACAAGTCTGACATCCGAGACACCTGAGCTCCCGGAGCTGATCTGCTCTGAGTTCTGCCCAGTGGGAGCAGCACATGAGCAATGAGTTTTTCCTCTGGAAAAATTTCAAAAAGGGGCAAGTGGGATAGAATGAAAAGGACTAATATCACAGTCATGGCCCTGGCACAGGCCTCTGTGTACACCACTCAGCCACTGTGCGTCCCCAGAATGGCTGTAGACTGCCCGCTGTCTGACCTCCTGAGGTGGGCAACGAGCTCCTTCACCATGTGGTGAGTGTGGGCTAGTCACCACTGCCAGGGAAAAGGGAGAGCAAAGCATGGCTCCCCGGCTCTCCCACACCATTCATGCTCACAGGGCACTCATGTCTAACTAACCACCCTCCTACAGAAATCTTCTTAAGGTTGAACAATTTCTCAGAGATACCCTTTCCCAGAAAAGTTGCTGAACATCAGGCACTTCAGTAGGAGTAGAGGGTTAAATGACTCTAAGAACTTGCTCTCACCCCATGATTACAAACAGGAGAAAAAGAAAGAAGGAGAGACACAGTTCAATTTTGCTTTTATTAGATCCTCACCTTTTTTTTTTTTTTGCCAGGTTTTTAAAGGCAAGAGCCTTAGAGCGAAAGAGGGAATGAGTCACTGCATTAGCTTCTCGTTAAACTAATGACAAGACATATAAATAGAGGGAGCTCACTTGGCTAATGTTCCTACCATCCGCAACACTAAGCCATAGGAAATTAAACCAGAAAAAAGTCATGTAGCGTGCCTTGGACTGGGTGTTCAATTAACCTTAAATTGGAAATGTTAACATTTGATTTGAAAACAACAGTTAGGCAGTTGCACCATGTGCCCTGTAGCTGGATAGGGTAAAAAAAGAAGTAAAATCAAATATCAAGCTCTGTTGTTTTCACTTTTGAGTGAGTATGCACTGGGTAGTAGCACCTCCATTGAACCACATTTCCAAAGGTGCAGAGTTCCTTGCTTTTCTCCTTGCTCTTCTCCTTGCTCTTTTTAATACCAAGTCGATTACCCAGGCATCTCCTTAGGTTATGGTAGGTGCTGAACACTTCTGAAAAATACCCTCACAGTAAAAGCCATTATTTTCCAGCCTGACTCCATAAAAATCAGCCTGCCAGAAAAAAAAATTTCTGAAGGACCCTATGCTAAAATTTCTCTTGAGACAATACTCCATTTTCAGTAGAGAAGTAGACATGAATGATCCTCATCCAATTCAAAGGGATTAAAAAGGCAATAAGATGTTAATCTGCAGAAAACCTCTTATAGCAAAACAATTCTAGGTCTACAGCATCAGCCACAGATTGCAGGAAGAATAAGATCTCTTGGTGCTGAGAAAAAAATATGGAAATTGTTTTTAAAATTGCAAACACTCAGCAGTGTGCAAAGCAGACCCATTTTCAGCAGTGTTTCCCAACTGATATTTAATAACTTTTAAAATTGAAATTTTTAATTGAAATGAATGAAAAATGCAGTCATTGCATTGAAACATTTTGATAATGTATTATTTTAAATGGGGATTGGCTGTTCCTGATATGCTTGACAAAAATGTGGACATAGCAGTATTAATGCCAACTAGTTTTTAAGCAAAGAATTGAAGATTAAGTTTTTCTAGCAATGACTCTATGTAATTGCATAAGATCTCAGTCCTCTCTGCCTGATAATTTTAAGTTTTGGAGCAATTCATATTGAAGGAGCTGTTACAGATTTGGCAAAAACCCCAGCAACAACATACCTTTTAATCTCATAAATACCTTAAAAATAGCTGTAGCTTCTTCAGCTCTGTGGCTAATGGAAAGGAAATGAAGAAATATGTTCCTTTCATTTCCTCTCCTTTGTGTAAAGGCCAAGGTTTAACAGAGAAAGAAGGATAATTTAGAATTTTAACCATGAGTTTGTAACAGGCAACCAGGAGAACTCCTCTATACAAAGTTCCTTTAGAACCGAAAACAAAAAAAGCAGAATGTTAAAAACACCAAAAACTGTATAGAAATGTAAGGTCAACACAAAAACAGGCCAACAAATTAAATTACACTAAATATTTTATGTGATCAGTCCATTAAATTTATGCATTACAAATTGCACAACATTCCTATAGGATAAAACATGAGAGCTGAGCAATCATTTATTCTTGACATTGCTCAGCGTGCAGTAGAAGCACAAGTAGAAGAACAACTTCTACACTGAGTAACTGTCACTAATAAATAAGGCCATTACCGTGGCAATGCAAAAAATAATTACAAATAGTTGAAATTAGGTGGGTGGCTGAGTGGGGGCTTGCTGATAGACTGTAATGGAGATATTTTTGAGCCTGAGGTACAAGCAATTTTCTCTACTAGTTTCTAGAGAGAGCTGTTTCAAAAGTGGTAGCTAAAAATAAAAGGACAACATTATTATTAAACACCATCAAGTTGACAGACACTTCTTTCTTAAGATGCAAATAAAGTCTTCATGTCACATATGATGACTCCTGCTATTTTCAGTTCTTTGCCAAACTTGAAAGTTTTGGGCCAACAGTTCTCACAAGAAGAAAGTGCCTTAGTTTGAACGTGTTTGTTTAAGCTCTATGTAATGCCGTTCAGCCTTTTCTGAAAGAGGGATTAATGAAAAATATGTTTTCTTTTGCTCAGTCTTACAATACTTTTGAATTAAGAAGTTTAGCACCTCCACGTGACACAGCCAAGATGACATTCATCTATGTAGGCTGTGTCAAAGCCGTTCTTTCTGCAATCTCTGTGCAAATTTATTGCCATCTCAGCTTCGGTTTCAGCTCAGGCTGATGTGTTCAATGCCTTCTTTGTCTGTCTTCACTACGTATGTCTCACAGACCTCTGTGCTTAATGAAAGGGTTACAGGAGGAGAAGGAATGGCAGAGCAAATGAGTCAGGGTCTACTTGAGAGAGAGGGTCTACCTGTGGCTGATAAGCTGGATGCAACGATGATGAGAGAGCTATCTAATACCCTTGCAAGGTTTTTCTCTATCATATTTGAAAGATTGTGCAAGCTGGGGGGAGGTCTCTGACACCTGAAGAATGGTACCCATCTTCAAAAACAACCGAAAGGAAATATGAGATGATCAGCCTCACTGCAGTCCATAGGAAAATCATGGAGCAAATCCTCTTGGAGAACTTTTCTGGTGACAAGAGCGAGAAAAATGTGACAGAGGATATAGTCAGCATGTATTTACCATACATCTTACATTATCACTCCTGACCCACCTGACAGCTTTCTGTGATAAGATGACTTGATTTGTGGATTAGAGGAGAGACGAGGAATGGAAATCATTTACCTTGAATTTTGGAAGACTTTTGACAGTCTCACACAGTATTTTTGTATCCAGCTGACATATGTTTTGGATGAGTGGGCAGCTAGATGGGTATAAAAAAGGTTGGATGATCAGGATCAGAGGGCCCCAATTAATGTGTTGTACTCCACCTGGATGCCTGTGACAAGTGAGATACTGCAGGGGTCCTTTCCTCTTGGGATCTGTCCTATCCAACATTTTTATCAGTGACCTGGAGGAGGCAACCAAGTGCGCTCTCATCAAATTTGCAGCAAGACAGCAAGCTGGTGAGACCAACTGATATGCTGAAAAGCATGGCTGCCCTCCAGAGGAGCCTAGACAGGCTGGAGGAATAAGTCAATGGGAAACTTATGAAATGCAAAGAAGACAAATGCAAAGTCCTGCACCTGTGAAGGAAGAAGCCCCTGCAGTGATGCAGGCTGGTGACTGCATGGGGAGCAGGTCTGCGGAAGGGACCTGGAGGCCAGGCTGGGCAGTGAGTTGCACAGGACCCAACAGCGTGCCCTGGCAGCAAAGATGTGCAGCAGCCTCCTGGGCTGTGTTAACAGGAGAAGAGGTGGTAGGTTGAGGGAATGGATCACCTCTTGGATGACGTCAATTTAATCCACTCAGGACAAGAAAGGCAACAACCAACTGGAGTGAATTCAGAGGAGGACACCAGGCTGGTCAGGGCCTGGAGCACTTGCCCTATGAGGAGAGTTTGAGGGAGTGTGACTTTTAAGCCTGGAGAAGAGATGGCTTCAGGTGGACCTCACAGCAGCTTCCCAGTTCCTATGGGGAGGTTACTGAGAAGAGATAGCCAGGCTCTTCACTGAGGTTCATGGCAGGAGGATAAGAGATGATGTGCATAAGTTGAAACAAGAGACATTTAAACTGGATATAAGGAATTTATTTTTCCTGACGAGGACAAACCAGGTGGGATTGGTAAGATCTCTATTGACTATAAGAGGAATTTAGAAGGTTCCTAGCAGCCATGTGGATGTCTACCTGAGACACCTAAATACTGGTGTGTTAATCTTGACCTGAATCCCACCTTTACTGACACAAATTGAGCCTGACCACATGACCATTCCCTCATGGACCAAATGTGCATGTTGCACCCCAGAACTTTCACTGCAACAGTCCAAAAGGACTGTTTGTGTTTCTGCATCACACAGTATAACCAGCCAGTTAAGAGAGGTGATTATCCTGCTGTATTCAGTGTTGGTGTGGTCTCAACTTGAATAATCTGTGTAGTTCTGGGCCCCACAATTTAAGAAGGATGTGAAGGTCTTTGAATGGGTCCAGAGAAGGACAACAAAGCTGGTGAAAGGGCTGGAAGGAATGTTCTATGAGGAGTGGAGTGGCTGAGGACTTTGGGTTTGTCTAGTTTGGAGAAAAGGAGGCTGAGGGGTGACCTCATTGCTTTCTGCAGCTTCCTGAGGAGGGGAAGTGGAGAGGGAGGTGCTGATCTCTTCTCCCTGGGATCCAGTGATAGGACACGTCAGAATGGTTCAAAGCTGCACCAGGGGAGGTTTAGACTGGACATTAGGAAGCATTTCTTTACCAAGAGCATGATCAAACACTAGAACAGGCTTCCTGGAGAGGTGGTGGATGCCCCAAGTCTGTCAGCGTTTAAGAGGCATTTGGGCAATGCCCTTAACAAGATGCTTTAATGTTTAGTCAGCCCTGAATTGCTCAGGCAGTTGGACTAGGTGATCATTGTAGGTCCTTTCCAACTGAAATAGTCTGTTCTATTCTATTCTGTCTTACTGGTACTGTTGTAGGTCAGCCATGGTCAGAGGAACAAGGTCATCAGTTTGGGCTTTTTTGGAACCTGGCAGACAAAGGTGAAGATGATTTACAGAAGGATAAGAAAAGGAGGCTGGCAAGATGCAGGATGAAAAGGAAACAAAGGAAGGGGCTGGACTAAATATGGAGGGTAAGGCAGGGATAAAGGAAGGAGACAGCAGAAGCAGAGACAGTACCTAGGGATGTATAGTTGTGGTTGGGGACAGGAGAGGTTGGACAGGACCTACAACTACTAGATAACCCTAAAATAGACAATGCTGTCTTTAATTTATGGCTCTGTTGTGCTGTCATACAGTAGCCATGGAGTGCAAAAATAACCTTAATTCAACAATTTGTGCATTTGCATTACAATGCAGTAAGGGAGCAGTCACCAGAGATTTAAAGTCCGCATCACAATACATACATGCAAGGTTGCATAGAAAGTCCTAAGTGTGGTATTTTCTAAGTGCAGTGTGCTTGCCATTACAGTCTTCGCCATTTTATGGTACCAATTTTGTAGTTTGGATTGATGAAGTCTCGCAGCAAGAGTTGTGCCTTATCTAACTCCCACAAAGGCATCCAAGTGACTGTGAATCTGCATGGAAAACAGTTTAATATGCTCATCAGCAGAAGTTTTAACAGTAATGAAGTTCAAATATTGGCATTAAGAAGATAAAACCCCTTCTAAAGGAATTTTAGTTCCACCTGGTTTAAAGTGAAAGAAATTGCTATTGCTAAAAGCCCACAACTTAAATACTCTTAAATGCTCTCTTAAATACTGGGGAAAAAAAGAATGTTTACCTCCAGTCACCAGGCTCAGTCTCTCCACAGCAGTACAGACCCTCTTCCCCAGAGGGAAAGGAGGTTGACTGTCTGCTCTCATTCCAAAGGACATGAGAGGCTAATGCTGAAGATAATGCGCTCCTCAAGAAACACTGCACTCCAATTTGTGGTGGGTAAGAAAAAAAAGATGAGTTGGAAAAATAAATACAGAAAATTGACCTGAAGGCCCAAATGTGTTAAATCTCAAATCCACGATCTTCTGAATTCTGAGTCCAAGCACACATTTGCCCACTTGCTAAATCTTGACTTTGTCAACCAAAAGATCTGATCTATGCAAGTAGTTTATTAACAAGAGGCAAAAAGCAATGCAGTTGCACCATTACAGTTCTTATTATCCAGTGCTCCAAACAGAAGAAACTGTGAAATTAATTGATAAAAATCAAACTGTCTTGTATGTAAATACCAATGCAATTGTTGAACAATGGATTTATGATCAATAACTTCAAATACAGCAGGCAGCTCAAGGAGAACCACTTCTTACAAATCTGAATTGTAGCAACAATGAAAATGTCAAAGAGGCTGAGAAAAGCTTCCTTCCACCAGAAAACTGACTTAAAAAAAAAAAAAAGACTGAGAGGTTGAACTGAATAATAACTGTAGTTAAGTAGTCTAATATGACTAAAGACAATATGTTCTTCAACTTTAGAATTACCTACTTAGTCACTATTGTGAAAAGACAAATTGGATCCAAAAGCTGGTTTTCAACATTGGTAATATTTATCTAAAAAGAAAAAATCCCTAAGGTCAAAGTGGCATTAATGATTACATGTGGGGTTAGCTTCTGTAAGGGAATTCCACACAAGATTGTCATTTAAAGTACACCAACCTTTCAAATTCTGGATGTGCTATTTAAGGTGAATTGGTAGGTGAATTGAAAAAACACATATTAAACACCTTCTTGATTGTTCATTAAATTCTCTTAGCGCTCTTAATAAATGTGATCACCTGGTTTGAAACAATTTGTTCATGCACCTTATATCCAATCTCCTATTATTTACAAACAATATTTCCCCTGAAGTTTTTCAGGAAATGAAATGCTGGGATTGGAAATCTCCAGAAATGGATTGACAAAAAAAAATAATAATCTGAGCTACAAAACATACCAGTTTCGTGTGTGTGTCTACTGAATCCTTACATTGACTCTTCAATCAAAATATATCTAGTGGACTTGCAGGCCTGAAACGGTTCTTGGTTGAAACTTAGTACCTTTTCACAGGTGGATTTTAAGAAGAAAAAGTACAATAAGTTAATGAATCAAACACTTGTGATGTAGTGGGTAAGGAAAAAAGGCCAGTAACGTAGCTGGATTTCACATGAAGCTGTCCAGGTGTAAATCCCAATGGTATCATTTCAGAGAGGCCAGGAGATCACCAAGTGAGGCAGCTCATCACACAACACTCACTTGTCACCATATTTAAATGCAGACATGGACTTCATGTTAGAGTAGAACAAGAAGCTATTTTCTCATTTTCTCAGTTTCGGAATATTTTAAATTCCTCTACCAAACTGTGACAAAACCCAAGAACCTCAAAGAGCCCAAAATGAAACAAACAATCAACCCCCCTTCCCAACAAATATAGTTTTAGAGCAGTGGAAATGCTTATTTTAGATGTTGATCTTTTTCATTAAAATCTTACTTTTCACTGTAGTTACATTTCAGAAGGAAAGTATTTCTGAAATGAAAAAGCAGAGCATTTCATTTTGAAGATACTGGAACCAGATATTAAACAAATGTCAAATCTTCTTGACTTGGAAAAAAAATCTGAAAGCAATCCTTTGTCATAAAAAAGTCTAGTTTTGACAAATTGGCATTTTCAACCTGAAAAAACTGATTTTTCTTGTAAATCTCATTCAGCTCTACACATCTCCAGGACGCATTGCTGATTCTTGTATGATTATGTATGTGCATTAGGAAAGAACCCAGACATAGGCTGACAGTCAGATGGCCTCCTATGATCTTTGGACTTCTAAATGTGAAAAATAAACAAAATGAAGACCAGCAAAAGGAGGTCTCATATTGTAATATCCCTTTCAGGGAGTTTTGAAAATGTTTTTCTTCTTGATTCTGGATGGAATACAACAGAGATGACTACCAGAATATGTTCTCTATTAAATAAATTAATACCCGAGTTAGTTATCCCCATTATTTTTTCAATACATATATCGAATTACACATCTATTAGTAGGTGTATTTCATTTGTGGAAGATGATACCACAACTTGAAAAATTATGAACTGAGAGCTTAATCAGCCATCTAAGTACTTGTGAATATAATTTGTAAGTATAATGAGTTAATTTTTTCTCCTTACTTACACCTTTATGCCCCCAATAATTGCAGTGCTCAAGTGGAAATGGGAGCCGCATGTGGCCCTGTATCGCAACAGCAGTCAGCGAGTCACATCAGATTGCACAAGTGCCCGGCTTATCTACCTCAGAACGAGCTGGCCTCTGCCTCGTGCTGTTTGGTAAAACATCGAACATCAGCGAAATAGCAGCTGGATTGTTCTTGAAAAGGAAGCCTAGGGCATAAAACTCTGCCAGTTTTCCACCCTCCTGACCTTGGATCTCCAAGAAAGAGGTCAAAATACCCCAAACACAAATTTTAGAGCGGCCTAAGCATAATGTTGATGAGGTGGTTTCACAATCACTTCTTTGACGAAGCTCAGCAAGACTGTCTGTGCTCCAGTCCCGCTGAGCTCTGGTGCATCCCGAGGTAGACCCTCTTCCTTGGCAGGGATGGGAAGGGGCTGGCAAGCCGTGCCCAGGGCACCCCTTCCTGCCTTGAGCCACAGGGTACTTGGCTCTTTGCCGTTCTCTTTCTATACATGCAGTTTATAAAATTTGACTGCCCAGGAAAATTGGATGTCAGTGACTATTGCACTCCATCTTTTCCTCTTTCTGTAGGTGGAAATTTCTTATCAGTCTGATGCACAAAATGGCAGGCAAGGCAGTGTGCTATCAGAACTGGCAGGCTGGAAGAGATGAGGACGTCTCGTCATATGCCACTTTGGACAAGAGAGAAACGGCACAATGGAGCAGTTAAAAGGCAATTTTCACATAAATCTGGCTGACAAAAAATGGATTGGAGGTAGGAGGGAACACCAGTCAGTCACCACAGACACATACTATCTTCCAGGAAAATACAGCTGAAGAGAAGGAGGGGACGGAAGACTAGAGCTTGCTGAGAGCAGAGCAGGTGGCTCAGGCAGTGCAAGGACAATGCCATCCAGCCATCAGGTGTGTCACGGGAGGAGAATTTACAAGGTATTTTTAAAGTATGCCTTCACATTTATTTGTGCCAGTCGTGATAAATTAACAATAAACCGTTTTTACTAGTAATGCTTTGTTGTCGTTTATCTATGGGCTTACACAGCACAGCTGACATGGCTCCATAAACAACATTCTGTGGCCAATGACAGCAGTGATGAAGCTGTAAAACGTGGGCCAAAGCAACAAGTAAATGATGTTTTATAGTCGCTAAATCTTTTCTGTTGAGTTTGAGTTTAGAACAGATATTATTGTTATCATTACCATTATCTTTATGACTGTGACATATAGACGTTGTCACAGAATAAAAGATGTCCCTTGCCCCATAGATGGTCATGATTTATATTTAAGACAAGAGACTATTAATAACACCAGAGAGGTGAAGAGGGATCTTCAAGGAAATAAATGCTAATTTGGAAAGATTGGAGGGGATATCAGGCTGCCACAAAGGACAAGCTTTTCCAAATTTCTTGACAAATGTTATATAAAAGAAAGTTAGAAGGAGAATTCTGAATGACAGCAACATAGAGTACAGAATCATAGAATTGTTTAGGTTGGAAAAGAGCTTTAAAGATCATTGAGTCCAACTGTTAACCTAGCACCACCAAGTCCACCACTAAACCATGTCCCTAAGCACCACATCTACACGATGTTTATGGCATTATCTTCCCAGCATGGGTGAGCATGGAAAAGAGTCACCACAAATGTGTTTGGAATTTAGCAAGCAGGGTATTGGAAACTGTAGAGCAATCAAAGACAGCAATAGTCTTTGAAGAACTAAATGACAGGTGACAGGCAGAGTAGGGACTGGCCATGAAAGGCTTTGAAAATAGAGATGTCACTTAAATTCAGTGAGATAGAGAAGCAGGATGCAAAGACATGGAAAATAATAGGTAAGTGGTAGCACTCTGAGAGATAAGGGGAAAAATGTATTTATCAAAGCCAGAGGAAAATATGTTTCGACAACTAAGACGAACTGAAGGTAAGAGCTGTAATAAAGATTTAGCTGTGTGGATGGACTGCAAGCATGACATTTATGCAATGCTGTTCAGGGTGAACTTTAGGATGTTAGGAGACACAAAGAAACTACAGATGATGTTGATGACCAGGCTAAGGACCCAGGAATATGCCCTACCCGAAGGAACTAATACCAAAAGGAGAAGGGAGTGATAAAACACTCCTGTAAGTATAGGTGATAGCTGGACATCCATAAGGAGGTGTCAGAGAAGCAGGCTGAGATCTTAGTGTGTGTCAATAGAGGAAGGCTGGTTAGAGACATGGGCTGTCTTGTTGAGGACTGGAAGAAATCCAAGGCAAGATGGTCACTGCAACCAGAGGAAGGCAAGGCTTTCCAAAGAATAAGATGATCAGCGATATCAAAGTAGGCAATGGGTCAGGAAGGATATTACTGTAGCACAGATGCTGAGCCTCTCTCTGAGGAATCTCTGAAGGATTATATGTGAGTGAGAGCTTAAGGAAACTGTACAAGAGGGAAATCACCTTCACAACAAGATGCAATCAAAATGGAGTAGTGAAGTTCTTGCCAAGGTGTAGGGCAAGGGGCAGTAGTCAGAAGAGGCAAGTCAAGTTGAAAGTAATGTTTTAAGATGGACAAGGTGCAAAGTTTTCTGCATAGCAAGGAAAGAGGTCCAAGGAAGAGTGAGAAGAAAGGGGAAGTGTAAATGAAAGGATAAGAGTTCTGGGGAGATGAGCAAGGGCTTACTGGGAGAAGAAAAGTGTTATCCAGTTTCCCCCCTGCAGAGTAGAAAGAATCATAAAAGTTTAAAAGAAAAGTGAATGAAGAGTTTTTTTAACTCTTCATTCTGATTCAAAGAGAAGGAGCAGCGATGGAAGAAGATTGTAGAGGATCGTAGAATCAGTAGATTTTCTTGCTTGTCACAATTTAAAGGTCATCTGTGACACTGGATTGCCAGAAGATTAGGTCCTACACTGGAGAAATTGAAATGTTAAAGTGACACTTTAGCACATGATGGAAATGACAGTGTCTTCTGTCAGCAGAGTACCACCACTCTGTTATTGGCTCTATAAAAATAAAATATTTAGAGAAATGATGAGGGCTTGGATCAATGACTATGGCTCCCAAATCATATAAAGACATAGCTCTCTTGCTCTTCTTGAAGACAAAGTAGTGCTATAAAAAGGTCAGTGTGTGATTTACCATTGATTTCCAAAAATATTTCTCCCCCATGATCTAAGGTAATGTCTGCATTTACCAGATGAGCTGGTAGATAGAGAGATCCAAACAATACCGAGCAGTCTCTTTCAAGCTGGGGTGCGCGTCCACTCCATGCTGACCTCTGTATCACCAGCTCTGGGTCCTTGACTAAATGGGAGGTTGTCCAAGTAGTTGCTCACATTTTTTTAACTTGTCTGTAGCCAGGAAATCTCTCTAGTGTGCTACAACAACCTTCAAATACAAGAATATTGGAAATAGTAGATCTAATTTCAAAAAGGTTCCGGAGGTGTTTGCTTGCATTACTGTTACCGATTGTGAAGTATTGTTCATAGACTCAGCTCTGGAAAAAACACACAGTAAATCACAGAATCATAGGATTATGCCATAATTCAGGTTTGGAGGGACCACTGAAGGTCTTCCAGTCATCATATAGAATAAATCAGGGTGCTGAAATCAACATGACTTCTCCCATCAATGTCAACAAGAACAGGACTAATGGCATTTTCTCTGAATTGCTATAATCTACCATTGTTTTTTTGACCTTAGATAACTTCCAAATTTTTAAAATTAATGTTTTTGAAAGCTACCTAAGGAAGTAATTTGCTGCCTCAGATAACCCACAGAACATCAGAGGTGGAAGCAAAGGTGATCACAGACAGGAGACAGATGTGTTTGTGGAGCGGCTTGGAGAACAAGCCATGGAGGAGTGGAGTAGCTGTGAATAAACAGTTCAGGAAGAGAAGTCCAGGGACAAATTTCCCTTTGTTATCCACTTATATGTTTAATCTTCGTTGCTTTTGAACCACATTTTTTTTTCAGATAATATGTACTGCATCCATATGATATGTGTGATAATATGTATGACAACTCTGCTTCCTCTTGAGAGACTGAGATTAAAGAGCTGGAGACTGCAAATGCTCTGGGTTCCCAGGCGAAAGTCCTTTTCTATGGCAATGAAGTTTTTCCATTTATCTTTCTCTGATTATATCTTCATGGGAAAAAACTCACAGTGTCTTCCTAATGTTTGTAAGAAACTATAGGCAACTAGGAAAAGTGAGGGAGGAATGGCCTAAGCAAAGTGAGTGTTGATGCAGGATTTGAAAGAAAAGGTGGTTTCTTGGATGAACTGGAGAGAAAGAAATCCAAGCACAGAAGGAGGGATGAGTAGAATAATACGACAAACACACATTGGAGGTATATTTTGTTTGCCACGAGGTGGGTAGAGAGAGTAGAGATATATAAGTAAGTATTCATTGGAGCTGATTTGTAAATGCAGCTGTGAAGACTTTGAGAGAGAAGCAACTAGTGTCTGAAAGAAAGTGTCACTGTGGGAATGGGGTGGGTGCAGTTAAACTGCAAGATGCAAGAGCAAAGCCCAGACAAGAATACACATGGAGCTGGAACCAGGCCGATAACAGAACATGTAAATTTTTGGGCATGGGATTTCTCTTGCCAAGCTCTAGAGCATCTAAAATACACATCCATAGCTAAACCTAAACCTGCCACTCTGACTCTAAGTTTAAACCTTCCACTCTTACTCTTCCTGTATAGTCAATGGAGAGAAACAGGCACTTCCAAAGGGGAATTGCAAGAGGAAATACTAAAAAAAGTCAAACTTTTAGATGTCTGAATTAAAGCAGACATTGTGGGTGTGAGTCCCTTACTTAAACATGAATATATGTCGCCATTTGAGATACCCTAAAGTATCACTCTGTCACTTAGCTATTGGTAGTGAGGGGTCCCTTAGGTTTGGTGTCATATCTGCCAGCCCTAATGGAGGTCTCTGCTGTGGGCGATGAGCAGTGCCACTTCTATCTGCAAAAGGAGAGGAATCTGGATCTTTCATTTCGGAAAAAAATCCACATTTAAAAATTATTTTTTTTTTCTCTCTTCATTTTCTCTGTCCTTTGCTACAAAGAAATTGGAGATTTTTCCTTTTAAGACAGTGCTGGTTTACCCAGAAATAAAATGGTCATCAGACTACAGAACTAAGGACTAAACCAGAATAAGATGCTTGTCGTTTCAGCACACGATTCTTCTCAAAGTTTAGACGCTTAATTGGCCCTTCTGAAATGTGTGTTATCTCTTCCTCAGACAGGCCCATTCACTAGGGAGCTCTCTGGTAATGCCTATTCCTGTCATTTGATCATAAGAGGAGCATAGGTAGGCACCCATCTTGGAGCAGAACTCAACCCATGGGTGGGATTCCTTTTTTCCATCCATAGATATCTGTAGCAGAGATCTTTATTTCTGAATTAATTACATTAGCCTCCCTTTGTTGTCACTAGGGACAAATAAGGACAAAGTTCATTTGACCTATTTTGGTCTAATCTCATTTGAATACGATGAATTGTGTACGAGAGCTGACAATTAATGGAATTTATGGTGACAAGCTTAGGTGTAAATGCCCCTATCTGGATATTTTAAAGTGCAACCCTTTAAATGTGTAAATAAATCTACCCTGTAGCCAGATTTCAGAGATTCATTAGGTCATTGGCAAGATCTGCTTTACTCTCGCAGCCTGTGTGGTCTAAAGGGCTGGCTTCAGGCATAGCTAACTTCTCAGGCTTCCCTCTGTGCCTCCTTATGGCAGGTCTGGCTCGGAAGAGGCAATATGGGTGGGCAGAGGGCACAGTATCCACAGCTAGGGACAGCTGGTGCAGGACGGTAAATGGTGACCAAGTCCTTGATCACAAAGGTTTTGATTAACATTTGCAGGATGTTCGGCGTTCACTTCCACAGCCCTGCCAGTGGTTCTCACTAGCTGAATGGGAAGTGCTGTCCCCCCCATGGGTGGTATTTAGTGTGCCTGCGGCAGTGGGTAATGGGAGATCTCTGGCTTGGGAGAGAGGAGAAAGGAAACAGGCATTTCCTAATGCAGATCTGCCAGCTGTGACAGACCTGGTCCAGGAGACGCTTGGTCTGTACCCAGTTCCCTCCCCTCCCACCGGCTGCGCTGGTGATGCTGCCTTTTCAGCCACCCTGGCTCCACTGTTTATGTTGCTGCTGAGGGGCAGAAACCTCCAGTGTGGCAGCAGCAGCCATTATCCTTTGCTGTTTTTTCTTAAATCAATTAATTTGTCCCTACAAGGCAAAATTAACAACTCCAGCTGCCAGTGGATGCAAGCTGGAGAAAGTGATGAATACATTAAACTTTTAAGACCTAAGCCTGAAACAGACAATTTAAGCCAGACTTAGGGAATCTCTGCCTCACATGGGACACAGGCATCGATCTGGGTCTCCTTTCTTTGTATTTGCTCCTTATTTAATTATAAGCCTTCTCAGTCAGAAAACAAGAGCGGCCTTGTATGAAAGGACTTGTCTGGAGAATACAGAAGCACTTTGGGAAAAGCAGAGATTTTAGAGAGCTGAATGGTAGCATTTGTCAAGGAAATGTCCAGGGAACAGTTCATTAATTGAAGTAAATTGAAGTAAAGTGCACACTCTTAGTGGTATATCTGTATAGTTAAATTATAGTAAGTGACTCCTACTTAATTACTTTATAATTTTTGCTGCTGGATTTAGTGGAACTGTGTTTAAAAGGGAGTCATTAACTATGAGAAAACCCACCCACCATCAAGCTGTTTTCACTTTGAGATAAGCCAAGCCAATAGGGAAAAGCTTTTGGTGCTTCTCACTATTTCTGCGTAATGTTTTTACATGCCATTACCTATATCTAGCAATCAGAGATTTCAGATTAATTTCCTCAAATTCACGCTTAGCAGAAAGCCTTCTTTGTTTCCAGCTGGATCGGTCCCCTACACCGGGTCACTGTCCACGCCTGGAAGCTGGGCAAGAACTTGTGCTAGGTTTCAGCTGCGAAGGGGAGCCGGTTTCATTTGGCAACTGCTAATTGACGGTGTTAATTAAACTTCAGCCTCATGAGGTGATCTCATGGCCAACCTAAATGTGGGCTTCCCTCCACAGCCCCTGCCACCCTTCTGTAAGCCTGCCTCCCTGAAACTCCTCACTACACTATGAGCTGCAGGAGTTCAGTCCTGCTGCGTGGGAGGTGATGGGGACAGGGAGAAAAGACAGAGGCTGGCAAGTGGGTAGATGGTAGCCCAGAGTCATAAAATCATTTAGGTTGGAAAAGACCTTTAAAATTATCAAGTCCAACTGCTAAACATGGTGTTTCCACCCGGTTTTGAAAGCGTCTTTTTTTAATGGTATGAAGTTGCGGCAGGGGAGGTTTAGGTTAGATATTAGGAAGAATTACTTTACTGAAAGTGTGGTCAGGCACTGGAACAGCCTGCCCAGGGAGGTGGTCGAGTCACCATCCCTAGAGGTATTTAAGAAACATCTAGATGTGGCACTTCAGGGCATGCTCTAGAGGCAGAGATTGTAGGTTGTTTGGTTGGACTCGATGATCTTAAGGGTCCTTTCCAACCATGAAGATTCTGTGATTCTGTGCGTGACCTTTTGCGTGTTACATGAATTTGATAACCACTACACTGTGGAAACTCCAGCTGAAAGGGTTAAATTGCAGTGGAAGTGTGCGTCTGGGTAATCTCATGGTTGGGCTCTGATTTGGAGACAAGGTGGGAAATTATTACCAATATGCGGAAGAGCTTTATTCTGAGATTTCTGATTTATTTTTTGTCTCCAGCTCTGAGGTTTTGGGTGGGAAGCTTTCTCCCTGAGGACATTTCTATGTGGAAAAATGTAAAAATGACCAAGTTTGCTTTCACCATAATTAGAAATATTATTAGAGCTTAAAAGAAATCTGAAATTCCAAATGCAGTTAGTGTTGCTATTACCATTTTTCATTTTCCTTTTTCCTTATTATTTTAAAAATAATGGTCCAAGTGTTAACAAATTAAGCTGCAGTTTGTTTGGCCTCCTCTTCCCCAACCTGTCGTTGACTCCTAACCCTATTCCTCTAACCTTCTCTCTTTCTCTCCTCAATTACTTAATGTCTAAGCAGCAAAATGTGCAGACTTCACTGTGAATCTTCCCCAGGCCACGCTGGGGGTTTATGTGCACTGCAGACTGTAGTGCTCTTATCAGGGGACCCTCGCTGACCTGCACTAGTTAGCTTAGGTACCAGAGATGGTGTGACTGCGCTGCAGAGGACAAACTGTTCTCACTGGTCACATAACATCCACACTGTTGCAGTCTGCTATTAATAATTGTAATTATTGATAATAACTTCAAAGAGTTTTGGGAATGAGGGAGAGGAAGTTGGCAGACAGGGTCTGTAGGTACAGCTAGGAAAACATTTGAAAATTGCCTGGGAGGACAGGCTCGGTGGATTTTTCTACTGGCTTCCCTGAGCCCTTGGTTGACTGCATTAGAAGGAAACTCAGAGAGAAAGGGGCTTTTCCAATTCAGTGTCTGCTTTGGAGAAGATAAACACGAGTCTTGGCTTCATTTAAGTTCCCAGAGAACATAGAAGAAAGAAGAGTCTAAGGGTTGCCATGGGAAAAGATGACATGATAGATGACTCCCCTGTCACCAGGGCACGTATGAGACTGAAGGAAAAAACCTCAAAACAACCCTCATAAGTCATCCCTATATGCTTGTCCCTCAGCAACACCATTCCATTTTAGCAGAATTTTTAAGCTTTTAATACCCATGACATTAAGGATCCAAGTAGTCCTCCTTTTAAATAAGCTCATCTGGAAGTGTTTATTGGTGCACAAGCAGTTGGTGGGGCTCCTGGGGACACATAAGTGACCTAACAGGAAAAGCTCTGTGCCAGAAAAATGAACGGCACAATGAACAGGATTAAGAGTACTGCCCAGGCAGGTATACATAAGCCTTCCAGCTCTCTTTTATTTACAAAGAGCATTTCCACCCTCCCTGGTGGAAGAATATTTGCAGACATTTCAATAAAATGTTCTTGTAGGCTTCCTTCATTGCTTTCATTAGTGAAGTTGCAAGTAAACGAGGCAGTGGGTACCTTTAGCACAATGGTGGTACATTCCCCTGGAGAACAGAGTGCTTGGCTAAAGCTACAGGGTAGACCAAGACCTTTCAACATACCTCTTCCTTTGTAATGACTATATGCTAATGCGTGTTCATTGCAAATCTAACCTCTCTTTCCTACATCGATATTGAATCACTGGACAATATAAACCAAAAAGCTTCTGAGATTGTGTACTTGAATTAAAGAAAGAGTTTGATTACCTACCTTACCTGAAGCAAAATTGCCAGGTAAGCATCTTCTCATCACAGGTTTTTAAAGGGTATATAATATCTGCTTCACTTAACTATTTATGATTTAGTAAAGTGAAGTCAACTGAAGAAGAGAGGCTCAGCTTTGTAGCACTGCACCAGATAGTGCACAAGGTATAGGTAAATGACACCATAAGAACAAGGTAATTGCCTATTTATTAAACTCTGCCCATATTTTGGGGGGTCTTCAAGAAAGCGAGAACTAAGTTCACACAGATTACCAGTGTTTGCTAGTGATTTCTGTTATTTATATACATTTACATTTAGAATTACAGAGATTGCAACACTGTAGTCACCATGGCTTCCAAACACAAGAGAAAAACGTTTTAAGGAGAGGCAATGCTTTATACTACATCAGCTAAGCAGGCTGGAAAGACAGTCTCTCAGGTGTACAGGCTTTCATTCAGGCAATCTGTGCAAAACTCATATGCCCAAAAGCCAAAGCCTTTCTGGTTTTGCAGCTGGTATTGATCAGTCTGAGATATTATCACACCTTGCCAACCAAGGAATAACAGAAGAACCAGCAGCATTTCTGGAAGGCATGGAGGTGTACAAGTACTTAGGGTCATTTCCTTCAGGAACAAAGCAGATACTTTTGCCAGGGAACTGATAAAACATAATCCTCAAATAGTCCCATTTAAAAACTTTATTGTCAAGGTGGGAAGGTTAGTATGAGCACCAGGGAGAGGTCTTGAGAGTACCAGAAATACTCTTGGGGAGGTAGAGCTCCTCTTCACCTCCACATTGCCCTTGCAAGCTTTCAGGTTTGATGGATAACCAACATCTCACAAGAGCCAAAGGCATGTGGTGCCTTGTGGCATCTGCAGGACAAGCCGAGTTCGTTTTTTCTCATCCAAGCTGGAAGAGCAGGAGTTCATCCTGTGAGAACGAGAAGCCCGCAGAGAGGATGGCATCAAAACTTAATGGGAAATGGATAAGTTCAGGAGAGGCTGAATTTCAGGCTGAAGTTCAGGAGAGCCACAGGAGATTCACTGTAGAGCCCTTTAAATGAAAAGAAGAGTACAAATAGCTAGATGCTTGGAAAGCTGCAGAAAAAAACCAAGCTGTAAGACTTGTTTTTTTTCAACTTGATAATTTTTGTGAGCTAGTAGTCAGGGGTGCTCAAAGCTACAGGGGGCTGTGGCCGAGTGTTATCTGTCTTTGAAACTCAGCAGGTAAATCTCTGGTACAACAAATTTGGTACAACTGTGTTTTCTGTGACCAATGAACATGTAACTAAAACAACTATAAGGCCATAAAAAATAACGAAGCACAAACTTTGAAACTGTTCCTTCATACTTTTCTAGCCTTTGGAGAATGCAGCAACTTTTAAAGAATATTGGAAGAAAAACACCTAGAAAATGAACTCCTACAGTATGTTAATCTCTCCTGACTCCCCAGCAATTTAAATACAGGTCTAGTCATTGTGATCATTGAAACCGTGGGTGGGAAAAGGGACCGCTATGAACTGACAGAAACGTCATTCTTATCCTTGCAGTTATGGCTTCATTAGGTTTGTTCAACAAATAAGTCATTGCACGTTGGTCTTTTGCAATGCCGGTGTTTACTCAAAGCTGTCCAAGTACTGCTGCAGCTGCAGAGCGCCAGCCCCTTGGCCTTGCAGAGCTGCTTTCCTAAACGTTCACCTCTGCTATCCGGGCTCACACACCCTCTGCTATTTTTTGTTAATACTGGGGAAGTACCATTTTCTTCAGGCTACACCTGGAGCACTTTGCTACTTAGAGATTGTCTCCAAGTGTGTGCCACGGTACTTCAATACCACCTGCCTTTGCTCCCTGCTGCTGCTTGTTCATGTCCAGAGATACCCACATCCCATCTCACCAAGGTCTGTCGCCATGAAGTTCCCAAACTTAAAGCTTTCTAGCAGCTCCTGACACCCTCCCTCATCACTGGTGCTGTCGTCCTGCCCCAGGGCGTGTGTGGTTCCTATTCACATGCCATATTTCCGATCTGGAGCCTGAGCAAAATAAAGAGCAGGCCCCCACTCCCTTGCAGAGGAAGGGCAGATAGGTAAAGAAAGGAAGAAGCTGAGGGAAGTGAGATAAGGCTTGCACAACTAGAGCAAAACACGCAGTGCTGCGAGCAGCAGAACAAATTAAAACTGAGCTTATTGAGGATTTACATTTTGAGGAAAGTATTCCTGTGTGGGTGCTCTGGTTACTCAGACCTGAACCCACTCATCTGTCCTTGCCTTTCTGAAATTCTTATAAGTACTCCTTCACTTAGCTGTCTATTTTCATGAGATGTGGGGAAATTTAATATCCTTAGGAACTCCACTCCTCTTTCCCATGTGGCTGAAATTAGCCAATTCTTTCAAAACATATTACCCAGGACAGGGCACGTACGCCACGCTTTCCAAGGAAATTAGGATAAAAATAAGTTGCTCTTTGCTGCATTTGGATATTGTCCTATACAAAATCTTGTCCACGATGTTCCGAAGTTCTCCTCTCGCCCAAAGACACGTGTGTGCAGAGGGGTGTGAAAATTTTTCAAAAGCTCGATACAACAGCTTTGGAGCATGTGTGTGTGTCCCCCACAAGAGGTGGTGCTCCCCCACCACCTCCCTAAGCCCCTTATCCACCTCACAGATTGGTGCCACTCCTCACACCTACTCCTTGTATTGCCCATGGAGAAGACACTCTTGCTCCTAACCTACACAGCAAGTGTGAAACCTGAACACCACTCTTCCCTGCACTTGATTGCAGTTAGTATGGCTCAGCTGGTCTTTACGGTGCCCTGCGTGGTTTTACTTTCCCACGTAGCTTATGAACGGCTAGCGATGTAGAAATTAAAGAACTGGCATATGCCTACTTTTGAGCATTGATAGCCATTCTTTCTGTGTGGAGGATTTCTGATAGTAAAAAGCCCCACAGCATACCAAGAGGCCTAGCTGGAGTGTACTTAGTTTTGTAAATCTCTGGGAGCTAAGATATTATTGGGGTATTTTGGTGAAATTCTAAGAACTGGCTGAGAATTTATTCCAAGAATATAGACTTCCAAAAGTTTATTCCAGGAATAAACTTCTCAATCGTAACCAGTAACAAGAAGCTAACTCCTCCCCTTAGAAACCGTCATTACTATATAGGGCAAAGAAAACCAGTAAGACTTTCATGGCCACCCTAAAGACATGTCTGGGTTTAAAAAACAGTATTTTGGTTCCTGTATTCTAAGAAGCTGCATCTTTTGGGACTTCTCCTTTGTCTTTGAACACACAAATAGGAGTCTCCACAGAAGTTCAATGAATGTTTGGAGTAAAGTTCAAACCTGTTTTTATTATGTTTCAGTGAGGATGCCATTCCCACGTGGTTCATATTGCATCTGCAGGAGTATGTATAATCTAGACTATGATCTTGCTAATAGGTATATTAGACCAACATGGGGCAAGAAGAGTAGGTGAGAGACAGTGAGCATGACTCAATGAGTTGCAATCAGTCCAGTGGGAAACACAATCTCGGAAAGTTACTGGCAAGAGACAAAATTAATAAGAAAGGGAGAATATGTGGGCAGCAAGTGAGGGGGAAAGGGACTGAGAAAGATATTTGAGCGTGTTTCCCTTCATTCTTCATCTGGGAAATATCCCATTTCCACATCCCATCTGCTTTTCCCAGGAATACATAAACTGTGTTTGATAGCAACAAGTACAGAGTAATTGCGTTTTTGTTTCAGCACGTCAATAATAAGCATTTCTAAACATTTCACTGTACAAAGCTGGCATTGTAAAAATGATTACTAATGTCAGTCAAGCACATTTATATTCATTCTCATGTCATAGGAAATCACAGTGGATGTGTCTGCGATGCAGGCAGCTGCTGTGGAGCGTGGAGGTACTTGAGCTCAAGTCATACAACCCAGTTCAGGTAGCATTCCAGCACCACTGCAAAGAGCTCGGTGCAAACAAGAAGTCATTAATAACCCAGCTTCTCTCTCTGAAGTTTGAGTTAAGTTCAAAGGAGTGGAAACAAGACCCAGGTGGCAGTATAAAGCCACCTGGGTCTGTTTACAAGGCATTGCAGCAGAATCAATATGGGTTCTTGGCAGATATAAACCATAGGGCTTGAAATATTGACCAACCAACCTGAGCTGGAAAGGACAAAACTCCCAAGGTGAAGGCAGGGGAATTTCAGGGTTGGCTTTACCTTGTTTAGCTTTAAGCCATTAAGAGTGCAGTGTTTAGGCTGAGGTAATCATCTGTGGCATGATTCATTTCCCTACATATAGACATAAATGATACCCTAAGGTATCATGCCTGACCTCCTGCAGCTGCTTCTAAGGAACGTGATTCATCTGTAGCATCAGGCCTGCCAGCACTGTGCAAATATGGTGCACCCCATCCCCATGGGGGGATGAAGGCAGGAAGACATCTCCGATGTGGGAGTAATCCCTTGGTAGAAAGGGTGTCTAAGGCATGAGTCAGCTGTATGAACAGACATTCAGTGCTACTTGAGATGACCCAGAGTAAGCCTACATCCTCACAGGGCTGGCAGATATCACATAAGACCTGTGTCCTACTGGAGTCTCAGCTGGATTCTCCAGTACAAACTCTGGGAAATCTCAAGTTGCACCAGACTCCTGTGTCTAAAGAACTGAATTTTGCCTAGAGAGGAATGGGATGAGTTGCTGTCAGAAGGTGCCTATTCTCTCACCAACTAGAGAGGGAGACTAAATGACTGGTTTAGATGGGTTTTGGATGAAGGTGGGTGAGATGAACACCTGCGTATGTGGTAATGCAGAGTTTGAGGACAGTAGTGTAAATGCCAGAAACTGCGCACAGCACGTGTGCAACTGTGGCAAATCACATCCTCAGCTCCACAACTGTCTTTAGCCTTTAAATTCCTCTATTTGGCACAAACTACTGGCCAAAGGAAGCACCTCACCCACCCAATGAGTTAAATATAAGGGACAACACTCTTGCCTTCAGTTGCACATGCAAACACGGAGACAATGCACAAAGCGTAAAGAAAGGGACAACTGCGTTGGAAAAGATCAAGTCATTTCACTAGAGAGGCCATTCCTCCATTAATTACATTAAGGGCTCTGAGGATTCAGTTGTCAGGAACAGAATTGGAGCTGAGGAGCTATGTGTGACAGAGATGCCAACAGCAAGTCAGTGAAATTACAGTTGGACTCATTTGGGCTCTGAAATCTTTTCTTCTCCCATCAAACCATGCCATCAGCCAGCCTATGGGGGACAACTTCCCACCCAAACAGGAGACAGTAATGAGTCATATAGTGCCTCTGCTACAACTCTCAAGAGCATATGCACTGTAATTACTCAGTTTTTTGTAATCATTCTGTTTGTGTTACTACTGCTGTACTCTGGGCTGTTATCTCACCATCACCCTGAACTAATGAAAAGCAGCTCTGCTGGTCTCCACTTGGAAGGGAGCCTGAGAGCGGACTGATCCAGTAAAAAGGCTGTCTCTAATCCAGTAACTGAACTGATTTCCTAATGTGACACAGTCCAGACAAAACTCCTCTGTGTTTTCTATGGACCATCTTTGGGAATTTGCTGTCATTAACACGCACCTACCTGCCAGTTTACTTATTGTCCACAATACGCTCCTTCCTCTTGAAATGAGGGTATTAGTGCAGACCTGACTACAGTTTAAGGGTGAGATCCCAGTATTGTGTAACACAAAACTGCTTTTTTGTTGCTCTGACCATGCATTTTGGAGAGAGGTGAGGGTGGAGGGACCATTGTCTAGCCTGATAGAAGAAAATGCCAGCAACTCAGATTTCCCACATCACCAGCAGAGTCAAAATGATTAAAGAAAATAAAGCAGAGGCAAGGAGGCTCGGCAAAAACAAAATGCATATTTCCTTCTGAACCTGGATTGGACTTCTTGGCATGTTGAACATTAGGAAAACACTGGGTGCTAAAGGTAGATTTGTTCAAGTGAAGTAGGAAGCTCCCATTCCGAGTGTTTGGTGTCATCTTCAGTCCTTGAAGGCTGTCTGCCAAAGTCAACTCCAGTGCCCTAGGTAAATTTTTATCACAGCAATGACACTCTGCCTAGTGTCAGGTGATTCTGCAGTTTCAAATAGATGTAGTAATTGCATTGATTCCTAGCCTAAGTAGCTTTTTTGTATTTCAGTGTGTCACTCATCACTTTAGCACTCTTCATTCAGAAATAGGGGTGAGACACTTGCATTTGTCTCTACATGCCTAAGGCACATTAAGGCTCCTTTGGGATAAAGATCCTGCTGAAAGCCACTATGTTTTCATTATTTCATTATATGTTGATCATGCCTAGTTATCCACAGTGTTCTGATGTATGTCATGAGGCTGCGCGGTATGGCCCTGTGATGGCACCTGTCAGAAACATCCAGTTCACAGTTGTCATATGGTATATGCCATCTGCTTAGAGAGCTGGGCACTGAGCTGTGCAAGAGCAAAGAAAAGGACAAGAAAAAGTCAACGAACTCTGGGGGAGAGACTGAGCTTGAAAGAACATTTCCTCTTATACATATGTATGATACAGGAATAAAAAAAAATCATTTTAGTCTCTCCATCAAAACTACAGGTTATTCTTTCATACCTTAATGCATGCCTGTAGTTACCTGTCTTCAGCATCTTGAAGTTTACCGTGAGGAGTTTATTTACTCCTCCTATTTGTTTACCTTTTCCAAGCAGATGCAACCAAAGGACTACTTCAATTTGCCCTTCAGTAACAAGATTAAAGCTGTGGCACCAAAAACCATCTCAGAGAGAAGCTACCTGCTATTATCGGTTGAAACCAAATAAATTCTGGGAAGAGTTAACCATAAAATGCAGATTTCTTATTATTTTGGTTACAAAATGGCCCTTGGGAGGATCTCAGCAGGTGTCAGGCATATACAGAAATGACAGGTCACAACATTCAGGCCACTTTCCGTGGCAGCCTACAATAACAGACTGCATTAGTATCATCTGCAAGGCAACACTGATGCAGTTCAGAATCCACACAGAGTATTGCATGTTGCTTCTGACTCCTTGTACAAGCTGGAGCAGAGGGAACATGAGGAGGTTTTTGCATGAGTACAAAGATTGTTTGGTTTTTTTTTTAGGAAACAGGACTGGGGTGGAAAAGTTTTCTCCCTTCTGTCAGAAATTGACATTAAAAAATAAGTCAAAATAAAGAAGAAGAGCCCTGACAAAAATTTGAGAATTCATGACATTATTTTTCAGATAAAATTGACTTTATAATTGTTACTTATGTCATTATTACAATTAATTAAACTTCTGACAAAAAAAACTTCTGGATTTTTTTTTCCTTTTTACGTCAGAAATATCTGACATTGGGACTATGTAAAATCTTCTTTCAAAGGGGAGATTAATAGATCTTGACCTTGTTTCTCGAACAAAGTTGCTTTTGCCAAATCAGAATTTTCTGACAAAAATTGGTCATTGAAAATTTTAAAGGAATGGCAACACTATACAGAAAAGAGGCCTCCAGTTTAACCAAATCAGACACAACAGCTGGCACTGAAAACTGTTAAAATGTAGTTCACCTTAGGGGGAAAGTGTCCAGATGCAGAGATATGTTTGACTGTACAATGACATCTGTTATGCAAACCAATATTACAAACTTAGATCTGTATCTGTTAATGGGTAAGGCAAAAATTAAGCTGAACTAAGGAACAGTTTAAGATAAGAAACAATTTAAGATTACAGACTTAATTAAATGGAAGATAATGGGTTTTCCTCCTGAACAGTTGATTAAAAACTGGGGTCTGTTCAGAACAAAAATGCAAACACATCAACATATAGGATTTAGGAGAAATATTAGGTGAATCAAGAAACAGGCTTTACTGGTCCATTGCAAGGTGGATCAGTATGGATGCATCCTGATAGATCTTGATGACACTATATATGCCTAAAGCTTTGTGGACTAGGTCATACAAATGGAAGACATAAGTTCTACATGAAAATTTTGCTAGAGTCTAAGATAAATATCTAGATTTTTATGGCTATAAATCTAAAATTGTAGCAATAAAAATCTACTGCTACATCAGCCTATGGAAAAAGACTAAAGCTGGGAGGATCTGTATAGAAAGCACATGCTTGAGGTAGAAGACAACTAGGCTTATTTATATGGCTTGTTTACCCTTATCTTTAATAACAGGAAAGATGAGAGGAGGCTTAATGGGAATGAATATTCAAAAAGGAAAATTCCAGCAGAAAAAGATGAAAAAAAAATAAATCTAAGTTCAGCATGCTGAAACTTCTGGAGGAGGTTAATCTTCATCCAGGAAGTACAAGTATGTGAAACAGCAAGTCTTGCAGCAAAGCTTTTCTAAATGAACCTGTTCATCTGTGGTTAGTGAATTTGCATCTGAAATTAGCAAACACAGTGGTTGCATTTTGAAAAGAAAAAAATGACCTGTGCAGTTACAAAACTATTAGGCTGGTTTCCAGTGTGTGCAATGTGTTGGAACAAATTTCAAACGAAAGACTACGTAACAAAATGGAGATAAGCAGAAAATGGGATACAACACAACCTGAATTTACAGCAATAGATTTTGACTGATAACTTGGTATCTTTCTGTGAAATATTGGTCTATGTTTAGATGAAAGAATGCGATAAATACAACTCGCCTGACCTTCTGCTAAACCTTACATACATTCCAAGGAGAAATTATTAATGCTTAAGGCAAAACCAAAGGGGATTATTTAGTTAGTTTTATGAAAAGGTCTGGCTCCAGGGTAGGTAACAACAGTTAACACTGAAGGAAGATCAAGCCAGCAAAAAGCAGGTTTTAAGAGGACTATGTCCAGGATCAGCCATTAAGTCAGTAGTTCACAATAACAGGGCACAAAGATAACTAATAAAAATAGTTAATGACACAAATTTGGAAGACAGTGCTAATAGAGAGGAAGGTTAGAATATCATACAGAAGGAACCTGATAATCTTCAGCAATGATGCAATAAAAATCAGATTAAACTTAACAGCCTGAAGTGCCAGGTCAGGCACATAGAGACTAATAAAAAGATTTGCTGTAAGCTGGGGGCTGAACTGTGGTAATATGAGGAGAGGAGAAAGCCCAGACTGGAAATAATCATTCACAGTATAGCCATGAGTCATCAACGTGATTCAGCCACACAAAGATTGATGCAATTGTAGGATGTATCAGGAATGATATTTCCAGTAGACAGGGACAGATGAGAATGGTAAATCGAAGAGGATGATACGTGGCATATGACACAAACCCAGCCACTTATATTTTATATGGTCACTCACTATAAATATCAATGGGATAAGAGGATCTAAACAGAAAGAACTTGTTGGCCAAAGAAGAAAGAGGCAAAAAGGGGACATGGAAATTCAGGCTGGAGACGAGTGAGGTTCAAAGATTATAAAATGCTGAAGAGATTTGCAAAAGATCTCTCTCTGCTGCCCTTGGCAAAAAAGGCTATAAGGCACTCCCTGCAAGGGAAACTCCTAGGCCCAGAGGACCAGGGAAGACAGGCACAGGCAACATGAACCCTTCATGAAGAAGCATGATGTGCATGCCCTGGGGATCTTGTAACGTGGCTAATTGGGGTAGCCGGAGACCGCAAGGGCCTTTCAGTCTCTTCTAGTAAATTATCAGCCTTTGCTCAGCTAAATCCACAGGTATCTGGAATGAAATGTTGCCAGAGTAAGATTTGCAGGGTTTTGCTTAAAGGTGTATAGGATCTGGAAGGCCTCTCATTCAATCTTTTTATCTCCACTAGAAGTGACGGGATCAAGAGTCATAGTTCAAATTCGCTTTGTCACATATGAGGGAGTTTTCAAGTTTTAATTCTTACTCCAAGAAAGCCAGGTATCTCCCTTCTTGCTTATGCTTTGAGAGGAGGAGGTGTCACGAGGGAAACGGGATATACCACAGAGGGCTCGGAAGAGACCAACAGACTCTCCTCCTTCTACTATGCAGAGTGTCTGATGGGTGGGAAGAACTATAAAGCTGTATATCCCCGTTGGAGATGGAGATGTGGTGATACTTGCATACAGGTCCACACCAGGGTCGCACTGCATCTGGCCAGCAGCAGCGATCCCGCACCCTCAGTAGCCCCCAGCCCAAGTAAAACATGCACAGTGCTGCAGTGCACACCAGGCAAGGAATATACACTTCTCTTATATGACCTGGTTCAGCCTAAACAAATACTCTTCCATCAGCCGGAGTCAGGGACAAAGTGGGTTGTGAGGCTACCAGAGCAGATTTTCCTAGCTCAAAGAAGGTTTGTGGTCCCAAACTTTTCCTACAGATGCCATGACCCTCCTCCTGCTTCTCAGCAGAACATTTGACACGAAGTTGCCATCAAATTGCCAATAATTAATTTTATGTTGTGTTTCCTAGACTCATTTTCACTAACTTTACTATTGCAAGGAGTACATTTTGAGGCTCATGAGTGACAATTGTTGTCATAAGGAGCAGATCTCTGATTAATTCTTTCTGCTCTAGATTAATTTGTGTGACAATCATTTGTGACAAAGATTAATCTTTCAAACAATTACTGTGACAATCTTCTTCACAGAGACAAGCCACCACGCTTCTGCTGCTTTACTCTGACCTTGTTTTGTGACTTTGGGAAGGTTATTGTTTCCTTAATACTCATTTTACCCACCTATGAAATCTATAGAATTAATCTGCACAGAGTATTTACTACATATCTTGGGACATGGGAACTTAATAAACTATGAAAGGATCAAAGGGAAAAAGGTGATTGGATAACAAACTGGGATCTTCAATAAAAAAAGATAATAGCCATAACTTTGCAGATATTACAGTGAAGAGCCAACCAAAACATAAAAAAAAAATTTCATGTATTTTTTCTGTAAGATTTTTGTTTGTTTCTTCTAAGAACTTAAGGTGTTTTCAAAAGTAATTTCACAATTTTTGTTGAAATCAGTATCCATAATTTCATAAAAAGAGTTAGTGAAGTGATCAAAGCCTTATGTCTAGCAAGTAAACAATATTAATAACACTGAACAAAGTTAATCTGCTTTTTTTGGCAGGACTGCAATGTTGACTATACAAACAATATTTTGCAAAAATATTAAGCTTAAAAACATTTCTTTTTTATTGAAACTTTTTGTCAACCTCTTATGAACATCAGTCCACATAGTGAGTTTTGAAACATGCAGAATCTCTTCATGAAAAATTCATAATGTAGAGAAAGGGTTATTCTTAGAAAGACAGAGAGAGAGAGTGAGCAGCATCACGGAGAAGGCAGCTTTTCCAGTTGACAGACTCCTGCTCTCTCCCTTATTTTTCATATTTGAACAAAAATATAATGTGCAGCTACCATTCCTGTCCAAACCTTTGGTGTCTAGGGGGGTACCAAACTGCCTACAAAACGTGTCAGCTCTGCAATACACTACGCAGCACAGCAAAGCCTATAGGAATCTTCTTTAAAAATGATGTCCAGGGTGTTGAGGACTCTCCACTGATGGCTGTCACTTGCTGGTGAAGGACCTCACACCCTTGAAGCTTGCAAGTCTGGACCTAAAATCATTTTCTACATCTGAGTTTCCAAACTCTTTTCTGTTTCATAAAAGGCAGATTTCATTAGACTGCAGAGTAGAGGCAGTGAGACCAAAGCTCAGAATAAAAAGAAATTGAGAAGAACTTGAAGTAATTTAAGTGCCTGATCCCAATGGTTCGGCCATGCTTTCTTTGGGGAATAAGCTCAGCGGGAAGCAGCGTGCTTCCTCCTGCTCCCATGCTGGAGCCTCATGGTCAAGGCTGCCTTTAACCCTGAGGACGACCCAGATTCAGCCCTCCTGCATGGCACACCAACCAGAAGGGCTGATGAAACCTCCACTGCAGTCCCTGCTGCTGGCAGGTTTGAGCTTCTCTGCTTCTAGGTGGGTGTCCGGTCCCAAGGAGATCAGCTCTCCCAGCCATGGATAGGGAGCAGAGGGTCCTAAATCAAACCAGCAGCCATCCCACTCGCAAGAGAGGCACCTGAATGTAGATATTGCACATGTCGCTCTGTGAACCCAGATCTCAGTAACTTCACAGGGTCTCACCTGAAACCTTTCATGGAGATGAGAGTCTTCTCTGGGATCCTGGAGTTACAAGTAAGTGCTCCTTTCCTACAGGCGCTCGTTAGCACTGCATTCCTGCAGGCTTTTACTGGTATGAGGCTATTACTGCCCTGTAGTACAGTGTCATAAAGTTGGACAGGTACAGCACTGGATCACACTCCGAATAGCTACAAAATATGCTGGCAGTTTTGTTTTATTTTGGTTTATTTGTTGCAGTCTCTTCCTGGGTTACATAGGCTCGTGCAGCTAATGGGAGTGCAATGAAGTCAGAAAATCACGCCTGATTACAAACCATGCAACTGGTATACTAATAACAGAAAGTCACGTGATTTGTATGATAGAGCTGACACACACACACAAAAAATAATGTTTTCAACAAACTAGAGGCTACAGTCAGAGGGAAGCAATTTCTTTATTTGGGCTGAAAGTTAATGAGCCTGCTGCAAAGTGTGGGCAAAGAAACATGGTGGGAAATTAAAGTCTTTCAAGAATCATTAAGTATAGGCATCTGGGTTTTCTAAAATTCATTTACACTAAAAGTAATTTTCCAATGTAAAGCTTTGGCAACAACTGTTTAGTTGTAAATTTAAGCAGTAAAACATTTGATACTGCTGATGTAGCAAAGGCACTCTAAATGAAAACTTTTCCTGTGACATGTTATCTTAATCCCTAATTCAGTTTAAAAGGCACAAGCAATACATCTCATGCATCTGAACTTCCGCAAAGCACTGGATACTGTAGTTAAACTGGAGACTGGAGATTAATTCACGGATTGACAGGAAAGAGCTACGTGGGACATGATGGGAGGGATCCTGCAAGAGGAAATTTTGGCTGGATGGGGATACTGGCAGAGGTCCT
This sequence comes from Larus michahellis, assembly GCF_964199755.1. Taxonomy (NCBI): domain Eukaryota; kingdom Metazoa; phylum Chordata; class Aves; order Charadriiformes; family Laridae; genus Larus; species Larus michahellis. The sequence continues at coordinate 191,101,488 of NC_133896.1, read as the reverse complement.
CAGGAGCCAGCCAGAAATAACAGTGTGATGAGAGCGCAGTGCCCAGCCCCAGGGTGACTCTCTGGCCCTTTGTGAGACAGCCCCTGAAAGACAACTTCAAAGCTAAGCTGGAATCAAGTGCGGTGTGGCCAGAAAAGGATAGAAAAGTATCACTTCCACAGTTTCAGGCGACAGCGACGCCCCTCTTGAATCTTGAATATAAGGAGAGCATCCATGCTTAAGAGAACAAAAGCAGAGCAGATGTTGGAAATTGTCCACCTACAGACTTCTGAGGGGAAGTGGCAGACTGGGATGGTTCTAAAGGTACTTTACAATTAAAGCATCTGTATCATCACATCCATGCAAATGCAGGGTTTATATGAGCCACAGTTCATGTAGGATGAGTGCTGGACTTAGATTTTCATCCCACTGTACTGATTAACATAGACTTCAGTGTGTCCTAACCTGCAGAAGAGACTGGTCAATCATGTCATGGCTGACATCAGGTACTTCAGTCAATGGGGTCTTTCCCAGAAGGTGGTGATCTTATTTGCCACAAAGGGCTATAGGTTTCATGTAAAGCGGAGCTACATACATCCTACGTTGTCATGGTAAGTGTGCAAAGCTTAGGGCAAGGAACACCCCTTGTGTTAGCTGTACTTCAAGTAGCGTTTCTAAGTCTGAAAAAGCCTGTCATGCTTAATTTGACAAAACAAAGGCTATTTTCCTTTATAAAGGAGAATACTTAAATGTAAAGAGAAAGCTGAGACTGGTCAGACCTTTTAGCCTACCAATAAATCTTAGAGGACCTTCAGTGACCAGAAAAGAGAAATTTGACCTAACTGTCACCTAAAAAGTAGTCAGGGCAAAAGTCATGCCTTTATCATACCATGCAGTTCTTCTCACAGCCTGTCTGCTTTCACTTTGCAGCTGTTAAAATGTCCTTGTGTAGTTGTCAGTGATTGTGCAGAGAAATAATTCCAGTCCTCAACATTCCCTCAACACTACACTGTCATTTAAAAAAATCAATTACTTCAAGGAAAGAGTTGTGGTTGTCCTAAAAAACCCAATATGAAGAGCACGCCATGTCAGCCAGGCAGAATATGCACAGCCCTGGTTTCCCTTGGTCTCGCCCAGTGTCTGCGTGTGCAGTTCCTGAGGCTGCTCTTTGATTCTTTGCCATTCTAAGGATTTTCAAAGACCTGTGACAAATTCAGAAGGAATACAATACTTGCTATCTTTTCATCAAAGTCCCTGAGAATAAGTCAAGGTGACTGGTTATTTGGCCTGCTAATATTAGGCCTGCTAATAACCCTGTGAAGAAGGTCCGCTGTGGGAGACAGTACATCCAGTAGGTTTGTAATTTGCCACGTGGCAAACACAGCTCCATTGTGGCAGTACTTATGACAGCTTTAAGGTCACCCTTGAGCCAATGTCTAACCATTTGGTCTCCAAAGCAGCTCAGCTGTGCTTGGTTCCTGCCTGCAGTGTTCAGAGCTTATCTGTGCCTGGTAGACCACGGGCAGAAAATCCACCAGCATCATGCCCCAGATTAGCTGTTTCTGGCCCTCTGGCCTCTCCTTTCTTTTCTCTAGCACCCCTAAGTAAAGACAAGCCCAAGGGAAAAGAGAAGCAAGGCATGGACTGCTGAGCAGGATGGTTCTGCTTCAAAGACAGCAAGGGAAAGCGGGGTGGTTCTCAGTGCTCTTCAGAAACCCCGTCGCTCCTCCTCATGCTCCTCTTTGCTGTCTCCTCCATTGCCCACACTGACTGTCTTGAGGGCCCAGGTCCTCTAAATTAAACCAAGGAAACATTCTGGCAAATAAAAAAGATTTAAAAAAAAGAAGGTGTTTTTTTTGCTAGTTGTTTATTTTAACCCCAGCTCATTTTGCTGATCTGGTTTATGGCACAGCCCTCACACAACACTGCTGTGAAGGGGTTGGGGTCGGACCTACATCAAATAAATTTGCCAGTGGGCAAATATTCATCTAACTGTACCTTGAAGTTGTCTAAGCAATTAACAAAATTAAGATAAATTCAGAGCAGTAGTTCCCTACCTGCAAAAAGCTTAACTTCTTTCTTTTTTCCTTTTCCAATGCCAAGAAAAGACACGGTCTACAAAAAAGCTTGTATACCTTTTCCCAATTACACTGCTTAGTCTAATAAAAGGTTTTCCTGCTCAATAGAAAAGTGACAGAATTATGAAAACATCCCAGGAATCCTAATCTTCAGAAAATGTTTAAGCTTGTTTCAGACCTTTGTACTCATATTATTCTATGGGCTTTGTAAGAAATTACTGTAACAGAACTCTGCAAGAGATCTTATGGAAAGAAAGATGATTTTTGCAATACAAAAATCTCTAAGCAATTCACTTTTACGCACTCCTTCTCAGGCTCTCGTAGGTTTCGTTCACACACTTTCCTCTGACCCATATACGCACAAGAACTAAGACACTTGTGCCCAAGCAGTCTTGGACCGCTCGTCTGCAACGTGGAGAACAAACGATATCAGCAGCTGAGGCCTCAACATGTATCTTGGGTTTTGGGTTTGGCTTTTTGTACCTTTTAGGAATGGTTGCTATTTTAGATTGCTAGCCTTGTGATTTTGACTCACCCCTTGTAAGTTAGGCAAAATTCCTGAATTTCACAATTTTTATTTTCCTTGCCTGATAAGCTCTAGTCCTGTTCTTCATCCGCTTGACAACTTTAACTTTAGCTCAGTTTGTTTCTCCTTTTTATTAGAATGAAGTCATAGATACTGAGCTCTGTGTTAATAAACATACGCCTCACCTTTTAACCTTTGTTCTGCTGCTTCCTCTGGTGCTTTTGCACACATTTCGGTTCTTACTCCATTCATACCAATCTTCATATTCCTATTACAAATTTCTGCAGTGCTCGTGAGGTCACTCCTAACTTGGGACATCAGAACGGACAACTCGTTACATTCCCCAGGAATACCCAGTTCATATGGTGAGAACAGGGCAGAAAGCCACTGCCCTTTTTTTTTTGTTCAAGAATTATATAAAAATATCAAACATGAGCAAAATACAAAGAAGAATCCCATGCCTTTGAGCTCACATAACACATTATTCAATTTTAACATGGGTACAGATATTCAGATAATTTGCCCTTAGTTGATACTGTGAGTGCTATTGTAATCTTGGATCTTGTAATGGGATCTTCCAGATCAGCCACACTGCAGCCCTGCTCGGCTCTGGTGGAGGAAGATCACTGCTGATGCACTTCTGCGCTCCCTGGTTCAACCCTCGTCTGCACGATGTGCAAGCAGGAGCCTCAATCAGCTCTTCTTAATCTCTGACAAAAATGCTTTCTCCTAGCAGCAGGCTCATAAGCAAATAACAAAATGTCATTGTCAAAATGATTATGGTGGGATGACAGAATGGATCTCCATAGTAACAAGTAAGTGGGGCTAATGCCACCCCTTGCAGCATCACAGGCAGCCACCCAAAGTTTCTTTTACTTTCTCAGAGCAAAATGCACAGAGAATCTCAGTCGCTGCTCGGCCCTGGGAGGCGGAGAGCCAGCAAATGCCTCTTGTAGCTCCTTATTGCCTGCCTGGAACGGGTAGTCAGATATTGTCACAGCTATGAGCAGCACCTGATGTTCCTTAAAATTGTTTCAAAAGAAGTAGCAGAACATAGTAGTTCCCTCCAAGAGCCGCCTTCTATTCATCCTCGATAGAGCAAGCAGAGTCAGATCCCCTGCAAAATACACTTTGTATTCAGTTAATTTTAAATAATTCTGTGTTTCATTTTGGAAGTGAAACATATTGAGTACCGAAGAGGGATATTTTCATATCTTCCACCACATGTTTTACTACCATCAACATTTTGACAGTTGCAGATAGACTATGCTTCAGCAGCATTGAATACCACTAACTATTAATTCCTTGAAATTCGTGCAACACGAACAGGCCAAAGTTTCAGTCCTTAGTTTAGCTGAGGTTAGAATTTTGCTCTTTCAGTGTTGTTTAAATGTGTTGTTCATCTCCAGGTAAGGCCTTCAGCTAGTATAAACCAGAGTAGCTTTAATGATTTCAGTGCATCTGTGCTGTTTTTCTCCCTCAGTGTCTTGTCCTACTGTCTGTCTTGTTAGCTTTCTCTCAAGGCTCTTGCATCTACTAATGTTTCTTGCAATTCCCACAACAAAGCAGAGAAATACCCGCATGCATTTAGGAAGAAACACAACCCCGGCATGCACAATTCTCCGCTCTGAACAGCACAACCAACCTCCAGGTGGATATTCTGATGCTAACACATACAAACAATTTCCATAAATGTCACTGCTAGGTGCCTGACTCATCCCTCAGGCACAAAGCAGCCCTTCCAGTGTAAAGCCAGGACGACGCTGAAGATCAGCACAGATTTTCTACTAAGTAATTTTCTTTGTGCTTTTCTGTCATTACACATGAAATAAGGTTGCTGCCTTGAGACTTGATTCTCCATCACTTTGGTAGGTACCTGCTGGGGCTAATTCATGTGAAGTCACAGCATTATATATCTTGAAAGGAGGGTGCGCTCAGGTCTCCTTACGCCCCTGGCTTTAATGGAGAATGTGTGATGTAAAATGATTAATGGTAGTCTGTGAGCTCTTAATATAACTCACATCCACAGTTCATGGCTTCTCCCCCGCAATACGCTACTTCCTCCATTTCCATGCAGTTTTTTAGGCAGAGAAGCCATGTGAGGAAGTGACTTACTTTCCTTTGCACAAGTAACAGCAAATCTGCTGCTCTGCATTTACAGAAGTGTTTTGTGATACACAGCAGGTAGCCGTAAAAAAAACCGGAATAGATCTGAATAATAAAACTTACAAGTGACCACTGAACTCAGTGATGACACTCCTAATAAACGTCTGGTATTCCTAATCTGTATTTAAAACAATGTTCTAAAGGATCAAGAAGATGGTAAAAAAAGGTATAAATATTTTGATGTGGTGTTTCTACATTAATAACAGTCAGGTTTATTTGGTAGGCAGTGATTTTCACCTTAATAGTTGTCTGATTTACTTTATGGCTATTTTATGGCTGTCAGTTTTGTCACTGGTAATAGGGTACTACTTCTGGAAGTTAGAATATCTGATGTCCACTCCTTCAGCCTGCTGTGGGTGCAGCTGATCATTTTCACAAAGAAAGCAGTGCTCTTAAAGATGGACTCGTCTACATCTCTTTTACCCCGATTTTCTGATGATAAAAGTGTACATGCTTACCTTGTTTCTCTGCTTCTGTTTCCATCAATTCACATGTAGTGAACCCACTGGCGAATTTCTACCTAATTTGACAGCAAGTTTCACATGTCAAAGCTGTAAAGTTTTTCAGGTCTTCACGGACATTGATGGCTGGATAAATGAGGGTCACCGTTTAGTAATGTCCACTCTCAGGGTACAAGATGAAGAAGTCACATGTGATCCCTTCTGCCTGGAACCAACCAACCCACCAGTGCATGGTACCTCCAGCACCATCACAGTAGTCATTGGTTTTTTACTCACCTCAACTCATCCAGGAACAGGTAAAATTGAAGAATTGTGTGGGGCGAATGAAGTGGGGACTGGAAGAAATACAGGTGGGTTTGGGAGTGCTGAAGCAGGGAGAGAAAGAAGAAATGGGAGACGAAAGTGCAATAAGAGGGGTGAGAATATAGAAGTATTGTAGGGGCTGGCTGGAAGTTGGAAAGATGAGAATGATATCTATTATGCTGGGTCTGATAAAGGATTTGGGGAAGATTGAGGTTATTGTTGTGGAAAGGCACTTGTAAAATGAAGATGGAAGCCTTATTCATGCTGCTAATCTGATTCTTCCCTTAAATCTGCCTTTCCAGGAGGCAAAGTTTGACGATGTGTGGAACAGATCCTGAAATCTTCATTTCTTAAAGAACCAATCTCTCTGAAGCATTGTCTTTCCTTTTAAAGTGGCAATTCAGCTGCTATGGATGTCTAGCCTACTCAGGTTAGCTACCATGGCTGATCCAGGAATGATGACTTTCACATAATTTTGGTACTGTAGTGCTTCATTGAATTATGTGCTTGCCAGTCAATAAAGCAGTAATTTATCATCTGTTATTGTTAACACACACCAATATACCAAAAAGCAAGAGTGGAAATATTTTCAAGACAAAGAAGAGAGCATATTGTGGAAGTACAATGCAAAATTAGAGCCAGGCTAATCCTTGCTTGTGAGATTCTCACAGGAAACTCTCTGTATAAAACTGGCAATTTATGCAAGCATGAAGTGTTTCCAGTGTAACATATCAGAAGCTTTTTCAGTATTCAGAAGATTTTTAGGTATTCTGAGTGATGGGGTTACAGTGCCATTTTAAAAAACAGATGCAAGTCAGATCTTTAAGATACTGTTGATTTAGGAAATAAAAAGCTTCCCAGAAGAGGTTTTGAACCAGAAACGCTCAGAAGATTATTAAAAAGATTTAGTAGAAATAAACAGTGTCTGGAAAAACATAATGAGTAAACACGGAACACAGAAACAATATTTTAGACTAACTATAACCTGTCACATCAAATATTAGATGTCTATAGTGCCCTTTTAGTAATATGATCACTGTTCCTGAATAATTGTGTTTCTCACAAACAAACTCTTTATATGGATCCACATAATTCCATCATCTAACAGTTTCTCCAGGATCTTGTACTTGGGAATCTGTTCATTGGTAGTAACGGGAACTAAAATACAGCTTATAGAAACATACGGGAAGAGGAGGAGTAAAGGATAGCCACAGAAAGTGATTCCTCGCCACAGTTGTGTAATAATGGACTGTCTGAACCTGCTGGCAGGCAACAATCTAGAGCCGGTTTCTCATAGCTAGACCTTTAAATTATTCTCATCCAAAATTGTTTCAAATAAAGAAAATTTGAAGGAAACTTGTCCACAAGAAATATACCCTTTACTTCTCAGGGGTCTCTGTGGAATGTTTATTTGCCAGTGCCCTTGGTGAGTTTTGAGGCAAGGCTGGAATGATCCCAGCGCATTCCCTTCAGCCTGGGAAAAAAACCTACTCCAGAGCTGCCTTCCTAGAACTGTCTCCCCCAATTATGAATGAAGGATTTGGCTATCTGTGAGCTTACCCCAGTTTTCCGGACAGGCTGAGAAAACAGAGAAGGCTCTCAGCCCTATGCCGCTGCACTTGGGACCAGACTAAAAGAAAACCATGCTTTTGGGTTTTGTCCAAGCTTCAGCTGTTTTCTGTGTGCTTCTGCACTCTCCCAGGGTCTGCCTTTGCCATTCCCCAGAGCTCTGCCTACCTCAGAGCCCCTGGGTCTGGCCCTATCTGACCGTAGCAGCCCTGTGAGCCTGACATCGGCTAAAATTTTAGTCCAGCGTACCTCACTGAGACTGCTAGCTCTTGCTTCTGTGGGAGCCATGGCATTAATATTCTACCTTTTTTGTTAACGCTATTGTCTTCTCAATTAAAAAGAGAAGAACTGGGTACACCAGTTGGTACTGAAACAGAGAAGAGGGGAAAAAAAAGTGTTAATTGCAGATAGCTCTTGAGCACTGTGTAAATCCTATTTTGCATGTTGAAGTGGGACTTCGGTGGAATAAAAGCTTTGAGCTGCTCCTCAGCACCAGGGAAGTTCACCAAGAGTGCTCCACTTCTCTGTCACCTGCACACGCAGCTTAAAGTGTCTTGGGAGTGGTCAGAAACAACTTCTGGATGAAAGGAAAAATATTTGTTGGATGGCATTAGGAAAATAATCTCTCCATCCGTACAGTCTCTGTTGTGTACATAAGTCAAAATGACCTGCACTGTGCCAAAGCCGGAACAGAAGTTTAAAGCTGTCTAAAGCTGCTGCTGGACCTTATTCCCCTCCGGATTTCGCACAGGTGGAAAGCTGGCCTCAGCTCTGTTCAGCTTAAGGTTTGCGGACTGCTGAGCTTCCTCGTCCGCTTCTCTTTTCTCAGCCCCGTCTGACTTATTTTTGCTCCATCAAGAAAAAGCCTTCCTTCTTACACCAGGGATATTCTGAGTAACAATCTCCAAATATTCACCTTATATATGTCCTGCAGTAAGTGCTTAGGAGCCTGTGCTTAAACCCCTCCAAGGGCATGCAGTATTATGCCTGCATTTTTTAAGAGTTTCTATATGCAGGTTTTCCCTTTTCATTTCTTCCTGACTTGCCTCTGAACATGATCCAGAAAGGCTCAGAAACAGCTGAGCCACTTGGCTTCAGCCTTTACTATTTATCTTGGGACCCCTTATAGCATGCAAAGAGAGGATTTATCACCGATCTACCTTATAAGTTTTTCAGCACTCTGAAAATCAAACATTTTTGAGGCTTGGTTTCCTCACTTAGACAGGAGAAAAAAACTTGGATGTTCTTCTAAACTAGAACTCCCATTCAGTGTAATGAATACATTTTGTGCTGGCATTATGCCATTTTAACAGGTGGGATGCAAGTACTTCACTGCTCTGTCAGACCATTGTGAAAAGTTTGATTCCCAGCCAGGGACAAAGGAAAGTTGGTCTTAAAGGCTGTGTGCCTATACTTAGTGATGAATAGGAAATGAAAGGCTCTAATAACTCAGCTCTGATTTGGGTTATTTTCATATTTCTAGTCACCTCAGGCATGTTGGAAGAGCGTTCATTACAATGAAATGTCCCACTTACATTAACCTGCGTTACTTGGCAATGAAATTACAGCAGTTCAGGGCACCTGGTTGTGTGCCTTAGCAAGTCTTCTCAGCCCACCTGAATTTCTGCAAGCTGGCCAACTGGTCTGCAGGTCAGGTGTGGGTAGTCTGTGACACAGCTCGTAAAAGAACAGCAATAGGAACTGGGCAGATACTGAATATTAAGGAACTTTGTGGAGCATTAGGGGAATTTTGCTTCTCAAACAGGGAGGGGGAAAAAAAAATCTATAAAGCTCCTGCGTCTATGCAGGCTGGCTCTGGTATTCAGTCTTGAAATGAGATAGAGACCTTCAGAAAACGCATCATGTGAGTAAGTGAAATAAGGTTTCCTCCTGGCCCCATGTCCTGCCCAAAGACACTCTTGCAAAAAGTGAGCTACAGAGCTTCTGGAAGAAAAGGAAGGGACCCAGTATCTTGAACGTGAAAGTTAGTATAAAACTGTGAGCCCTGTGTTATTTATCTCCTGAAGATTCATGAGGAGAGCTTTCAAATATAATAAATATGAATATTTTTTACTAAAAGATATTGCAAATATTAAATATATTTGCACAGTAAAAGAAATAATGGCAAGCCACCAACACATATCATCTATCAATCTTGATTGCCCACATATCTGAAGCTCTTGCTTTTACTTCTCCTGCCTTTGGTGTTAACATCCCTTTCTGGATGAGCATTATTTCAAGTGACAGGGAATTACTATAATTCTAAAAATAATTTATTATCTTCCAAGACCAAAGGTCATTTTCATTTTGAACAAATAAATGTCAAATAGTGGATGATATACAGGATAATAATGCACGGGCAGCCAGGCAGGGGAGATAGCTGTAATTAAATTCCAGCTCAGGATGACACAGAGAGCCAGCCAAGAGACAAAAACCTGAACGTTTTTAGGCAAGTTATCAGAGTCCATTTTATTCCAGGGTGTTCTGTTATCTGGTCCCCTAATCCTGCCTGTGCCCTGAGCTGATCTCATAAAACACAGAAAACCTACAGGAAGAGGGGTCCCATAGAAGTCCCTCTTCTCGGAGACCCCAGGCAACCAACAGGGTAGCTTTATGTGAGGCATGTGCTGGTGCTGGTCATTCATGCTCAGTGGAGCTGCAAGTTTCCACCTGCAGAGGAGCTGCTCAGTGTCCATGGAAGTAAATACAACAGGGAGAGAAGCATGAAATGCTCAAGGGGACAAAAGCTCTTCACAGGATCACTTGCAGTAGGACACGTAGGCAGCTGTTTGTCTCTCCTGTTCTGCTCAGTTTTTAATTTGCAATTACTTTGCTTGGGACTCACTTCAAAAATAAGATATACAACTGTAGTTTTGATAGGTAGATATCCAAGAGCCACTGGAGAGTAAGGCTTCCATGCAATTAGCCTACCTTGGCTGAGCCAAATCATTCTCTCATATTCATTGACTATGGGCTCAATTCACTAGCCTAAACCTAAAAGTGACATTTTCAGTACCACTTGGGATGCCCTCAAGTATCTCAGCTGGACCTGCCTCCCTGTGGCAGATATGGTAGAAGACCTTCATACAACCCACAGCTTTCAAAACAGGCAGCTGGAGGCCAGGGAAGGTGCCCTAGAGCATGTCAAAACACCACAGACTCCTGTGTTTTAGGCAACTCAATTGTTACCTAGATCTTCATTGACTCTAATGGGATTGTAAACATTTAGCTCAGAGAGTTACAGAATCACAGCACTGCTGAGACTAGCAGGCACCCTGGAGATCATCAGACCAACCTCCTACTCAGAGCACAGTCAGCTACAGCAGGTTCCTCAGCGCTGCAGACAGTCAGATTGTGAGTAACTCCAAAGGTGAAGATGGGACAACCTCTCTGGCCCACCTGTGCTAATGTTCAACCACTCTCTGTTCAGGCAACTGCACACCACAGGCAATCAGTACCATCAGCAGAGCCAAGGGTGAGACCCAGCTCACACAGCAAGAGATCTCTCCTGGAGGGACCGTTTTCCTAACACAAGTGTCTGCTGCCTTTTGAAATGTCCTTGTGTGTCACCAAATCATAGAATCACAGAATCATAGAATCATAGAATGTGTTGGGTTGGAAGGGACCTTAAAGGTCATCTAGTCCAACCCCCCTGCAGTAAGCAGGGACATCTTCAACTAGATCAGGTTGCTCAGAGCCTCATCAAGCCTGGCCTTGAATGTCTCCAGGGATGGGGCCTCCACCACCTCTCTGGGCAACCTGTGCCAGTGCCTCACCACCTTCATTGTAAAGAACTTCTTCCTAATGTCCAATCTAAACCTACCCTGCTCTAGTTTAAAACCATCGCCCCTCATCCTATCGCTACATGCACTTGCAAACAGCCCCTCCTCTGCTTTCTTATAGGCCCCCTTCAGGTACTGGAAGGCTGATTTAAGTTCTCCCCGGAGCCTTCTCTTCTCCAGGCTGAACAACCCCAACTCACTCAGCCTGTCCTCACAGGAGAGGTGCTCCAGCCCTTGTGTCATTTTCGTGGCCCTCCTCTGGATCCACTCCAACAGGTCCATGTCCTTCTTGTGCTGAGGGGGTCTCACGAGAGCAGAGTAGAGGGGGAGAATCACCTCTCTGGATCTGCTGGCCACGGTTCTTTTGATGCAGCCCAGGATGCGAATGGCCTTCTGGGCTGCAAGCACGCATTGTTGGCTTATGTCCAGCTTTTCATCCATGAGTACCCCTAAGTCCTCTTCCGCAGGGCTGCTCTCTATCACATCATCCACCAGCCTGTATTGATAATGAGGATTGTCCCAATCCAAGTGTAGGACCTTGCACTTGGCCTTGTTGAACTTCATAAAATTTGCTTGGGCGCACCCCTCTAGCTTGTCCAGGTCCCTCTGGATGACATCCCATCCCTCTGGCACGTCGACTGCACTACTCAGTTTGGTGTCATATGGTTGAAAGAGACCTTTAAGATCATCAAGCCAAACGTTAACATATCACTGCCAAGTTACTACTAAACCATGTCCCTCAGCACCACATCTACACATCTTTTAAATACCTCCAGGGATGGTGACTCAACCACTTCCCTGAGCAGCCTGTTCCCATGCTTAATAACCCTTTCAGTGTCAAAATTTTTCCTAATATCCAATCTAAACCTCCTCTGGTGCAACTTGAGGCTGTTTCCTCTTGTTATATCACCTGTTACTTAGGAGAAGAGACTGACTCCCACCTCACTCCAACCTCCTTTCAGGTAGTTGTTGAGAGTGACAAGGTGTCCCCTGAGCCTCCTTTTCTTCCTGTCCTGACGGACATCCATCTGCCAATCCCAAAGGTCTCCCGTAGGTCCTGTGTGATATCTGTCAGCCCCCTGGGAATACCTTAGGTATCTGAAATACCCCCCAAGGCATCTCAAATGGTTGTGGATACATCAGCTATCTGAGATACCACTCAGGTGCCTGAATTTCAACATCAAAATGGTATTCACATCTTCACAGACTGTAAGGGAGCTTACACACAGAGCTGGCGACATGCATAGGCACCTCCATGTAGGTGTCATTCTCACACTCAATACCTGTTGCTGCACCTGGGAGCTCAGGTACAAGTGAGCTGTTCTGTGCAGGCTTATTCTGGGATTTCAGTTTGAACTTAACTTTTATAAAGCACAAATAAAGTTGGGAAATAAATTCTCAGTAGCCAGGGCATAAAAAGCGTTTAACAAACAATGAATTTTCTCTGAAGTACTGTTATTTTTTTCCCTACTTTTCACTAAAGCATCTAATATTTGTCAGTGCCACAGACAGTATCCAGAATGAGAAACCTGATTTGCCTAATTCAAAATGGCAAATGTTACATTGTATAGCCCTATTACTACAGCTGTAATATATATCTACACCCTATTATTAGAGCTGCAAAGAGTCATGAACTGGAAAATGCAGGTTCAGATAGGGCTTGCTCAGGCATCTGGAGGCTTTTGGAGCTGGGAGAAAATGAGCCGTTGTTTACTGTATTACCTTACTATACAGAGAAGGGGTATTTGTGAGGCTTACATGTGCATCCAACATTTCTTGCCCTTTAAGGATGCTCTGATCTAGGTTTTGATTCAGGCCCATTCATAACCACAACTTGAGTAACAGCTGTCAACCAATTAATTTCAATGAGTAATTAACAGAAAAGTAACAAAAACCCAAACAAATCCGTACCCATGCAATAACAGGAGATAATTCTTTAGGTACACAGGAATGCTTTCAGTAAATCTAACATTATAATCTCACTTCTATACTGTAGAGGAAAATTAAGAATTCTCAGCTTAAGTGAAGCAAAAAATAACTTTCTGACAGCTCAATAAAATCAGATTTTTTCCTTTTATTAGAAGTCTGCATATTATATGATTGAACTATTCCCAGGACAACAGAACTCTGCACATGAATAAGTAGACAACTGAAAATTACAAAGCAGATGTTCTACTGACCTCCTCCCACTGGAATCTGCTAGCTGAACTGGTTGGGTTATTCTCTCTTTCACCCGTCAATAAATCATCACCCCAACTAGACGGCAACGGAGGAAACTTCTAAGTAAAAGTGGGCAGAAATATAATTACATGATTCCCAATGGTGTTGGTAACGACTGGTAGTTAAAATGGAGCCACATGCATTGCAGAAATATTGTAACTTAATCCTTATTAATTTTTATATGGTGTTCATTATTATTTTGTTGGCATTCAGCACTTGATACCCTGGAACTAGAAAAGCATAATTTGAGACAAGTGGGGAAAAAATGTTTTCATGGTGAAGTTCATTAGACTGAGGAATAATGTCCTAGAAAAAGTAGTGTGAGTTTTACTGTTTAGAGATATAGAAATATAGACAGAACAATGGATAAATGCAGACCATAATTGTGAGTTCCTTACCCTCATACTCCAAAAGAAGAGACAACTGTGTGAACATGATGAACTAGTAAATCCTTTTAATCCCTAAATCCTATGATACTGTTGTCCAGTAAAATACTTGTAAATTAAGCATATGGCTAAAAGTTGAGTTGGATATGTGTCTATCCGATTCCATGAATATTCAATATGGAGCCCAAGAAAGTACCACGATCTATCCTACTTCTCTTCACTAATACTAAATAACCCTTGCAATACTGTAAGTGTGGGAGTTTTTTACTACTTTGAGATTCGCTCTGATTTGTGCTATGGTACTTATTCAGACCATATTAGCAAGAAATCTTTTAAATGTGCCCTGAGGTAAATAATCTGCTTTTGCATTGTATGTTAGTCATAAATATCCAAAGGTGTTAAAACCAAAAAGCCACCACATTAAGGCTCAGTGTTGCATAAAAAAGAGATTTTGTAGTCTAAAATAATGCTGGTGAGGGCTTCTAATCATGAAGGCGCTCCTGCAGGTGTATCACCTTGCATACAAGCAATCCTAAGAGGGTATATTTACCAGATATCGTATTTGCATACCTGCCAACTGTTGCCCTTTCGCTTTGTGCACTGAGCTTTAGCTGACTTGGCACATCTGCTTTCCTCTTGCTGTAGGCATTTTACCCAACAAGGTGTCAAAGCTTGTGTTGCTGTGAGGAAGGCTCAGTGGGAACGTTTTTGAGGTACTAGGACTTAATAAAACATTTTTGAGAGTAACATCTGTCGAATGTTAATTTAGAAAGTTTTTCTTCTGAATAAACAGATTAAAAAACTGTTGCCCCAGGAAATCAAAACAGTTTATTCTTTCAGTGATACACATTCCAGACCGGGATTTTGTGTTGGAGGGGTATCACACAGCCATATTCACAAGAGTTTTCTTTCTTGGAGGACGGATATCTTTATTTGTTTCAAGAGGGCAAACTATGCCTATAACTCATCCGTGCTTCCTCTCCTTCTGCCCAAGGAACTCAGGCACCCCATTAAGTGGAGAGAAAGAACTCCTATGCTGAGCAGGGATTTCAGGGTTATGAAAGGTACTTAAAAAGTTGCTTTCTTGTCAACCTTTTATCTTCTTCAACACTTACAGGGTGCAGAAATAGCCCAAGACAGCACAAGCAATGGATTTTAAAGCCTAGTGTTGCTATAACTGCATGGAAGCTATCACATTATGCAAATATTCCCTTTCATTTGGTTGAACTATGTACAGAGGAAAGTACACTGAATGTTGATAAAAATGTCAGAACCTGACCTAGAACTAATTCCTCTATTATTGGTCATGAGATAATATAAAGAGCTCTGGAATTCTCTTGCAATTGAGTGCTAGATAACTGTCACAACACAATTAACATGTTCGTTTTACTAATGCCAGCTTTTCAAATCCACATGTTTATATTCCTCACTGTGGGCTTGTAAAACCTGTGTCCTGGGGTATAGGGAAACGAACAGTCTGTTAATAAATAGGCAATAAACCCTTCTTCCTGGATCAAGAGTGCCATTCTGTGTATCCCTGAGTTCCAGCAGCTCTAAGACAGTCTTCCTCTCCCCTTTTGTACTGAGCTCGGTATTTAACTAGTAACCTGCTACAGGCCTTTCTGCAGTGTGACTGTTGTACTGGTGACCACTGAAAAGCAGTCAGACCTCTGTCACGTCCTATCTACTTGCTCTCCTATTTCCCCAGGAGGAAAGCCTAGGTTAATTGTTCCTCCATTTTTTCTTCTGTGTCACCTCTCTGCTGTTTTCCTAGGGGGATGTGTTAACCCCAGGTACCTGTGAACAGTACTAGAATGAACCTCACCATGGTTTCTAGAGGAAATCATGGAAAAATTAAGAGTAGGATTGGACTCAATACTGGAAGATGTACTCCTGAGATTCACAGTGATGGAGGTTGGAAGAGACCATCTGATCATCCACCATGATCTGTTTCCTGAGCCAGTAGCTTTAACACCGTTACCTCCATACTAAACCAGATCACTTGGGTCTGATTAAACACACACTTGGAGAAGGGCATCTGTCCTGGAGTGCAAAAAATGAGGTGACAAAGAATTTATCAGCTCCTTTGTACCCAGGCGCTAATCACCCTCCCTGTTAGATGTTTGTGTCTAATTTCTCGTTGGAATTTGGCTTCACTTCTAGCCACTAGTTCTTGATGTGCCTTTCTCTGCTAGATTAAAGAGCCATTCAGTAACCAGTATTTACTCCCCATGAAGGTTCTTACATGCTATAATCAAGCTGTCTTTTGATCTGTCTGATAAGATAAACAGATTGAGCTCTCACTGTTCTCTCTCTTTTTTTCCCCTTCCAGCCATCAAAACATATCTGTGGCTTATTTCCCTATCCTCTGTAGTATTTCAACATCCCTTTTAAAATGTTGACATCAGGGCTGTATACAGTATTCTACATCAGTCCCAATAATGTCACACAGAAAGAAAAGTCAATTTCCTCCTCCTACTCACTATTCCTTTGTTTATACTCACAAGAATTGAATTAGCACTTTTTGCCTCTGTATCATACAGGAGCTCATGTTCATTTTCCTTTAGAAGCCAATGCTATTTTCAGTCAGTGCTTTCCAGGGTACAGAGCTCCTTTCTGTAAGAATGGTCTGTGCTGCTTGCTTTTAAATTGGTAATTTGGTTTGGCTAAGTTTTAGTGTACCATACTATGAGGTTAATCTCTCTCTGGTTTTGGCAGTCCTGTTATTTTCAATAGTATATAGTACTGTATCACTAACGATTTTATACTAGCTTCCTAAACAGGTGAGACTGTTGAACATCATGGAATTTCTTACAAAATTCTACAGAAGCTCCTAGAAGTAACACTGTCTGATAAAGACCCATGATGACAATAATTTTTTTGGAGATCTTTGAGACAGCCAGGTATTGAGCTACTCGATACGTACTTTATTGATACCCTAGAGAACTCCTTCATTGATCACCATATTTTGTGATACTAAACCAAACACTTTGTAGATGTCTGAATAATGCCATGTCTTTGCAATTACCATTGCCATCAGAACTTGTAATCTCATAAAAAAATGAAATCAGAGTTGTTTGATAGCAGCTAGATCCTTAACACATATCGACTGTCATTAATTACATTCCTATATCTAAATTCTGTATGTATGCATTCCTAGGTCGGATGATCTGTTACTTTGCCTGTAGCAGAGGTACTTAAATGGCAGTACAACCTTCAGGTCAGCCCACTGCACCTTTGAATATTGGCACAGAAGCAGCACTTTCAGGATCTTGCACATTCTGGCTGATATCGCAAGCTTTATTGGGAAATTACACTGCTGACGAACGTGAAATACAGTTACTGTCTCTTGATTGCAAGTAGTGCAGGACTGACAGTTATAGAAATATTTGTCATCTATCAGCCATTAAATAAGGGAATGCGACATACTTCAGCGACATACTTCAGCAACATACTTCATAATCCAAAGACCTCACTCTGTTCCTTCTGAACAGAGTCTATAAAATTTTTTTAGCATCTTTGCATTTTCAGCACTACTATTAAAATTCCTATCTAGTATGTAATCTATACCCGTGCCAGGGCTTTTTTTATTCCAAAAATATTAGTTCCTTGATATTGTCCTCTAATTCAGACAGATGTAGATTTTCTCCAATGCCTACCGCTTTTTACTGGTCACCTATTCTTGCCAGATATTGCGTAGTTTATCAGTGTCACACATGAAAGCAAATTTCAGGACCCCACAGAACCTCATGATTGGGCACGTTCTTTCAACAAGGTGATGAATGATGGAACATCAGCTTCAAATGCATACTAAAGCTATCGTATAACCACTAAAATGTGCTACCTGTATATGTTTTGTGCAAGGAACTATAACAAATGGTGAGTATTTAACTTAGTTTACCACCTTGTGACACTTGCAACATATTACCACACAAAATTTCTAGCTCACTCATCACACCATGACACATTGACCAAGGGCCTGAACTGAACTCACAGCCAGGGAGGATTCAGCTGGCAGGCATGATACTCTAATGCACGTGTCCACGCAGAGGTGCCTGAATGTGAGTGAGGCATCAAGGCTCCCAGCACAACAGAGGCTGCCTGTGCATTAATATCAAGTGCCGTTTCACATGCAGTAGCTGAGACACCTCCACAGACTTGACACAGGGACCTCGGGGAGACTCAGCCCTCCAACACCAGGGGCCAGAGGCTGCCAGTTCATTCCAGCCTTCCCAAAAGGCACCAGGTGCCTTAGTTCAGCTAACTGCACGTGAGCCACATCTGTTTAGTACTGCCAGCAGAGGTGAGGACAAGACCCAGCTCACAGGGCAGGATATCTCTCCTGGGCAGACTCAGGTATCTGAACAGGGGTGTCTAATGCCATTTGAAATGCTCTTGTGTGTCCTATCTGGTATCCATCTACCAGTCCCAAAGGTCTCCCATAGGTCCCATGCGATATCTGCCAGCCCCATAGGGTTATCTTGGATACCTTGGGGCATCTCAAATGGCAATAGTTCAGGCAATTGAGTCCTCTCAGGTGAGAGGAGTCACTCTCTAGGCTTCAACAACTGTAAAGCTTTCCACTGGCTATAACAGGAGTTTAGACAACGGACTTATGTGTAGACATCTGAATTAAGGTGTTTTGGACATGGACAGCTAAATTAAAGTGTCTTGATTTTGAGCTGAATCCCACCCTTCTAGTTCCTTCATGGTGGCCTGGAACTGAGGCTTTTTATTTTCTTATATTTATTTTAGAATCTTGTCCTCTCATACTGAGTTAATTGCCAAGATGTGCTAGTCCTCTGAGGCAGAAGTTGTGCTTTTTAACTGTGTAGGAAGGATTTAGAAACTTCGGTTGACAGATCTCTGTAGTCCCTTGAAACTCTTCCATCTCACAGTAATGGTATGTTTTTTCCTTTCACTAAAACTTCTCCTTCCCAATATGCTTTGAAGCATTTTAGCTACTTACTTTTACCCCCAAGATTAAAGCAGTGTTAATTTTACCCTTCTCCAGCTCCGCTCAGTCAAGCAGTGGCACTTCAGAGACTGAGGCAAAGTCCCGTGACTTTAAAAATTCAGTTCCATCTTTGTACCATGACAGCAGATGTAGCTCAAAAAGACAACTGTCATTAAAAGAGAAGTTTGGTCTTCTGTCTGTAGGGCCACGGATTTAATGAAGCTTTCTCCAACACGATCTTTGACAATTCTTCAATTGTCAAACCATAATTTTCAAATTATCTCCTATAACAACATAATGTATTGGAGGAGGGTTAAATCTAAGTCCATTTGGTCTTCTTGGTTCTTATGCCAGACATCAATCGCATGTGTGATGGTCTACTAATAAGCTATTAGGCAGTGCAGTTTCTTTTTTGCTCTTGCTACTCCCCCTTTTTGTGTGCTGTTTGTTCCCACTAGTAAGACAAGAACAGAGAATTGAACTTTGCACTTGGAGTGAGGTGTCCTGTGCCGTCGCTCCTATTTCCTGCAGACTTTGATCTTGGTGCCTCGAGACTGCCTTTACCCAATCCCTCACAAGTTATGTCTCCAGTACAACAGAATATCTTGCTCTAGTCACCTCCACTGAGCCATGAGAATGAAGATACCAATCACGCAGTATCTTTTTTGGAGCATTTGTGTTCAGATCTCCACCGGCACAGGGGACTGAGCTCGTGGAAGGTCAGGATTTGAGACTTTGAATATAATGGGAGACAGAATAAGTTTGGTCGGAATGTGATAGCCTATGTTGCGGGCAAGATGTGTTTTTGCATTTAGTATGAGGGCCAGAGGTTTTGTGATCCACCAAAATATGCTGCTATACTGGGATTGCATGTAATACAGCCGTGTATAAAAGGCAGGCTGTGACCATTCAGATGCAATGTGGAACATTTTGTCTTAGTGCATTTTCATAAAACAAGGTGTAACACTAACTTTTCATTGACGGTCAGATCGCTTGGTCATTTACATTGAATTTGTCATCTACACATGAAAGAAACTTCAGCACGAGACCCTGTGACTGCAAGATGGCACCAGTTTCTAGTTTTTCTCCCAGACTCTCTACCTCTGGAAAATATGCTTTGGCAATATAGCTTCTATTTTGAACAAAAAATGAAGCTATTTGAATTGTCTAACCCTGCATCCCTCAGAATCAGTAAGACTTGTGATTGGCAGAGTTTATTCCATAATTTTGTGTTCAGATTTCAGTTGTGCAGCTCTGAAATCGTATTTTAATTCCATGTCAGATCCACCACTCCGTAGGTAAACCACAGTACTGGTATATACTACTCTGCAGCAAAGTGCTCTTCTCGATGATGTATGACTCTAGAGAAGTCCATATAATATATGAAAGGGAAAATAATTATGCCTCTCATTGATTTACAAGTATAACACCTTCACCTACATCTGTACTCCAAATAGGAGAAACATGCGAAAAGGAAAAAGCCCAGTATGATCAATTTTAATGTGAAGAAGATAGAGGTCTCCAGTGAGGCACTGAATATATGAAATAAAAGCTGATAAATGTCTGTTGAGGACTATTTCTAGTGAACCTCACTAACCCTAATATTTATTCAGCAGGTTGATCTTCTGGAGTCCCACGGAGAAGTGCCTGTTTCTCTGCCCCTAGGAGCCAGAGTCAGAGTACAAGTCAGAAAATGTATTTCAGGTGATCATCTTTAATCACACATTTTATCAGCATTCTAACTGTCTCTTCCAGAAGTGACTGCAATGTCATCTTTATTCCCCTACATTTTAAGGAAAATTATTTGATTTTAAGGGTTTCTCTAGTGACTTTGTATCGCAACTAAAGCAACTAACACCACATGAGGAAAAACTTTGATCACAATCATTAAATGATTTGTTAAATAGACACATTTGACCCCTCGTTTTTCTGCCCTAGTTTGAAGACAACAAGCAGTAGCGACCTTGAACATGACGTAAATGGTATGGAATAAGGGGTGGCATGTCCTGGTTTGAGGTAAAACAGAACTTGTTTTCTTCTCAGTAATTTTACTTTTCAGTTAAGCCTCTTCTAACTCTCTGAAATTAACAGCAACTTCTTCAGAGAGTCTCTGCTTCCATAGTGATAAGGTCTGATGTTTATAGTGAATACCAAGGCATGGTATGCAGAGAGGCTCCTGCTTATACTTAGTGCTATAACAGCCAAGGTCAGCTCACTTTGTTATAGAATTATGGAATCTTCATGGTTGGAAAGGACCTTTGAGATCATCGAGTCCAACTAAACAACCTACAGTCTCTGCCACTAGAGCATGCCCTGAAGTGCCACATATAGACATTTCTTAAACACCTCTAGGGATGGTGACTCAACCACCTCCCTGGGCAGGCTGTTCCAGTGCCTGACCACGCTTTCAGTAAAGTAATTCTTCCTGGTGTCTAATCTAAACCTCCCCTGCCGCAACTTCAGACCATTTCCTCTGGTCCTGTCATTATTCACCTGGGAGAAGAGGCCAACACCCACCTCTCTCCAACCCCCTTTCAGGTAGTTGTAGAGGGCAATGAGGTCTCCCCTCAGCCTCCTCTTCTACAAACTAAACATGCCCAGCTCCCTCAGCCTCTCCTCAGTCTCCAGACCCCAAATAACCCCAAATGGGTTATTTGCCCCATTGGAGGGTCAGAAGCGGAAGAGCATAGAGGGGTCGCACCTGTGGGGAGGAGGGGACAGGAGAGGTGACCTAAAAATGACCAACAGGGTATTCCGTCCCATCTGAATCATGCTTGGTATAAAAGGTGAGGGATCAAAGAGATCAGGCTCTTTCTTCAATGGCTGGTGTCCAAGGAGGACTCTGTCTATTCATCTGCTTTTGATCCTAATACGTGTGTTCCTGAATCCAGATCTGGAATCCAGTTCCTGTCAGTCACTGAGTCCAGTCTGGGACTTTCCTAGTGCCTGCTGGTGATGTGATTGTCATCCTGGGAGCTCGTAACTGGTTTCGTATATATTGTATGTATTTCATTATTTTCTTATTAATATTATTATATTTTTATTATTATTTTATTATTAATAGTTCATTAGTTTAGTTTCTTTTCAACTCATAAGTCTCTCTCTCTCATTTTCACTCTTCTCCTCTGAAGGGAGATGCTCTCCCTTCTCTGAAGGGGACAGAGGTAAAAGAAAACATCTGTCATTTGTTTTAGTGGCCAGCCCAGCCAAAACCACATCTTAATTTCCATTTTACTATCCCCATAGTTATAAAATAAAAGGTTACAAAATGTAGCCATCTAACCTTCCCTTTTACATTGATGAAAATGGTGATTCTGAGGCTTCATTTGGCTCCACACTTGAATTTTGCTTCAAATGGCAAACTTACTTCATAATTAGCAGCACTTCAAAAAACCATCACCTTTATGATTGCAAACTAGGTGCTACATTCCCCATAGAAGTGGATGTTAATTAGGAGAACTTTTAACCTCCCAATTACACAAAATCAAAGTTTACAGACGTGCTGGAGGAAATATGCCTACATGAGAAGATACTGATTAACACAAACTCTCTGCCAAGCACTTTTTAATCTTTTATTCATTATTTGCAGGACGCTGGTAAATCTGACCTTAGAGTTTTCCCTTTACTTTCCAGGGGAAAAAGCAGACTTTTCCTCTGTATTTCTCACAGAGCTTGAGAATAATACTGAATTTTTCTCACTTGAGTCATATCATTCTTTGAGGATGCTAAAAAAAGAAGGAAATTCTGATTGCTAGCGTTGATACATGCCTACAAGTGATCCTACAAGATTTTTTCATGGATTTAAGGTTAATAATGAATGGTTCAAATGTAACAATCACGATTTCTTACACCTCAACTGTGGTGCCTGAGGGGAGGAAGGGACACATCCTTGTGTCCAGCCCATTCTTCACCTCCCCTTCTTCTCTTTTGTGCTGCAAAACTGTTGGCAGTTGTTTCTCTTTAGATCACCCTCTGCTCATATTTTGCTGTTTGCACTAACTTCTCTCTTTCCA
The DNA here is from genome assembly GCF_964199755.1 of Larus michahellis. NCBI lineage: Eukaryota > Metazoa > Chordata > Aves > Charadriiformes > Laridae > Larus > Larus michahellis. The sequence goes on along the minus strand of NC_133896.1, from coordinate 191,079,048 downwards.
CCCTTCATCCAGAGCTGCTGCTGTAACACTTCTCAGGCAACAGGAAATTGTGAAAAATGGATTCATGCTGTTTTGCACCTTTCAGCAGAGTTTTTAAACAACAGAAAATCAAAACAAAACCTCTTTTTCAAGAGAAAAAGAGCTAAGTAAACTAATTAAATTTCTTCTTGTCTTGTCTTTTTATTGCTCATGCAGGTTCCTTCTCTTCTCTTTAGCTCCCTCTCTTGAATTTCTCCTTTCTATCTGTACTACCTTATATTTAAAACTTAGGAAGACAAATTACCCAAGCTGTTGGGCTTGTTCATGGTGATGACTTTGCCAAAACAAACTTTTTTTCAGTCCTTTCAGAATATAAATGAGTCAAACCATATTTCAAGGCCTGGCCAAGAGCCAGCAGAATGTTTATAAGAAAGTAGTCAGATAGATCCTCTCTTTTAAGTAAACTCCAGTAAAAGAGAAATTTGGAAAACAGGTACCTCCAGCAGCATCTCTGTCATCCTGCCTGAGATGATTTCCTTATGGCATTCCCTCCCTAGAGACTCACAGACAGAAGACCTCCCTCTCCAAACCCTTCCAGGCAGAAATACTAAAAAAGCATTTTTTGCCCCATGATGATATTGTGTTAATCATTGTACGGTGATAAACTATGACAGACATAAGCATTTTGTCATAGTCCATTACTACGTTGTAATATTTTTGACCTATTCTTAGGCTTCCTCATGCTACTGACGCATTTTATTATAAACTCTTTCTTTTTTAAAACTCATACTGTGGTTCTGGACTGTATCATGATCAGGGACACAGTCTCTGTCTTCTTTGTAATAAAATCCTTTGAACAGAGCGGAGAAATGTGACAAGCCACAGCTTCTTATAGACAAATAGGAGATCCTGTTGGGTGGAATGAGACCTGTACACCGTGCTCTCATTATTTTTGGTTTTCTCATGCAAAATTAAAATTTATTATAAATTGTACACATTTGGCATCAAGAAAAAAATCTAGAAATTTGGCTTTCCTACTGCTTCTCTGAACTGCTGAGTGATTAGCTTTTCCTGTGGTGGTGAAAATAATGTGTGAAAACCTGCTTAAATTTCTCAGGGAAATCCCTGCGCTGTTGAAGGAATCAGAGGGACCCTCTACTATCAAAAGAGCAAGCCATAAGCTCTCCAAGCAAGAAAAAAACTCTTTCCAAAGGTAAAAGGAAAGCACCACAGTGCTTACCAGAGAGAGGAAAGTGCTGCGAGTTTGCTCGCAGTAATTTTGATCCACCTAAATTGCAGTCAGTGAATAAATCACGTTGAAACCTTCTGCTGTGGCCGACTGCAACAAAAAGGACTGAGGAATGAGTATCCAGCATGTCTCCTGAAAACAGCACAACCATCACAGAGGGTCCCTGTCCCAGCTCTCAGTATCTGAGAAAAAAAAAAAGCGTTATCTCTGGGCACCCTTAGCAGGTAGAGTCCCTCCGCTCACAAGCATTTGAAGCTTTCTGCAAAACAAGTAAAAGATAGCACAGTCGGAAACTAAGGAAAATGCAACAGAACATGCTGTGTAAAACAGCAATTATATCCTGATCCTTTGAGGATGCTTAGCAGAAAAGCATCTCATGCCTTCCTCCTCTGTCCTAAGGATGTCTATGAGATAATGGCCCGTGAGCTGTTTGTGTTATCCCTTCACTTGTGGCTTGGATCAATAGTAGCAGCTGTCCACATCCCTCTGAAGGGCTGAGCTAGGATCTACAGATCCTTTTCCCCGGTCCAACATGGAAACACCACCTTGAAAACACTTCAGCAGTTCACATTTCTTAATTTAAAGGTTATCTAGCTCTTCTCCAGTGAGCTGCATCCCCCCAACACCACCTCTTCAGAGAAGGTCTGTAACTGCTAATTGTTGCCACAGAATAAAAAATCTCTGTCCTTCTAGGCATTCGTTATGCCTCTGAAATGTAACGGTGACTAGACAGATTGTGAGTACGGAGCCTCAGCTGAAAAAACTCTGTACAGTAGTTCTCTTTTGATCATGTGGGGAAGTACCACAGTGCTTGTAAACCAAACATTCAATTGGCATTGTCATCCACAATGCCCGTAATTAACTCACTGGCTAATTTGTTATAAGCTTAGCTGCAACTAATGGATGCAAGATGAAACTTGTCCTTGTTAAATAATCGGCTGGTCTTTGATACACTTCCTTCTTGCACAGAATCTGAATCATTTTACAGAAATGCCTATGTATATAAATTCCTGAAAGGACAAAAATGAGGTGTTACACACACAGATATTCCCACTTTTCATAATCTTGGATGTGTTTCTACTACATCTCAATTTTCAAGTTATATCTATTATTGAATGTTATGGATCCTCTTTTCCTATTCCAGTGGAAAATTCTGAATGGATTTGAAACGCAGAAAACACAGAAAGGCAATTCAGTCATGAACAACCCAGAATTTGGCTCCTCTCATGAAACAGCACAAATGGGTACCAATATGATTTATAGAGGCGCAACTAGGTCAGTAATATTCAGGGACAGGAAGGGGCAAGACTTTCTAAACTTACCCAAAGAGGCTCTTGATCCCACTTTTCACAGTATGACATTTCTCGGAGTATTTACTTCCTCCTTTTTGCTGTCCCCTCCACCAAATAAATTTTACAATCAGCTAAATAATTAGAGCCATACCAGCAATCTCCCTTCTGCCCAAGGCTAGTGGGGATCCAAGGGAGGGCAGGGTGGGTTCTACCAGCATGATTCCCAGCAGTGTATGGAGCCCATGGTTGTTTCAGATGAGTTCAGGAAACACTAGTTGTCAGAGTCTTGCATCCCATTGCAACAGCCAGGCGTAAGAAGTTTTCTCTTTAAATACCACTTGCGTGCTTTACAAATTAATTAACAGAGGAGCCTGCTTGCACTTCGTTTGTTCGCTTCTTTATGTAAGTGACCTTAGAGGGTTGCATAACCCAATACAACACTGTGATTCACTGCAATGCTCTACCATATTTAGTCTTATTAGCAGCTATTTGAGAAACGCTGCTGCTCACTCTGGAGACACATCATTTATAGTGCTATATAAAGGTCTCTATATTTTTCCCTCATGAAAAGGATTACTGCAGCATTCTTATCTGTAATGCAATCCAGAATAGGAAACACTCATTGATTTTTGAGGAGGCGTTTTCAATATGGTGACCTGTTCCATGCTTTCATCTGAAGTGTTAATTATAGCACAAAATACTAGGATGGGAGGTGTGTGTTGTAGAGGAAAAACCAAATACATATTTTTTCTTGGCATTTACTGGGAAAAAGCCTTGCTCATTTTCTAAATGTTAACGAACAGCATACACAAGAAGAATCAGTGCATTTCTTCACAGAGTTTAAATATCTGCCACACTTATACCAATTGCAATGACAGTATTCTGAAAAACACGGTGAGGGCTGAATTTTCACTCCTAACGTTAGCTCTTTTAGTGGAGAGGAACAACCAGAAGACAGATCTGCACTGCATGAGGATTTTAAAATTAAAATCAAGGAATAGGTCCCTTGTCTCCTTGATCTCCTGCACTATGGCGTGACTGTCATTTTCTCGATTTTGACAGAGCTACGCCCAGTCTTGTCAGCGCAAGTGGCAGAGAAGAAGCAAGGCTGGTGCTAGTATTAGCTATTTGCCAGAAAAGCCATAATTTTTGCAGCTTTAACCTCCCAAAACACGAGAGAATTAAATTCACCAGTCTTGACATGTTACCAATTTTAATAGGAAATAATTTTGTTGGGAAGAGTAAACCTTTCGTTCTGTTCAATCTGGATTTTTTTACCCCCACCTTCTCCCTGGGTCTGGGGAATGTTCGTTTCCTACTCCCTCAAAGCAAGCCTCTACCAGGCTCTACAGATTTCATCAGAAACAATGCCATTTTCAATCTGGGAAATGTTAGGAAAATCCTGAGATGTGAACAGCAAATTTCATATAGAATCCTATAATCACAAAAACATAGAAAAGTTTGGGTTGGAAGGGACCTCTAAAGGTCATCTAGTCCAACCTCCCATGCAATGAGCAGGGACATCTTCAGCTACATCAGGCTGCTCAGAGCCCCGTACAACCTGACCTCGGATGTCTCCAGGGATGGGGCATCTACCACCTCCCTGGGCAACCTGTGCCAGTGTTTCACCACCCTCATGGTAAAAAATTTCTTCCTTCTATCTAGTCTAAATCTTCCATCTATTAGTTTAAAGCCATTACCCCTTGTTCTATTGCAACTGTCCCTGCTAAAAATTTTGTCCCCGTTTTTCCTGTAGGCCCCCTTTAAGTACTGAAAGTCTGCAATAAAGGTCTCCCCGGAGCCTTTGCTTCTCCAGGCTGAACAACCCCAACTCTCCCAGCCTGTCCTCACAGGAGAGCTGCTCCAGCCCTCTGATCATTTTTGTGACCCTCCTCTGGACCCACTCCAACAGTCTTTCCTGTGCTGAGGACCCTGGAGCTGGACACAGTACTCCAGGTGGGGTCTCACCAGAGCAGAGTAGAGGGGGAGAATCACCCTCAACCTGCTGGCCACCCTTCTTTTGATGCAGCCCAGGGTACAGTTGGCCTTCTGGCCTGTGCGCGCACTTTGTTGGCCCATGTCCAGCTTCTATAAGGCGCAAAGCTCCCATGAATACCTACTGCCAAAAGTCATATTTGAGGGCATTACACACTTCCCAAGAAAAAGCCAACATCTTTAAATATTTGGGCCGATTTTTTTTGTAACTTTTTCCTTTTCTTGGAGAAAATGAAAAAAGGAGGTACCTATAGATATAAGTATCTGTACTGGATGCTTTGAAAATTATTTTTTTTTTTAAATTCTGGATGATCAATCTATACCTTCTTTTCGGCTATATATTATCTACAAAAAACCTAAAAGCCACATGAATTTCTTGGTAGTTTTATGAAACTTTTTAAATGCAATATTTATATTTTACAATTATTATCATACCTTTGGATTGAATTATTCATATTATTTCCAGTATCACTGTTTTTCTCAGCCTTGTGGAAGAAAACCAGAGAAGTTAAATGGAAGGGGCTGATTTTTTTTGGTTTGTTTGTTGGGGTTTTTTTGTGATAAAAGAGGCTGATCACTTGTTAACCATTTAATCTCAGGACGAACTTGCAGTAAAAGGTTATGGGAATTCTAGAGTAAAGACCTCAATGTACTGTCAATTCCATGGATATCAGTGATGCCACTGTAAGATACTATAGACAAATGTCAAATAGTGCTGGAGGGCACATACACAAATATATCTTGTTTATTAAGCCACTCTGTCTTTAAGGAGAATTTTGCTTCTAGAAAAAAGATATGCTCAAGTCAGCAGGGCAACAGGGTTGTCACCGTCCTGAGCACAACATTACAGCCACCTTCACTGCAGCTTTCACTTATAAGATGTCGCCATGCATTTCCACCCATCAGACAGCAACCAGATCTCATCTTCATAGTGTCATGAGCTTCCTGCAGTCAAAGATAACAGTGTGACAGTAGGTCTAATGAGTTGACTCAAGGGCTATGGAGATGATAGATAGGATGGAGCAGTGCTCAATTGCCACCTTTCATCACAGTCCTATGAAGCAACTTGCCTTTGTTGTAACAGCTGCCATTACATCTTTGACCTCACAAGCTTTTAACATCTGTGAATCTGCTGCTTTTGTTGAGAGACCAACAGCCACCTCCATCATGGTTTCCTTGTACTGTGTATCTAAAGTGGAGAGATCAACATCATGGGACCAAACAAATGCAACTGGACATTAGGGAGTACTCTATTACTGGGAAGATGTCACAGCACTGGAACAGATTGCTGAAACAAATGTGCAATCTCCAGAATTGGAGGTTTTCATGATTTGTCTGGATGAAGCCAGAAATGCTAATTTTGCATTGGTTCAGGTCATGTTTTGAGTGGGAGACAGGGCAATATGGCCTCCTGAGGCCATCTACCATATTTCTATGGTTCTGTGAAATGTCCCATAAGCGCCCCATAAGTAGCCAACACCTCCTTTTTGCACCCTCTTATTTGTACCAGAATTGGAGCTACTGAAGTACTGATCACATGTTGTCCATCCAAACCTCACAAAGCTGGGCTAATGCTTTCAAGCAAAGAACAGCGATCTCGTTGAATTGCTGTGTCCTTTTATATTTCAGTGACGATCTTTTCCTTTCCCAGTGCTGTGGTGACTTCACTTCAGTGAGGATGTACAACTGCTTTCTTCTTGCTGCAGATTTGCTTGTTTAGGAAAAAAAATATATTGAACTTCACTGTTAGTTCAGTCCCCTTCCCACTGTCCCTTATACCTGCGTATGAGATGAGAATGGAAAATAAAATGACTGTGAGGCTTGCAGAAAGAAGGTAGCTGCAACAGCAAGCTGGAAGAATATACATTTAAACTGAGTTGAAAGAGTAGTTATCAGTGCCTTTTTGTCACACTGAAGAGGATGTAGTTCTGCAGAAACCTGCCCTGACCCCACTGATTATGTATTTTTTATGGACTGCTAATGAACTGAAAGTACATATAAATTTACAGATGACATGAAGCAGAAAAATGTGTAAGCACTCCGGAGGACAGGTTCAAAACTAAAATTAATCTTGACAAACTGAAAAAAATAGTCTGAAATCTGAAAGGTAGAATTTCATGAAGAGGAGAGAGCAAAGTGGTCCATTCAGGGAGACATTAAATGAATGAATCCAAAATGGGAAATGATGTAGCACGTAGCAATATTACAGGGTATAAAGGATCAGTAAGAAAATAAAAGTCAACTGTGTGAACCTGCAGGGTAAAAGAGACAACTCTAGATCCTTATTAACAGGGGAGTTATGTATAAGACACAGGAAGTAATTATTCTGCTCTATTTGGCCACAGCTGGAATAGCGGGTTCAGTTGTGGTCTTTACACACTGAAGAAATGTAAAATCATTGGAGCTTACAAGAGGGATAAGAGACTTAGAAAACATGATTTAGGAGGAAAGAATTGGGTTTGTTGCAGGAGTCTCTGATTATGCAAACGATTGCTGTAGGGATGGTGATGATTCACCGTACAGTTTGCCGTGTCTCCACCAAACAGCTACTGAAGAAGATTTGAGAAGATCTGATTCCTCGCCAACACAGATGGATGGACTGCATGATATCTTTAGATATCCCTCTTCTACCCTTCTAGAGTACAATGAGTCGGACACAACCGTAGTATGTTCTAAGGAGTTATCTTGTTAATCCTCTCTGAAATCCCTTAGCCGGTTTTGTGGATAATTGTGTGAGATCAGTGTGAATGAAGCAATTAAAACTGAGGGCCTGAGGGCAAAGAAATATTGCCAGAAAGCCCTGCTCAGATCGATGCTACTGGCTCTATTTAAATCCTTCTTCATTTGATACCTCACACCAACATGGTGCATCAGCCCCAGGACATATTTTATATTTCTGGGAATTGCATAATTTAGACTGTCTAACTCCTTTCCCCTCACCCAAGTACTCACCACGTGCTCTCGTACTCCTCCTGCAGAATTCTTTTGCAGATCCTAAAGTGGCCTCAGAAAAAGGGCACGTTCTTGTCAAAAGGTTTCCACGTTGGTTGAATAAGAGTTTGTTGCTGAGTAACCTTGGGAACGTGGCTTCCGTCAACTTCGAGACTGTATAAACATGCATCTCATTGTTCTAGTTCATCAACAATTAGTTATGATTTTGGAGGTAGCACAGAGAGCGAGAAACTGCCGGGGAAAAAAAAGCTCTTTACAGTGAAGATGTAATTTAAATACTTGCACAGACCTCATTGCTGTGGTATTTCAGCAACTCAGGGGGTTTACTATATTTTATACTTTCAGTACCTGTCTTTAAATTGCCCCAGCTCATGAGGGAGGAAAGCATTATATCTTTTTGCAGACTGGAATTTGGGTTGGAAAATTGAGCAATGTACATGACTCAGAAAATGATTGTGAGTCTCCCCAGCTGCTATATTCGGCTAGGGTACACTACCCTGCCAGTGCCTACTGGTGATGAATATTTCTTCCATTGTATTGTGTAATTCCGGCCCCGCATAAAGTTTCTTTCTTGACCTATTCTGTACTTACATGGGGCATTCTCTGGGGGTGTTGATGGCTGCACATAGCATCTGAATGATGTTATTATGTACCAGATAATGAAGCCAAAATTGTTCTCAAGCTTTTTCAATTTTTTTGATTGATATGACTACATTTTAAATACCAAGAGGCAACAGTCTAATTCCAGAACCCTTCTGCTCACTGTTTATATGTTAATTTTCTCACTGCGAAGCCCATACACCTTAATGCAAGATGAAGATTTCAAGTGACTTGCTCTCAGCAGAAAAGACGAAGCCAAATGCATTTCCTCCTTCTTCAGGTGAGTTTCAGGGATCAAAGCGTTACCAATTCCCCGGCAGATTTGCACCCTGGTGATTAGTGCTGGTCTTTACTTTGGCCACTTCTCCTGGGTTGCCCATTAGTTCAAGGATGTTCCAAACACGCCAGTGAATAGGGTCCTCAGCTCTTACTTCTGCTTGCGGTAATGGCTGATCTTGTCCGGCATATGAAGGGAGGCAAACTTAGGACATCTTTTCTACCACTTCTTCTTCAGGGTGAGCATTAAAGCACCCCAGAAAATTACCGAGTGCCTTTCTAGATCAGAGAGCTTGGGTTGCTGATGGGAGCAGCCATAAAGGCGACCTGGTTATAAGGAGGAAAATACTGACAAAGAAAATGCTTGCCAGGCTGGAAACTGCTAGTCTGAGAACTAGACCTGTGCAAGCATACTTGAGAAGTGCAGCTGGCACCTTTGAAATGCAGCCCGGTGCCTAAAATACAGGGATATTCTGAGATACTTTTGATAAGTGCAAAACCAAGAAACCATAACGGCAACTTATCATCTGAAAACATGAAAATTAGACTGGAAAAGAGGGAAAAGACCCTGAAGAAGTAGGAATTGGCAACTGCTAGCTATTGGCTATTCTAGCTGAAATAACAGGAAAACCTTCTGCAAAAATAAAAATTGGTCTGCGAGAACAGAAAGCATCGTTGTCTATTGGCTGGCCCAGGTGAAAAATAGAAATTAGCAGCATGTATTGGCTGCTCCATGTGCTGGTATCCTACACCCCTTATATCCCTGTGATACAAATTTGACTTGCTTTCTACCCAAAATGGAGCCTTTTCCTCTGAGAACTCCCCCTGCATGAACGTTTCTATGAGGCCTCCTGGACAAGTTGGACCATTGGTGGGAATATCTGGCTGACTACAAGCTCTGTGATGTGGATCATTTTTGAAGTGAGACTGTCCATCATCGATTTTGAGGTCCTGCTCCTGGTAGCAGTTTGATGTGTGCTGTACTGGTACTATTTTGTCTAATATATAGGGGCATACGTGTAAATAATGATAACTGTATCTGCTGCTTTACCAGTGATAATTTCCTAGTAACTTGTAATATTTAAATATAGACTATCTGCTACTATTGATTGCTGTTTCTATTGAAATACATATATATTTTTATATATATAATCCTGCTTTTCTGGTACTGAATTTGCAATAGCTTTATATACATATATTTGCCTTATTAATCATAAGTAGACTTTACTGCTGGTAATTTGCAGTAATCTCTAATAAAGATTTAGCAAATAAAGCTTCTGTGTCCTTGGATATTATGAAATCATGCAAACCCAGTGTCACAGTAACCCTTTAAGTCATGATAGTTGCTTAAATGCAGACCTCCAGCATTTACTACCAATACTAGCAGGTTTATAATTTTACCTTTCTTACATTACTGTCTAATGTGCATGAGAAAACTATGACTGCCAGCAGTGGAAGAAGAAAAACATCCTGAGATTACGGAGTACAGCTTGGCTACTGTACCTCCCAGTGGCTGCAACTCTCCTGATGAATGTGGTCATTTGCAGTACGATGCTGTGTAGCCATTACAGGAGAATTGGCTCCCAAGGTGGAATCTGAGGGTAAAAAAAGTAGAATAAATGTAAGTTGAAGGAAGGAGGGAATTTGTGTGAAAATGCAAAGAGCTCTGGAAAAAAGCAAAGTACTGTAGCTTCAAAATAGGCATCAGCAGAGGAGAGGAAACTTAGGCAAACATGAGAGACAGGAGAAGGTAGCCATGAAGTAGAAGTCACTCAAAGACACGTGAGTGGGAAGAACAAGAAGCTTCAGACTAAAGTACCAGAAAGTAGGGTGGGCTGTTGTGGCCAAAGGCAGTAGGAGCATCACCGGGAAAATGGTCTCCTTCAGTCCTTTTTCTTGCTTGGGAACACAGTGGAAAAGCCCGATCCACTAGACCAGACTCATTTCGTGGCTTGCAGCAATGCTGTTCAATTATTGGAAAGACCTGTCCTCCTGGATCTTCACATCTAGCTGAAGCGGAGGTTTGCATCAGCATTGCAGATCATGGCACACTGAGAACTTGTACTTCTCTAGAGCTGATGTCAAATAGCTGATTTCATTACTGTTACTTACGCACTGTAACTAGCTGTTCCATCAATAGAGACCAGCTTTCCTTCCTGCTCACTTTGGCTTCTTTCCCTGGCTGTAGTGACATATCTGCACACACTGTAGTTCATTATACCGCATGGGGGTGTTGATATAGTTTGGCAAATAGACTATTACAATTGAGTATTTGTGCCTGTTTTTTCAGAATTGCTGTCTCACCAACAGTGCAAAGGGCTTGTAAAAATAGAGGAAATTGATAAAACAGACTTTGATTCCAAAGTTGTTCTGTATGGATGAGAGGAGCCTAGCTATACAGGTCTCTTTAGTATGGGCGCAGCTTTTCATTTACTCTTTCATGCATTCTGGTCCCAACAGCACGATAACCCTGTATGCCAGGACATATCCTGGGCTTTCCTCTTTTTCAGTGCAGTGTGGCTAGTCCCAGTGTGCCACCAAGGTGAACCAGAAACATCACAATCTCAGCATGCCAAAGCCCACCTTTCTTGCCATCAGACAGGTAGTGATACACTTTTCAATCAATCACACCAATCTCCTTTCACTGATGAGTGCTCATCTTCCTTCCTACCTTACTCACTGGTCTCATGCATAACCTAAGCACTTCCTACAGTCCAGGCTAGTCCAGACAGAACAATATTTCCCCATGCTTTAAATGAGTTCACCTGGTAGGGCTCATAATAAGGAAAAACACACTGAGTTGCATGCACTGAGAGCCTTCAGCTGCTCTTTCTTTTTGGTGAAAGTAAGTCACCAAAACTAATGAAAAGTTGAACTGATTTCCCCTAGCTTCAGCTGACTTCACTTCATCCACAAATAGTGCTAAATCATTGGCAGAAATTGGTTTAAGTATTAGAATCTCTGGAGGGCAAAACTGTTTTGCAGTGTTGTCGTGCCATATTTGCGGGACAAGAGGTGGGAATGTACATGTTTATCACAGAAGAGCACTCGTGGCTCCTCCTCCAGGTCTATAAGGTCCTGTCCCCTCACTCTCTTTCACGTGGCGCAGGACTTTATAGATACTATATACTCCAGCATGTTAAGCCAGGAAAAAAGCTTCACAGCTCTTTCTCTCCAGAATCTGGTCTCCCTACACAGTTGTTGAGAAATGGTTGTTGGGGCACCAAAGCAAGGCACACAAAACAAAGATCTGAACATAACAACATAACACCACCACCTTCTCGTCAGTCCTGTGCTGTCGGAGGCCACAGCTCTTCAGCCCTGGGGAAAAAATAGCTTAATATGTCTCTCTGGCTTAGATTTGAGAATAGGCAGCTATGTTTGGTATTGTCACTACAGCCATGATTCTCAGTGCAGTCACTAAATGGTTGTTTCTAAAGGGCAAGCACAAATGTTCTCAAGTAAAGCTTTTAACGTCAAATTGTCTGGTCAAGTTTTTCTCTATGCACAGGGGAAGCTGATGGGGGAGACTAGGAGGAAATCGTTTTAAGGAGCCCATATTGAAATGCTAGCAGCACAGGTATTTGCAAAAACATCAGGTGCATAACTTGATTTTGTGGACAAATTATGCAATTTTTTGCACTCTCTCTCAGAGATTTCAATCATATACCTAAGTCTCACTTTAAAGTATTTGCATATGTATTTGTATTTAGAGGTAACCCTACCAAAGTGACAGGGAATATAAATGATGTTTTCAATTCTTATGCATTCCAGTTTCATTCAAATTGGACTTAGCTGCCTGCTCACAACTCAACAGACACAAATTTTACACGCAGCTTAAAATTGTGTGATCTGAATTTGGCTTCTGCTTTTTTTTTTGCTCCTTGATTTTAAAAAACAACAACAACTCACAGAGTGATCATTGGACATATATCTACACTGATTATTAGGGTCAGCTTTGAAGTTATCTGCAAGGACTCTTAGGTACATATTAAACTTTTTACCCACTTTACAGATATGTACACAATACTCCTCATCAAAGTGGAGCTTTAATACGGTTTTATCGCAGATGCCTTTTCTCTCCTCTGGACAGGAACGGAACCAAGAGGGCGTTGGAAAGGCGATGCTGACAGACTCCTTGTGCTAAATGCTACCATAGGGAGATAAGTTCAACACACCTGCCACAGGATGGCATGGGAGTCAAGGATGGCCTATGGTCTGTCCCTCGGTACATTGACCGTCTGAGACCAGTCTGGATGGCTGATGATTATTGTGAGCCCACCTACAGGTCTCTGAGCCCGATCCTATTCTAACCCCAGGAGGGAAGAGAGGTTTTCCCTCTCTGGTTGGAATAGGATTGCTGGTGAGGGGAGGACATCTAAATAGACTTTGTGGGCACACAGGAGAGAGAAGCTTCTGTCCAAGGAAGGAGTTCTCCTTTCAGCCCTTGCAAAGGCTAAATGCCCAATAATAGAGGAAAATAAATGATGAGAGGAGAGTAGGGGGAGGAAACGATCCTTAATATGATTGTTTTTCCCTGGATGGCTCAGGTAGCTCCTATATCTGGGACATTAGGCGTATACTGCACTACCGTTTACACTGTAGTGACTTTTCTAAGGATGCTTTGCATCACTACTGTTCAGTAGTGAACCTTGATCAGCTAAGGTGAGCAGGAGTCGGGCTGTAGCCTAGTGCACAAACACAAAAACAAATAGGAAACCTATTCACTGCCAGTGTGATAGTTACTCACCTTAATATTAGACACAAATTCCTTGTACTTGTCTCATTAGGTAAAATAAATTTAAAACCATTTGTAATATGACAGCAAGAATAATGAATCAAATTATGCATAATTTTTAATTCAAATGACTGTTCTTGCATTTTGAAAAAAATAGGAAGTAAGGATTTAAAGAAAGTACCACAATGATGAATCACACCAGTTTGGGACGTGATCACAAAAATTGAACCGCAATTTGGTAAAAGATCTTCCCATATTTGTCTTTGTAAGATTTAATCACAAACAAGTGTTTTACATGGCCAGTCGTGTCACTTTCAAGGTGGAGAAGCCGAGTCACAGACAAGTGAGATTTGGGGTTTCAATGCGTAATTACTGGAGATGCCAAGGGAACTAGTGCCTAACTTTCTAAAGGTACAGATAAGACACGAGCTTGTGGAGTCAGCCCAGACACAGTGGTACTGTTTGGAGCTCAGACCCACTTGCTGTCTTTGGGCTAGCAAATGTGTCTAGCCCTTGAACAGCATGTGCAAGTTTGCGTATAGGAAATCCTCCGAGATTGCCTATAGAGCACAGGCATCAAATAGGATCAGCTGCAAACCCTTAGTTATCAAGTTGTGTGTGCCTTTTTGGTACCTCTGCAACTACACATCAACATATGGCATGGAAAGTCTTAACCATGCACACAGACTACTGAGCGTGGCTGAGTTTACCAAAGAGTATCACAGCTCCAAAACGGAAATTACTTGGAAAATGCTCTCCTGGATTCTCTCCAAATAATTAGACAAGATAATTGACATTTTTCAGGGAGCTTGTTCTGTTAATTTATTTCTAAGGGTGATAAACAATATTAGTATGATTGGATAAAAACTAAGAAATAGAGGAATTTAAGTATTGCAGAATCACAGAACAGCTGAGGTTGGAAGGCACCTGTGGAGATTGTTGAGTGCAACCCTCTGGTTAAAGAAGGGTGAGCTAGAACAGGTTGTTCATGACTGTGTCATGACTTGCTGTTTGAATACCTCCAAGGATGGAGACTTCACACCTTCTCAGCGCAGCCTATGCTGGTGTTCCACCACTCTCATGATTGAAAAGTTTTGTCCTATGTTAAAATCGAATTTTCCATGTTTCAGTTTGTGCCCATTGCCTCATGTTCAATGTGTGTTAACACTGGGAAGAGCCTGGGTCTGTCTTCTTCATTGATTCTCTCCCATCAGGTATTTATCCACATGGATAAGATTCCCTTAATCAAATTTCTGGCCATGCACTGGACTCAGTCCTGTATGTTCAAGCCTGTCTTGCACTGGGGAGTCCAGGACCAGATCCAGCATTCCAGATGTGTCTCACCAGTGCTGAGTACGTAGTAGGTAACCATCTTAAAAATCAGGTTCATCAAAACATCTCTGCAGTTCACAAAGATAGGATACATTTTAATAAACATTAAACCCCCATATTTATAATTATAAATAATTAAATTTATTTTTGCAACATTATATGTTTGGAATAAATACTTTGAGGTTATTTATGTCAGAAGTAAATCTTATACTGAATACCATTATATTATTATCATGAAACTGAAAGGTCAATGTTGTATCGTCGACCTTTTTGCATAAACAGGAATTTAAATATAAGTCCACTTAAAATTTAGTACAAAAAGTTACCACTGGGAAAGGAAAGCAGAGCAAAAAGAAAGCAAAACTTCTACATGATTTCCTAAATGTTGTTAAATCTCTGAATGATATTTGTCTGAATCATGGTCAATCAATTTCACAGCAGATGGTCCCTGACAATTTACATCCTGTTACCAACAGTATCTCCAAAAACATTCAGTCTTCTGTATTCTACAAAATCTAGCACACAGAGATAGTTGCTACAAAATCCTTAGGTATCGTCTCTCTTTTGGCATGTATAACATTTTTGAGACCACAGGGCATGAATTTACAATGGAAGTTCATGATCTTTCTGTACTATGGAACAAACTAATTCCAGTAAGTGTTTGTCTACACTAAAGGACCATGATATACTGCAAGTAACATCATAAATAACAGAAAGCTGGGAAACTAGTGTCAAGACGGTTTCATTTTAGCCAGGAGTAGATCAATGTACTTAGCATTTTAATCTTGATCAAAAGACAAGACATCAGATTTTACTGGTTTTCACCAGGTCAGAAGAGTAGAGGGTTCTGATTATTGACCAGATAAAGGAGGTACGCTTCGTACCACTGTAAACCACAGGAAGATAGATAACTAATCTCCACATTAGAACCGAACGCAGTTTTTCTGAGTATCTATACAGTATCAGGCAACTCACATCCTCAAGCAACACAGTCTACTCACGTAGCTGAGGAAGACTCAGGCATATTCCTAGTTAGCTTCCTGCTAACGAGAAGTTAAAGAGATCTCTCCAACATTATATGTCATTGTGGAGCTTAAAACAGAAGGTAGGTAGGGACTGATAACTTAACCAAGAGATTCCCAAGCAGTGCCTGGAATTTTTCTAAGAGGGAGCCTTGCCTTACGGGTATAAAAACCTGATACTCACCTTTATCCTAAGGTAAAAGAGCAACCAGATGAAATGACCATGTGTAATGGGCATACTGGTGCTGATGTAAGTAACTGCAATTTCCTGGAAAGAAGCTACTAATCATATCTTGGAAATATTATGAGACATGAGACACTATAGCACACCCTTAATACTGAAAAGCCTTTCATACACACTTGTTCAGAAAAGGGCATTCAAAGGTAAATAAAAGCTATCTTAGACAAGTCTATTCATTGCCGGAGATCTAGTGTCATTCATATCCTTTAAGTAAACAAAACGAGAGATTATTAATCTTCAATTAAGCACTGCCAGATATATTATAATTATGTGGAAGAAATACCATACAAGATGAATTGTTAAACAGCTAATAGAAACAGTGGATAAAGAAAAATTATTTAATATAGAGTATTATGAAATTACAGATGGTTCAGTCAGTAATAATAGGCATGAGAAAGCAGAGATGGTCAGATGCTACCTAAAAGGGCAAGCTTCTCTTACCCTCCCCAATAAAAGAAAGAGATCAAGCATAGGGCATAAACGTCTATGTGCATTTTGAATCATTATTTTCCAACATCTGTCTGTGTGTGGCATATTCAATTCATTGTACAAGAATTTTAGAAGTTCTATAAAAACAAGACATGAATATAAATCCCCAACTGTATACTCTGTAATCAAACTGCTCTGACTTGGAGCAATAGTGATATGATTTTGCCAATATTTCTTTGTCAGTGAGACATAGACAGATGTGCATTCAGCAAACAGCTGTGTCAGTGGCATGTAAGACTGCTCAGGATCTTTTCTGCAGCTGTTCACAACCCTCCTCCTGCTGCATTGCATCTGCCAGCAGAGCTGCTCCCAGCTCATCCCACTGGATTTAACAAAGGTCTGTACTTTTATTCTCTGCTCATCGGACTCTTCTGGCATGTTGCTGTGGTTTAGCCCTAGCCAGCAACTAGGACTACCCCAGTAGGGTAGGGAGACGAGGGACAAAAGGAGGGGAAAGTAAAAAAACTTGTAGGTTGAGATAAAGACTCCTTAATAGAACAGTAGTGGAAAAGGAAAATAATAATAATAATGGTAAAAGAATATACAAAATAAAATGATACAACACAATTTGCTCTCACAACCCAGTGATCGGTTGCCCAGCCCATCCCGAGCAATGATCATGGATTC
This sequence comes from Larus michahellis, assembly GCF_964199755.1. Classification (NCBI taxonomy): domain Eukaryota; kingdom Metazoa; phylum Chordata; class Aves; order Charadriiformes; family Laridae; genus Larus; species Larus michahellis. The sequence goes on along the minus strand of NC_133896.1, from coordinate 191,062,256 downwards.
TTGTGCCTCAACCAACCCCCATTTATGTACTGAGCATGACGTCTATGGTATGGAATATTCTTTTGGCCAGCTTGTCCTGTCTATGCTCCCCCTCAGCTTCTATGAGAAGCTCAAAAAGTCCTTGACTAATGTAAACATCACTTAGCAACAACTAAAATAATATGTGTTATCAACATTCTTTTCATAGTAAATCCAAACCAAAGAAAATTAACTCTATCCCAGCTGAAATATCCCTGCCAGCAATTCTGTTGTCACATATAAAGTATCAATGGGACAGGGAAGAGGTGAGAGGCAGATGAGGCAGGTACTTCAGACTTCACTAGACACAATTGCAACATAAGGAGATATCTGTCCAGCATGCCTTACCTGCCCTTTGTTGACAAGCCCTGAGCTTCATCTTTGCACAAGTGTGACAGCCCTTTGCCTGAGAGCAAGGAAAGACAATGAAATAGGTCACTTTATTGAGAACTGAGCTAAATAATCAGGGTAGTTATGAAGCCTTCTCTTCTCCATGAAAATAATACACTGAACAGAGATGGCCAACAGCTAGGATTTCTGTTCTGCAGAATACCCTGAGACTTTAGACAAGTATCTTGAAGAAAAATCACATAACTGAAATTTTTCAATATCCCCAAGAAAGACACACCCTGAAATGTTTAAGTTTTGTCAGGGTTTCTGTCTTTTCAAAGTATTTCCTAGGCCCCCAGTCAGCCTTGCAGATTTCAGATGGGCAGTCCAAGGCAGCCCTGAAGCAGTTTCAGCAGGGAGGCGGCGGGGAAGATGGATCCCAGGCCTTCATGTTGCTAAGGAGCTGGGGCAACTGGAAGCCATCAGGTTCCTCATCTTCATGGAGGTCCCTCCAGGCTCTGGGCATCGTAAGCCACCTTGACTAAAGTGGGGGCGTGTCCCCAGCAACCTCCTCTCCTTAATTCACAGTGGTTCACACCCTGAGGGAAGTTCTCTGACCTAGTGTTGATGCTTAATTTGTAGATGACCACCTCAAAACAGCTTCCTTCTTCATAATTAAAGAGAGAAACAGCACATTGTGGTGTGATGCATCTCACCATAGCGTATGCAGACACACTGTAAGATTCTATGATTCTGTGTATTGTGCCCTAAAAGTGCCTATTTCTCTCCGTTGACTGGAAGGAGAACCTAGAGCATTCAGACATATTAATCATGTAAGATGACTCACGCTACACATCTAGAAGAAGCTAAAATGTAGATGGGACAAATCTATTGTTGCATTAACACTCGATGAAGTAAAGATTTTTATTTTTTTTTCTGAAACGAGGCAAAGAGCCTACTTCACTTCTCTCCCCAACCACCAGGCTCTAGAATAACATCTCGTTGCTTTCTTTGTGGCCTGTACAGCTGATATACTTTTCTGGTGTGTGACATAACTTCTGGGAGGTGAGTACACAGGCTGGGAACACAGGTTTTACTGTCACCAATAAGTGCTCTTTTTACTTCGGTATTCCATATACGAGGTTGCATAAAAATGCTCATAGACCACAGGAGGCCCTTAACATGGCCACAGGTCCCTTTGCAAGGGAGCTGGTAGTCACCCCCTTAAGAGAGGCTAACACATCCCATTCTAGCTAGACTCTCATCGCTTTTTAAAGCTGCTCTAATTCATCCCTGCAGTTTGCAGAAAAACCTTTAAAATTCAGCAGGGAGAAAGCCCTCAGGCTAAAGAAGTACTTCGTCCCATCAAATTCTGTTTCACTTTGGCTGAGTTATAAACTGTTAAAAACCACAAGCTCTCCACTAAAAATCAAAATCCTCAAGAAAAAATATTGCTGGCAAAGTGCCAAAACAAGTTTAAAAAAGAAGGAAGAGGATTTACACCTTGGTTTATTGCACTGCCAAGCAGCACCAGTGAGTTCTGGAAGATCCTAGAGAATGTGAGACTGAGCCGACTCTGGTTGATCTGGCCATACTTCTTGCACCTATACACAGTCCCATCAGATCCTGGCACATAAAGCAAAATTTGCTCCGTCCAACAGGGTCAGGCACCTTCAACCAGCCTCTAAAGATATGGCATCGCACACCAGCTGTCCATCTCCTGTCTGGGATGACAGTCTTCTCTGGCCAACAGTCAATGCAGCAACTGGACTGCTGGACCACTGGGCCAGCAAGGCTGTAAGTCCCACATGATAACCTGCTCCTGAGGTGGAAATTACTAAGGTTATAGAGACAAAGATTTACTTCAAGCTTTTTCCTTAAAAGAAAAAAGTTAAATTTATAACTGCCTGAATAATCTTGGTTCTCTGATTAATTCTCCATATCCATCATGATACAGTCTACTTCTATTCCTCTGTGCTATTTTCTCCCCTGTTGTGATCCGATTCATCCCACACAGTGTAACGATATTCCTTGCAGAGGGGAGAGAATGGTGGTTGCACATGCAACCATGATGCGATTTTTCCTTCATTTTTGTGGCCTTGTAATGCTGATCAGGTTTTTTCCCCACATATGACATATGTGAAATATTGGTAAACTGATGTGGATTTGATAACTATTCTTTTTTACTTTCTGACCTTTTTTCTAACTTCCTGTTTGTGATGATGCCACAGAGCTATTTTGTTTAATTTAGTTTTGTCTATAAACTTCATTTCGGTCAGAAAACCTATTGTGTGATTTAATAAATACCCCTATCACCATAAAAATGTTTTATTACTACATTTTTCTCTCTACTAGCAGACGTAGAATTGTTGCGGCTATCTTAGGTGATGAGCTAACAGAATTTATATCGTGAGATCACTCCCCTCTCTCAGATTTTACTGATGGAAATTTTTACCTGACAAAAATAGTTGCTTTAAAAAAAAAAAATCACCCATCACATTTAGGGCTTATAATTCCCTGCCTTTGTTCCTAAGTATGTCTTTTTTAAACACCTTCACCAGCTTCACTGCTTATAATCAAATATTTGCAGGCAGTAAAGTTTTCTGTTAGTCAGCACATACACACGTTGAAAACATTTATCTCCCCTAATTTTCTCTCCCAAGTATCAGGCATTTTGACAGTGATGTTGCAGGGGCTCAGACACTGCTGGGTCCTGATAAACGATCAATCTGAGCTGTATAATTTGGTTTCAGAGCATACAGAAATCTGAATTAATCTACAGCTGATTACCACTGCAACAGGCTGCAACTGTTAAAAATGTAAAGGCAGATACAAGATTATTACAGCCAATTTAAGATGGTTAGTGAGCCGTTATTTTATGAGAATTTTTTTCCCCTGTTGTTTCTTATTTGAGTGAAAGGAAGACTGAATCAATCAGCAATGAAACCTGGCCAGACCAACTCAGAGTCATGTAACTATTGATTAAATACTGGTTTCAGAATAGAATTCAGCATCGTAAAATGTATCTTTTTAATGAAAATAACCACAGAGCCTCCAAAATGGAAATCTGTGTCTTTCTAATACTGCTCTGAAATACACACTTGAAATTAAAAAGTCATAGACAAGACTTCATGTTTGAGAACCTTTAGGACATTGTATGGCATTTAGATGTATAACATCCCCTTCACTTACAGCTCAGGTAGATTCTAGAAAGGTCAATGAATGCTTATATAAAGATCAACAGTTGCCCTACGTAGATTCTAGAACATTTTATTGCAAAGATTCAGTACGTAGCGTGTGCAAGGTAGAGCTTTGAACCTGGGAATAAGTCCTCTTACTTGTAGAAACTAGAGGTCCTTGGCAGACAGGCTCTGTACACTGGGTGTCAGACCGTCCTTTGCTGATGAGGAACTTGGAGCTAGGAAGAGAGATGGGCTCCCTTCACGTTCAACATCAAAGCAAAGCGTTTCAGAGAGAACTGGGATGGAAGATGTCATGAAGAATAAAAGAGTTGGAAACTGCCTCAGTATCTTGCTGGCAAATCAAGAAACCCGTCAAAGAGTTGGGAAGAGCTGAAGGAAATGTTGCACCACAGGGACTTTGTACAACTGGAGCGGAACTATTTTTGCCTGCAGACGGCTCTCATTCCCCCAAGCCACACTGGTGTCTGAGGGGAGGGCCTGTGGACAGGATCTCAGGCATCGGTTTACATCAACAGAGCACACTTAAAACCAAAGGATGTAAAATTTCCTCATAAATTGTTTACAAAAATTATTCCACCTGCCATAGCAATGCAAAGGCAAAGAACCACAGCTGGGATTACACTACACATGGTACATTTTAAAATCTGAAGAGGACTTTACCCAAAATGTTTATCAAAGCAGAGCTAACTACTGGCTATATCACAAGAAGTGTTTATTAGCCCAACACTTTGTGGGCTGGAGTGACTGATTATATCCAAGTGGCAATCTACGTGTAATTGATTTAGAAGTAGTTGATACGTACATCTGCATGTGGCTGATGATAGAGTAGAGATCATGACAATAGCATTTTATTAACAAATCAAGACACAGTCCTTAAGATGAAACAGAGGAACGAGCATTCCTGGAATGAGTACAGAAATGACTTTTCATGGTTCAGTAGAGAAAGCAATAGTTCCCATAAGACTTACTGTACTTTACAGAGACACGTTTTTCTCAATTGCTTGGAAGCATATAAATAATCATCATAATTCCTAATATGAGACAAAAAAAAAATCCTTTGAAACATTTCTTCCTAAAAAAAGAAAAAGACCACTACAGCACTTTACCATATATTACACATGATTTTTTAATGCAAATCACTCTAGTTTGACAGCAAAATGAATAGCATTATTCCAAGATTTCCAATGGCTAAAGTGTTTTCTCTTCTTAAGACAACAGCTTCAGGCATCATTCACAAAATATTAAGTTCCCTTTCAAATTGAGAGAGACTTTAAAATCAATGTAGAAAATGACAAACTTTTTTTCTGTAGCCACTGATGATGCAAACCATGGAGACACAAAAATGTTTTTGATAAACTGATACTGCTTGGTGAATAATCCATTATTTTCAAGACACCAATAAAGCTGTAAGAAGTGTTTGAAAATGTAAAGTGTGTACTATGGTCAATTTGCGTGAATTTGGCAATGCATCATTTGTGACAACACATCACTGCAATGCTAATGGTGACTTTGGGATACGCCTTTCTACCCACAGATAAATGGAGAGGGATAATGAATAGCTGCTTCTTGCTAATTGTCTTTGTCTAGATAATACAGCAAAGCATTCCAAAGTTAAATCAACAGATAAACTTGGGGGCTGCATAGTAATAATTTTGATAATTTTTCTGTATCTTCCAGGTTTCAAAATTACTGAAGATCCTAAATTCTGTCAGTCTGAAGCCAGGGGGTAGGGTAGCCTGCATCACGGCTCTTTCCACATCGCGTGATTGAAAGATTCTTGAAATGCTTTTCTGTTATGAGAAGTTCCTACAGAATGATTGAGAAATCCCCACTGAAACTTTGAAGTTCTTTAAAAATGATAAATTTTGGAGAGATGGAGATATTTTTGGAGACTTATTTCTCTAATAAGTGGAAGACTTTTTACAACCCTCTCAAAATTAGTTTGTTGGTCAAGAATGCCATTCTTACGTAAAAGCATGACATGACAAAGCAGGTAAGAGTGGACATTATTCAGAGACATAATATTCATACGAATTTCTGTTTGAATTGAGGAACAACAATAATTTAATTTGATCTAGCTCCCTTTTAAAAAAAATAGATTCACTTTTTAAGGAAATCGTAAGCATTACTGAAAGGTTGAAACCTGACAAAAGGCTAAATCACAAAACATGTATGTATAAAAATTTTGCATACTGAGCAATTCAATAAGCTATTTATGCTTATTTCAGGAGTTTTATATTAGGAAATAGGTAATATTCTACCTTAAAACCTTGGTTATTTCAGTTTATTAAACCATATGGATTAAGAATCATTACTATGTCCAGTCTTAACTCACATGCAACCCTGGAAATAGTATTTTCTTCATTAAAAAAGACTGAGAAAATTGCAGAATCCTGCTAAGATATGTGAAAAATACATGACTTGCTAAAGGAAAATAGTATTTCTGTAAGGTTTCTTTAAATAATAAATTACCCTTGTTTTTCATGCCATTTCTCCTTATTTCCCTCAAAGGTGGTAGTTGGTATATACTGGAACCCTGCATAATTGTTATTGAAAGGACAGAGAGTAAAGAAATGGTGTTTATCTATCGCACCTGCCCTCAAATCCCCAGGACTAGGTAGATAATACCCAACAGCAGTCTGGTTGAGTTGAAGTTTTCAACAAGCGCAACGAGGCCAAGGATGGTGACCAAATAAAAGTGTTCTACTCTGTGCCCATCTGTGCCATCCTGTGTAATTCCCTAACCTCCAAAAAACATTACTCAAGTTTGTTTGTATCTGAAGTTGTTTACTGAGACCCTCAAATCCTATTTCATTTGTTTAGCCCTCTGACAGGATTTCTGCATTCGCAATATCAAACGGAACTTGACACTATTGCTTCTATTTTCCTTAAAGGAAAACCCACTCTCTTATCATCTGGGTTTCTCTGCATCCCTGCCAGTCCTACTTATTTTTTTCTCTCTTTTCAAAAGCTGAGGTGTAAATCTAAGTTTTGCAAGCAATAGCAATTCCTTGCTTGATTTAAAGATTTAAGTGTGCGCAGGCAAATTGAGTAGAGGCATCTACCTGTCGTTCAGTTTAGTGGCCAGCCCAGCCCAAACCACAACAGATATATTCTTGTAAATACAACAGATAGTGACATGTGTGCAGAGTCCTAAATATGTAAAATTTAAGTAAGCTGGGACTGTGGATATGATATGGAGGATAGAGATGAAGGATCAGGATTGCCGAGGTCATCAAGTGGTGGAGATGTTGGCTTTTTGGAACAGATCACTGTACTGAAACGTCTCAGCCACTGCCCCCATGAGACCTAACTTATCAGTGTGAACCTCCCAGTGTGCCTCTTCCTTTCATAGTACTGATCAGATGAATCGAATTCAAATGAACGAATCAAGGTTGAGGCTGAAAAAGACTAAAGACAATGGTTAGTAGAGCAGGGTAACAAACTGGTGAGAGGACTCCAAAGTGATGGATAGCAATGCAACAGATCTGTGTTGCTGTATATACAATCAGCTTTATTTGTTATAGAGAGAATATTTTTATTGTGCAAGACTACTCATGCACATAACATTCCCTTTCTCTCAGTATGTTCTCAGGGAACCTTTGTTTGCAGGCAATTACTGCTTTTATATTAGATCTACTAGAAGGGAGGTAGGCCTAACTGAAGGTGATGTTGTAGTAGTGGTGCCTACTATTTAATACTACTTAGTATTAAAGTAGTATTAAGGCCTTGATAAATATGCAGTGGAGGACCTGCAACCCTAGTGGCTGGCAGTCCTGTTCCTGGGGCAGAAATGAAGGAACTGCTGGTGTATCCATGTGTGAGCTGTACTACTTTGCTGCCTAGCTCAGCACTTTGCACTAGTTCACAGGGCTGAAGATTCGCTGTGCTTCAGGAGCCAATCCACAAGAAGAGTAGGTTTTTCTGGAAGTAGGAAGTCCTTAAATCTGAATCTGAAAGCACAGACCCATGAAAGCCTTTAGCAGTTACCATAAGCCTCTCTCACCTAGCAAGTGTTCTGACCACTAGGTATGTACATCTGCTCTCTTCTAGAAAGAATGCCAGTCTGCGGGTGTGGGTCCAAAGAAATTCCTGCTGGGCCAAGCACTTTCCAAATCAGGCAGGGTTTGAGGGAATCTAAAGTTTAAACGTAACTACCTTCAGACCCATTCCTTTTTTTTTGGTGATGTCTGCTGTTTCCTTGCTCCCATTCCCAAGTTCTTACCCAATGCACGGGAAACAGGACAAGTGATCTAGATGCAATTCAGCTGGGGGAGCACCATCGTGCAGTGCCAGTATACTCCAACAGGGTAGTTCTAGATGAAGTTACCAGATCTCAAGAGCTGGTGAACTAAGCACAGAAGACTTTCCCTGCCTGAAAAGGATCTGAAAATATTATGCTAAGTGAGGCACTGAAAAAATGAGGACAACAAGAAAATCTTGTATGGGCACAAGTAAATGACACAGAACTGCTGTTTTTGTTCACTAGGACTTCAATTAATTGCCTCTATGCAACAATTTATTATCACTTAAAATAGTCTGGTATATCCAAGGTATCCACATAGGACTGGTAGATAGGGCATCAGATCTGCAGCTGGAGATAAGCCAAGATATCCTAGGGCATCCTTACTGGCAGTTGACCTATGTGTGGGCTACTTCTTCGAGTCCCTGGTCAGTATAGTCAGTGGAGACTACAGGGAAATTCAGCTGACCAAACATAGGTGTCTGTTAGGGAGAGACGATTAGGTTTTCAGATCATATCGACTACAAGGATGGAGCACAAAGGTGGCGTAGGATGGGGCACATGTTAAACACCCAAATGTAGGTACCTACGTTCTCAAGCTACATGCCACACCAGGAGGTCCAGCCAAGCATCTCATCACTAGCACAGCTGCTGTCGTATTTGTTGGGCTCTGACAGATACTATTCTTGAGAAACCATGAGTTTGCACTTGTTGACCACCTACCACTCACTCATGATCACACATAGCTTAAGCTGTACCTAGGCTAGCTGTCCCAGTTTTGATGGGGTTGTTTCAGTAAGCTAGTTTCTTTCTGGTTCTTAGATATCCATTTCATAAAGCTGTCTATCGTACTCTTTTTCATTATTACCCTCAGTAACTTGTTCACTAAGATGCCAGTTTCTCAATTAGAAATACTGTCTCTACAGTCAACAATTTTTTGAAGAAAACCTATTTATTTATTTCTCTCTGAAAGCATCCTCGTTAGCTTTTCATTGCATATGGGGAAAAAGAGGAGCTTTTAAGTTGTCAGATTCCATACAAGGTACCGACAGTTAATGGAGTGTGAAATGTGCAGGCACAAAAGCAAACTATTGTTAATAGAAAATGGCTCCTAAACACGCGTGCTTATTTTGCTAGCACTTGGTTGGGAAAAATGTGCATTCATTTTAACTAGCTGTGCACAAAATCACCTGTTTCTGTGCAATAATCTTTTAATCATTGTTTACACCAATTGAGCTTTATAGTTGCCAGTAACACTATCATACTATTACCATAGACACTGTAATGGCCACACAGCTGCAGCAAGAAGAGAAAGGAGCAACTTCTGTTGTAGGAAATCGAGTAAAAACAAAGAATAGGATAACTTTCATTCATTCTCTCCTCTCTCCCTCCTCCTTCTGCCTCTCACACACGTTAGCACACTCCTTGTATATATACATAAGCATACAAGTATATATTTCTCAGGAATAAAAATAAATAAAAGAAAGGACCTGACCTTGGATTTCAAATTTTAGTTCCTCCTAAGGTGTTAGCAAATGTCTTTCATCTAACAGCAATACTCCAGTGCTGACTGCTCAGGATAGAGTCCAGTGCTGTGTGTTGGGTCCTGGGAGAACGTCCGAAGTGGTGTGGGGAGGCTTTTCTGCCTGCCTCTCTGCAAATGCCACTGATTCTAGCAAAACTTGCAAGAAAAGCAAGTAGCACCCTTTAATCGTCCTTTATGAGAGGCTTAACTTGATGACAGCCTCACGGTAGCAGGGTTTCCATCAGACTGTACTTTTTCTGGTACTCCTCCTCTTCTTTTAGCTGGGCTTTAGTTAGTGAGACCCCTGACAGACAGCAACTTCATCATCCAAATCCTTGACAGAGCAAGCTCCCCAGGAAGAATTCAGGTATATGCACGGAGGAAAGTCATTAAGAACTGAGATTTCAAAGCTCTCTTACTTCATATATGCAGTGAAGAATTTTCTATTTGCAGTTGGTTTTTTCCCCCCACACACAGAAAAACTAGAAGGAAAATGAGAAATTCATTCCCAAAAACTGACAGTAAAGATATCTCGGACTTACCCAGGTACCTAGAGAGGCAGAGAGCAGGTCTGTGACTTCACTTCAAGTTAAGGACTGATTCTGTTTAACACACGTTTTCTTGTGCAGCCATGTTTTGGAAAAAACAATACCTCCCAGGCCTTGGGATGTATGTCACTGTCTGTGTATGCTTCATTTGAATTTAAAGAGTTGTTTCCTTTAAAGATCCTAGTTGGTTGTACCCCTTAATGATAATCTGGGAAACGATGCACAGCTGAAGATCAATTAAGAGGTAAGACAAAGGACAACAGACAGTCAAGAAAGCAATGGTGTAGGCCAACAGCCTGTAGCTGATGTGAGAAACCCAGTTATTATCCAACATCAACAGCAATGTTACTATTCTCAACCTCACCCTCAAAAGGAAAACAAAGAGAAGAGTACCTGCCATAGCATGATTTACCATTCCCTAAACAAGACAGTAGAGGAGGAAAAAAAGGGATGTAAAAGTTGGCAGAGGAAAAGCAGCTGCTGAGGTAAGCGCTACCAGCCTCAAAGGAAAAAACGAAAAAATTATAAAAGTGATCAGCACAAAGAACCTGTGATACCTGGAACAGAGCGCTGAATACACGCACAGCCTGTGGCTCTCTACCCATGTACCCCTTGGCACCTTTTGTACCCCAAGTACCTTCTGCTCCTTGGACAACAGAGTGGTCAGGTGACATTAAAAAGGACTATATATCACTGCTTAGTTTTGTACAATTTTGTTTGTTCCCAGTAAGTTTCTCTATTAGACTTGTACCATCCTTACTTTCCCTGCCAACTGATTGCTTGCTGTCTGGGTTTATCCCTTCAGCTACAGCGGTGGCAGTGAAGCAGAGGGACTAGGAGGGGAATGGCTTAGGTGATGGAAGAGTTTCTTTCTAAAAGGAAAAGTTGTAGGTGAGAAAATAGTAATAGTAAGACAGTGTTCAGGCAGTGGAGTGTAGTTTTAAGTGCAAATTAAAGCTCAGAAGAAAGTGTAACTCTGAAAGTGGGCTTGATGCTAGGCTTGACGCCAATTAAATAGAAATGCAGCCTGAAACTCCCTGCAGAAGAAACAACAGTTCCACAGCTCTGTCACAGAAGTCTGTTTCCTTCACTGGAAGATGCCTTTCTCATTAAAAAAGTCACATAGTCTTGTTCTTGTCTCAAAATAACTCAGAATTTTCTTCCTTTGGTCATGACTGTTCAGTTCCTTGTCATGGCAGGAAACCGAGTTAAACTGATGAGTCGCAGTTCTAGTTTTCTGGAATCAGTTTGAGGTTCATGCAAGATCATCAAGGAGAAAGACACAGAGCTCCATATGGGAGACAGGGTATTAGCATTGACTCTGTATGTGATATCCCCTCTTCCCCACACCTATCCCAAAATAGCACAGAAACAAGGCAAGAACACTGCCAGTACCTACTACTGTTGAACTGACGACTTTGATTTTTCAAGTAATTTACAGATGATTGAAATGCTGTTAACAGCTCCAAAATCCAGTCTCCAAAATCATCGCTGCCGCTTTTGACCGTACATGTCCTAAATATAACTTGTTTTCTTCTATGAGGAGTATGATTAGGAGACTTGGTGAGCCTTATATTTTTAAAATTGACTCCAGAATTATTTCCCTCTGTTTGCTGCTTTGCAGCTTTTCAAGTTTCCTGTGGCATGAATCCCCATTCCCAGGCTAGGGATTTTGTTATAGCTTTGCCTTTTAAGATCCTGACTGGAGGTTGCACGAGGATAGATAGCCATGTAGACTAGGGAGCAGCTTGTAACCAGACCACTTGTTGGTTGGTACCTCTAGGCTGTACCTCTGCTAGCTGTCACTGTCTCTGCTAACAAAGGAAAGACATTACAGAAAAAGAAAAAAAAATGCATCTGAAGGTTATAGTAGATTAGAAGCTGAATGTGAGGCAAGAACATGCTGCTGCAAGAAACTTTAATGCAATTGTGGGATGTACAAACAGAGGTTTCCTAAGTGGCAAAGAATGTAATTTTTCTCCCCGCTCAGGACTATTGAGAACCTGTGTGGAATACAAAAATGTAAAAATAATGGGAAAATCCCAGAAGAGAGTAACACTGTTTCTGAGAGCTTTAGAAAACAGACTGATGAGAAAAGGTTGTCAAGAATTTTCTTTCTTCCATCTAGAATAAAGAGACTTGAAGAAGGACATGACAACATACCTTTCAATAATGAAAATGCTATTAAAAGAGAAACAGGAGCTCAAATGTTTTCCGTATCTACCAGGTGTCTTCCAATATAAACAGAGTTTTCATAAAGAGGACTGAAATCAACAGTTTAATTTTGCACCAGGTGTGGAACAGAAAGCTCTCTGCCACAAGAGATAAATAATCCAAATGTAAGGAAAATAAAAAACTTCTAAAGGTAGTGATATGTAGAAAGATGGATCTTAGAAATACTTGGCACTTTTAACATGGCTACAAGCAATGCCAAGGATATCCACTTATCCTTCCCCAGAGAAGGGAGATATCTAAAAGGAATTCTTCAAGTGCCTTCCAGGATTAATAATTTCCGTAACTAGTAAACTCATAAATATGCACACAGAAATCCTATACAGTCTACTTCCAGAGTCTCCCTCCAAGCTGACCCAACACGGAAACAGCACTTCAATGCAAAATAATGTTACTGTCATCACCAGAGGCTCCTAGAGAGATTTCATTCATCAAATATCTGTTGGTATTAGCTGCCAAGTAGACAGCTGTCCTAGTAGTGAAGTCCTCCCTTTCATGGTTCCTCTCCTGTTATTGGTAATGTTTCCTGCTAGTCTAGTACAGATTGTCTATAATCACTGTTCTCCCTCCATTTCTGCTTATAGCAATTTGCTGTCTTCATAGAATTCAAGCACCTTTTGTTTTATTTTATACTGTATATAATATAAATATACGATCACTATAAGCCATATGTTAAGCTGATTTTTACAATGGAACAGCTGTCTTGGATTTAGTGGGATGGTTAAAAGAGCTCTCAAGAGCACTTGCTCTAAAATCACTGGAGCAGATTTGTATTCCTCTGACAGAGTCCCCAGCGAAGGCTCAGCAAGCACATGCTTACGCATGATGTGATACGACCCAGGCGTTAAGAGGAGAGCGGGATGGACATCTGAACAGCAAGGTGCTGTTTCGGCTGCTGAGACTTTACTGAAATGAAATGCTTTTTAAGCAGGAGGTGTTGATTGCTGCTTCAGTCCCAGCCTAGATTTTAACAAAAGGTGGGCCACAAAATTGTGTCACATGCACGGTGTTTTCTCTGCTTTAGCCTTCTGACTGAAAATAAGATGAAATGGAAAAATATTGTGTAATGTGCTCCTAATGCTTTATCCTGTCAAACCGTGGTACCCAAGCTCAGCTGAGATCTGCAGTCATCATCTTGAAACCCCTTATCACCTATAGTGTTCGCATACAAATTATATTCCCTCCAAAGTCCCATAAATCCTAATTAGCTTTAACTCTGATGCCTTAGAGTCTCTGATTAAGGAGATCATGGTATCTCAGTTTGCAGCAGGATCCCTCCAGAGTACAGTACTGCATTTGAAGCATAGTGTGATACAAAATTAATAACCTACAAGCATCACATTCAGAACTGATATCTTTAATTAATAAAATGCCTGTTGTTCCAATTGGAAGTTCATAATAAAGAATAGGACAGATAAAAGGACAACATTTACAAGAGGAGACTGCCAATTTAGCAATGCCGTTCTTGTAACTGCCTCTAAAAAATATTCATATCACAGATGTATTTTATACCAGTGTCATTTATCAGAGAGCAATTTGGGAGCTTGCACCTGAACTACACCCTTACTGGTTTGTAACTGGAAGAGTGCTGAAGGGCTTGTTGCCTGTATGAAATGTTGCCTGCAACCGGGGAGCCCACTTTCCCTTGGGTTATTGTTGTGTCTTCCTATATCGAATGATTCCTTAAAGGACACAAAAGCCAGCTGCTTCTCACACTCTGCGATTCTTTCCTTTGAAGTTCTTCCCTTCTGTTCTAGGCTTGTCCTTTATACCCCCAGCCCTTACGGCATGGCTATCAATTTGCTTTTTATTTCCTGCCTGCAAACCCACACTCCTTGTTCCTTTTTTGCACATATGCAGGCTTACTCTGTTCTTCAGATATGCTTTTTGAGTGCTACCTTGGAAATTCGATTTGAGCTTCCCTGACTTAACCCCAGTTTCACTTCACTCACTGACCGCATATTCCCAAACAGTTTTTGCAGCATTACAGTGCCCTGCCTATCTTCTTACCTCAAAGAGAGACCTATCTGGTGTCAGCAAGAATAGCATCTATTTCCACTAATGTACCGTAAAGCGAGACTTCTTGCCACATCTGCCTGCGCTGAGGCAAACACTTCAGAATGATTCTGTCTTCTTGCAGACATGTGGAGTGCCATATACACAAATAATGATGCGTAACAAGCAAAGCTGGTTTTAAAAATTTTCTTCCTATAGGAAATGTTGACCAAAAATTTAAGAGCAAATATAGTTGCCTTGTTAAAAGCAAAACCTGTAATATTTGAATTCCTTGCCATCACCTTCCTCACTCAGTTGTTTTCCTTCCCTCCTTCTCTCTTTCCTCCTACTGGAAAGAAGTAGCGAAAAGAGTGAATAGGAAGAATGGGAGAATTCCTCAAATTTTCCTCCTTCTAAAGAGTCTCATTTTCTGTTTTATTCCTCTCCCTTCCTCTCTCTTTCACAAGCACACTTTTTAAATAGAAAGCAAGAAAGTAAAAGAAACTCTGAAATCTCCTGAAACATTTCCTTTTCTTTTTAATCTTTCCTCTCCCCACTGGGAAGGGGAATAAACCACCAAGATGCATATATGAAATTAAGGGGTCTTCCATGTTTTCAAGGCAATCTATTCAAAAGCCTTCCCAAAGTAAAGCAGTTCATCGATTTCTGATCATGGATGTCTGCAAGGTGACAAGATAAAACAAAATTATTTTCTCTTAGGTCTCAGTGAGCAACTTGAGATCTTAAGTTATACCCAAAGTTTTCCTTTGACTTTGCTGCTGGTTAAAGCATCTTCCACGTCCAAAGGTGACAGAGAAACGGCAGCTGTGGGCAGTTTAATTACTGCTGAGTTTGCAGTAATGTCTTCTGCAGAAATCCCCCTGCCTTACATATTCGTGCAGTTTTTACCCTCTGCCTGTCTCTCTTCTCAAATTCAATTTGCCCTCAGCTCTTTGCAGCACGACACATCTCCCCGAGGAGTTCGCCTCCATATTTCAGAGGGATATTTGGCTTCCCTGCATGCACAGAAATTGCACCTGCTCTGCTGAATCAGAAGATGCTCACATCTGTGTGTGAGACTGGATTTGCTGTGCATTCAGTGGTTGCACTATGAAAGCTTCCGAAGCCATGGAAGAGTGAGGGTCAACAAAGAGTCCATCTGCAGAAGAGCAAGGCAGAAATTTAACCCCAGTGACCTCAGGATGGGTGGCTAACGCAGCCACCTGCTTGTGGCCACATCACAAAGCAGGGAATGGCCTGTCGACACAGCCACACACAGTCCCTGATGCCCTTTTCCCTGCATCTCTGCCCGTTGCTCACAATACCAGACAAGCGTACAATGAAGACTGGGAGAACAAAAGCCCAAAATGAATAAAATGAAATGAACAAACCCAAAATGAGCTCTGGCTATTTTATGTTCCCCATTGACTGCAGCATCTTTAGTGTTCGGTGATGCAGGTGTTGGGCACAACACGTAGTGCGGTGGATGACAGAGGGAGGTTGGCGCTGCCAGGCTGAAGGCAGTTTGAGGTCACGTCTTCACTTTTCCCCTGGGCTTCCCGCAGGATGACATCTGCCATCTCCCTGCCAAAACACAGGCATATGTTCTGTTAGCCAGTGTCAGCAAACTGCGTGATGATGGCTACATTTCTCCTTACACAAGCAGAAGACACTGTCACAGTAAATGACTACAGTGCTAAACCTAAAAAGTGTCATGCATGGGTTCGGCCCCTGTGAAGAATTAGATCTTAGTTTCTATTTGTCTTCTTACTCCGGGGAAAAAAGATAGAAAACTAATGTTATTTCTTTAGCTGTGACAGCTAACAGAACTGAGAAAATTTGGAAGCTGAGAGGTTTTCCTTTTTCGTAACATTGCACCAAACCTTCTCAAACTAAAAATTTTACAGTGAAAATATAAGGTAACTGTTTCTGCTTACCATGTAATAAAGAACAGTAATTCCTCCCAGGAGAAGACAACAGCACTCCAAGAACTTTTTCTGTCCTAGATACAACAAGATTTCAGCTATCTATCTCCTGGTACTAGAGACATATGCAGAAATATATTCCTTCCTATATTCAGAAATCTTTGCTGGCAGGGAAAGAAAAGAGCAAACACCTACACCTCCCATGAGCTGCTGTTAGCACTTGTTGCGATGAGTTAATAAGAAGCAATTTGGTCCCAAAGCTTCTATGCGCCAGTCAAATTGTCTGTGGTTTCCAAGAGCTGGTGGGACTGCATGTCTGCAGGGTCAGCTTTTGATTCACTTTTATTTTCAACTCTATTCATTTCTTAAACATTTTTCCAACAACCTACCTCAGACCACTGCCAACAGGAGTATCTTCTGCCCAGTAAATGTTGTCTGGTTACAGATGCTAGGATACAAGATTACAGCCAGGATGAGGGATTTGGGGTCTAAGGTTGAGCAGGTCAGATGGGAACATCCACCCACTGAGCTGGACACTAGCGTTGCATTTCTTGGGAGTGAAGCAGCAGCAGCAGCAGGGAGTACTGAGGTCCTCTTGGAGCCTGGTGCCAGTCAGTCTGAGAACTGGCTGCAATTAACAGACAGCTCTTCCAAACTGCCTCTAGCACAGCTTTGATTCTCACCTGGACCCGTGACCTGGTGATCCAGTGGGTGGCTTTTCTTTGTGAGTCAGAACTGATCAACCGCCTTACAGAAGCAGGTACAGAAGCTGGTATGGTCATCTTTCAGCTGAGCTCTAAAATAAAGACTTCAATCGTAGAAATGGAGATTTCATGGCATCATCCTAAGTGCCCTGGCATTGACCAGTGTCTGCATAGTGCATCTTTAGTAGTTCTTTTTTGTCTGCACGAATTCCTAAATTAACTTTCTCACAGAATGTATATTAGAGTCTTATATTTTTAGGGTATTATCTCTTAAGAGAGAAGACTACCGCAATTCCACAGAAAAATGAAGAAATCCTTTACAAAGGAAAACTCCCTAGAGCCACTAATTCCAAAGTTAACCACTGAGAAATATTTTGCATATATATATGAAGCATGCACAAATAGATATATAGTACTATACATAGGATGTAGTAATAATATAAATAGGGTACTAATTTGATATGCAGTTAGGAAATGTCAAATTAAATTCAATGTTTGAAGAGATTTGACTTACTTATGAATTAAATTCTAGTCCAGCCTTTTTGTTAGACTTCATTTATCTTCTTTTTTTTTCTTTAAGCAAAATGTACATAGTGATTAGATAAGGAAGCATTTCTTTTGTTGCCGCTGCAATTTCCCAGCTTTACCAAAACTGCCTGCTCTCAGATACTATTCTCAGTCATGTTCTATATACCTATGCAGGTTATTTTGTAAAACTTATTCTCAAGGAGTGTTTTGGGAGTGAGGGGGAAGAGAAAAACCAAACCCAAGTCAACCCAACTTCCCTGATATTCTTTGATTTCGCTAATAAAACACCATACCTTGATTATGACCTTTGCTATGGCTCTGAGTATGATTCAGAGAGTATCCATTACAGCCCAATTGGTGCGTAAACAACTGTTAGAAGTAAATATTGCAGAAAGTATGGAAAGATTAGATACAGAGTAAGTGTACTCTTAACTTTAAGGGTCATTGCAATTGCCCGGCATTATGCAAAGAGTGAATCAGCATAAAGTAGGTAAGAATTATTTTTGTTTTCACCAACACTTGAAGCTCTAAATTGTGTTGAGTGCAGCTGTTTATAGTATAGTTCTTTGAACAGGGAACAACATATCAGTGCACAGGAGTGCCTCTATAAATTATCAACTCTTGACAGAGGTTTAAAAAGTCTGCTTATAAAATGTTTGCTAGTTTCTAGTAGAAGAATATTAAAACTCTAAGAGAGTATCTCTTTTATCCCAGTGTGAAATCCTTATCGTTTCTCCCTGTTGGTAGCCTTCACAGGGCACCTTATGCCTGGGAGGAGGGACTGCCATCAGTAAACTCAGAACTCTTCATCTTCTCTGAAGAGAAACAATATACCTCAATGGAGAGAGATCCAAGACTGGGGTGTCCCCAGTTTCATGGGACTGTGCATGGGGAAGGGGGTATGTTCTGTGAGTGAGGAAAATGTGATACCAACCTAACCTGATGCCCACATCAACATCAACATGGGAAGGCA
The DNA here is from genome assembly GCF_964199755.1 of Larus michahellis. NCBI lineage: Eukaryota > Metazoa > Chordata > Aves > Charadriiformes > Laridae > Larus > Larus michahellis. Next base: position 191,044,032 of record NC_133896.1, on the reverse strand, counting down.
TCTAGTGAACTCTGTCCAATGTGAAGTCAGGAATATTGCTAGAAAAATTGCTGGAATTGCAGGTTTTCATTGAGCTTTTGTACAGAGTGTCCATACTCTGGCTTTGACAGGGAAGATGCATGGTGGCTTCTGTGAGGAGAGGCTGGAGTTGCTCCAAGCTGGACACAACCAACCCACTGCAGGGCACAGTTGAGCCCTGCAGCCAAGATGGTGGCACCTCTGGGAAAAAGTATTTAAGAAAGGGCAAAAAATGCTAGGCAGAGAGAGGAGGAGAGGAAAAAAAAAAGCGAGAAACTGTTGTGTGAACACCAAGGTCAGAAGAAAGAAGGGAGGAGGTACTCCAGGTGCTGGAGCAAATATCCAAATAACCAAATATCCACACTGGAGCAGATATCCACACTGCAGCCCGTGGAGGACCCCATGCCAGAGGAGATATCCAATCTGCAGCCCATGGAGGATGCCACACCACAGCAGGTAGATGTGCCCTAAAGGAAGTTGCTATCCATGGAAAGCCCATGCTGGTTTGTCCTAAAGGACCGCAGCCTGTGGGAAGAACTCAAGGTGGAGCAGGGGATAAGCGTGAGGAGGAAGGAGCAGTAGAGAGCAGATGTTATGGACTGACCATAACCCCCTGCCTTCCTCATTTTCCCTGTGCCACTTGAAGGAGCAGGAGGTAGAGGAGTTGGGAATGAAAGAGTGAAGTTGAGCCTGGGAAGAAGGAGAGGGTGCGGGGAAGGTGTTATAGTCTTTGTCTTTGTTTTTTACCATCCCATTCCATTTTTAATTGGCAATAAATTAAATGGATTTTCCCCAAGTCATGTCTTTTTTTGCCCATGACAGTAATTAGTAAGCAATATTATCCTGACCCATGAGCTTTTTCACACAAGTTTCTCTCCCTGTCCTGTTCAGGAGGTGGAGCGAGCGAGAAGCTGGGTGGGTGTTTGGCCCTTAGCCAAGGTCAACCCACCACAGCATTGCACTGCTGGACTTGGGGAACCTGACATGTGGCCAACAGAAATTCTGCTGGAAAGAGACTGTCTCCTCTCAAAAGTGTGCAAGGTCATTATCAATGTGCTCAGAAGCAGTTCATCCCTGTAGGTGATGACAAAGGCAATCATGCAATTACTTGCAAGTACAGATGAACCCATCAAGGAACTACATGGAAATAGTCAAGTTTACTGTTTAATCTGAGCTGAGCACGCAATTCACAGCTTACCTCAGACGCAGAAACTCTGTTTCAGTTCACCCTTTATCCAATAAAAGTTATTTTGCTTTTCTGTTAAATGCAGCAAACTATTTCAGCTTCAACTTTAGTGGAAGGGCAATTTAATTAATTCACAGAGTTATTCTTTTAATTGGATTTGAGTGAATCAACTTCTGAAACTCAAGAAAGAGGGGTTATTGGCTTGGCTTCACAGATGCTATTCCTGCTTCCATTTCAGCAGGCACCAGAAGCAAGGTTATTTCTCTCTGAGGATGTCAGTCTGAGACAGTGGCATCCACTGCATTTTTATTATTTTAGTAACATAAAAATGCAAGAAAAGGGCATGTTAAAATCAAACTCTCCCCTTCTTCACACATTTTTAAATGATGGAAATGGAAATTAGGCTTACACCAACTTGATCATCAACTGTCAAGAACAAAAAATCAATGAAAGGGGAAAAGATTCACATTTTGGTGAGGAACCGTTCTCAGCCTCACTGTGCAACTGTTCCACAGGCTGGTAGATGAGACAGAAGTGATCTCCACAAAAGTGCTGTCAGTTCCCTTTGCTGTGCTAAGTGAAGGAAATTCAGTAAAACAGTGAAGAACAACTAGACTAGTCTACACTAAAATAACAGGAGGCTCCTCCTGTATTCTGGCAGGACTAGCTAGTTGAGGAGACATAATAAATTATAAAACTCTCAATAACAACCTTTTAAGCCAAAACCACTGTGTCTTGAGATGGAATCAGCACTCTATCAACAAGATACATCAAGGGAAGGATTTTCCTTTATCTTTTTTAGTTGCAGTGAATTGTTGGGTCATTAGTAAGCACATAGCTACCATGATCTCAGCTCCAAACAGTAAGAGTTTCTAGATGGTGCCTTAATGCAAAAAATGGTCCTGCTTCCTCTCCCCTTTTCTTCCCAATGCACGGGCAGACAGGAGTGGGCAGCGTGTATTATTAGTGGTTGTGTTTATGCACCATGTATAAGCCTCAGCTGAGTTTGGCGCTGAGCATGTGGTCCCCTGTTGGCACCAGGGATGGCATAAAACCAGAGCAGGATACAGTTCTTGCCTCCAGAGTTTTCTAAATCCAATGAGACAAGAAATACTGGAAAAAGAAGCAGAACACAAAGAGTTGAAATGATGTGGTCCAGGCTACCGACAGCCAGAGCTGGCAACTGCCATCAACTCTCACGTGCCTGACACATCTCACCCTGTCTTTGACACTGTGCTTCCCTTAAAACCATGCAAGTTGGTTTTGCACCTGCTGCTACAGGATCAGCAGTAAACAGGGTCAGAGAAAGTCCCTCACAAGTGGGACGCTCAGTGCTACCAAAGAGAATATGTATCTGAACTCACTAAAAAAAAAAAAGTCCCTCTAACAGCAATATATACAAAATTGGAATCCAGGTAAGGTAATGAAATCACATTCTATGGCTGCACTTGTAAACACTAAGGTAGATGTTGACATTTAATTTTCTCACATTTATATTCCTAAGAGGAATTATACATTCAGTTTACACAGATTTATTGCCTTAATTGCTTAGCAGCATTTGGTATAACAGTAAACAGGTCAAAAAAATGTTTTTAATACCTCTTGTGAGGTCTTGAGCCCCTGTGGATTACAATTATAAAGCCTCTCCTCTAAAACAAAAAGCAGTCTAGATGTGAATGTGCGCAAACAAAATGGCTTCAGAGGTGGGGAAAAAGGAAAAAGGAAGAAGAGGTAAATGCTGTTTTAAGCCACATGCACAAAAGCGCATTTATGTGTTCGTGGGTGGGTGGAAATATGTGTGTGCTGTTGCGTCTAAAGTCCTCAGCTGTGATCTTCTCATTGCCTGTTCCTGAGGAAAGACCATGGAGGGAAGGGAGCTCATGGTTTCTGCTTGCATGGAAGTCTGATAAGATCATCCACTCCCAAGCTCTGGGACTCATATAGTGTTTTCCATTCACATTTTGCAGTAATGGGAAAATTAGGGCATTTATTAAACAAAATCTTTCTGCAGAAAGCTTTGCTCTCTTTCAAACACTTTCAGATTCTGAGGAAAAATCCTTTCTTTTTCTTGATCAATTACATATTCCTTTTTTTTTCCAACAAAGTATCAATATTTTTCTAAATAATGTTTTCTTTTCCAAAGAGCTGTAGTAGCTATCTTATGTCAATGACTAATTATGTAATTGATTATCATTTAAGGTCAAGATATGTCCTTGTGTAATTCAGGTTGGTTCTGCTAAAGTCCGAAGAGTTATGGCCAGGCAGCGAATTTTCCAAGACACTGTGAAGTCTGTACCACTGCACCACACCATTCCCTCTCTACCACAGAATCACACAGAATCACAGAGTGGTAGGGGTTGGAAGGGACCTCTGGAGATCATCTTGTCCACCCCCCCTGCCAGAGCAGGGTCACAGGAACAGGTTGCACAGGAACCTGCAGGTTGAACAGGTTGAACAGCAGGTTGCACAGGAACGCGTCCAGGCGGGTTTGGAATGTCTCCAGAGATGGAGACTCCACCACCTCTCTGGGCAGCCTGTAAGCGAACCTGCTATGATTAATGCATAGAGTCTTATACATCTCCTTCCCCATTCAGATCAGAGCAGATTCAGATCAGCCCCAGTGACAATGCCATTATATGCTGGATGAGGGCATGGTCATCAGTGTATTCCTTTTTCAGTCCTAAATTCCTTTGCATGTTTCCCACGTGCAAAGCCCTGAACAGCTTATGAGCTGCCCACTGTGGCTAAATAGGAAATTGTTTCAATCAAACAATTTCCCACTCTGTGATGATGATATGTGCTGTAACGTCAGTGCGTAACTCCTACTGCTAATTTAGCGTAATATGAACGTATGACATCACAAAGTCATTTGTCAACAGCAGTGTTGGGATGCCAACCAGAGCTGTTGCCATGAGTTGATTAGTTTAATCTTCTAAACCAGACGTTGATATTTCAGCTGGAAATGCTACAAACTGTGAAGAACTTAATCTGAAAATAAGGATAAGGAGTTGTACAAAACACATCTGATTTAGGCATGTACATTACCAAACCAGTATGAAATTACACTGACTGTACTGTGGTTTTTATAAATCATACCTTAATACTGTAATTGGTACATTTATTTTGAATTCAGCATTTCATCTGATTTTGATGGAAGAAGAAATGTCAGAAATTGGTATTCCCTGTGTGTCCTCAGACCAATATTGTTCTGAACAAGTTTCACTGTGACTGTACAAGTAAAAATTGCAGCAGGATCTAGGGTTTTGTTGCCACCTTCTAGACTGTCACAGTTAGAGCTGGATGCTAGAAATGAGGAAAAAAACCTCTCCAGATATTTAGTCTAATTTAATGCAAAAAATTTGCTGACGTCTGTGTATTTTCTAAAATCCTCAGTCACAAGGTTCACTGTAGTGGATTTCTCCAGAAAGGCAAGGAGATAAGACAGTGAGAGAAAAATTGTCTTTTGGCTTCAACCTGTTTCTGTTCTACCCTTTTCCTTGCTTAGACTTTGGTACTTCCATTTCTTCTGTGTAGAGTTCTGCAATACTTCCTGCCTCTATCGTCCCTGCTTGTATACCTCCGCTAATAATCAACTAAATTCAGTCTTTCCTGTTAAGCCCCTACACTTGTTGCTTTTTTGGAGTCCTGATATCTTGTGTTTTCGTTGTACAGTAACACCAAAGTAGTATATGTCTGCACAGGGATACCCCATCTTCACTCTACACCGCTTCACCAGGTAGGAATGGAAGCCAGACACGGAACCCCCAGCTATTTCAACCAAACCAGGGTGAAAAAACTCTACCAGCCCTCAAATCTATATATGATTCCCACCCTGCTCTCACTTTCAGGAAGATGAAGCTTTGGAGGACCAGTCTTTTACACAGATGAAAATTAAATCAGTCCTGTCAAGGCCCTTCATTCCCAACCACTTTAATGCTGGATTTGCTTAGTGAAAAATGCCTCACCGTGCTTTTGCATCAAATATCCAGCAAGGATAAACTAGTCAACACCTCTCCTCTCACAGTGAGTCCTCCTCAGATTGCATCCGCCCAACCTGTCTCCTCTCAGGCCATGTTTGGTGCTTTATCACCGCTGTCTCTTAATGCCTTGTGTCTTCCTCCATGCTTCTTCAACAGCAGCACTGCCATCCCTACATGGCTTCCAGGGTGGGCCACTGCTTGGCTAATACCACTATGGGGAGAGAAGGAGGTGGTATGTCTCCTTCCAACAATGCTGCAGCCAAAACACGTCACAGCTAAAGGTCTTTCCTCTTCCTAGCCTGGCTTCCGTCTGCTGATCTGCCATCCTTCAGATCAGGCTATGCTAGAATAAAGATACTGGGATTTTTAAATGCTTAAGCAGACACCAGTTAAAGTGATTACCGCCCAAATAAAACTTTAGGCAGAATAATATTCTCTGTTACAATCAGAGCCCTGTAGCTTGAACAGTTGCCACTGCAGACAGAAGATTTACTCCTCATCTTAAGTGAGAAAAGAGATTTTTTTTCAAACCAAAAGAGGATTTCTTAAATTGTATTTAAGACAAAGCTTAAACTATTAAGCTGTTCCGGTGTGGTTTGTAAACTATATTTTACTAGATCAAATATAATATTTTGTAAAGAAATCCTGGAAGCAGAGACTTGGGACTCCTTGCAATTTCAGATCAGTTTTCAGAAGCAATTTCTGAAGACCCTTCCATGGCAGGGAGTACATGCAGTCAGAAACCCAGCATGGCGCGTGAATGAATGAAGTCAAAGTTAGGGTGGCCACAGACTTTTGCAAGAAAAACACATTCAATAACTTATAAAACATACTGATAGGGCTGAGATTGGCAGGTGCGTCAAATATAAGTAAGAACATGCCACTGGCCAGGCAGCCCTTGGGCAAAAACTGCCCTGTAAGTCTGCCCAAGCACAGGTTCATTCTTCTTCCCGCAAGGCAAGAACAATTCAACATTTCTTGAGGTTCTTGGGTATAAGCAAGCTGTCAGAATTACATTCAGCGGCAGTCCTGCTTTGTTTTGCTCATTTATTTGCACGTATAGGACAGGGTAAGCACCTACAAATATTTTCCTGCCTGGAACAGGAAAGGGGATATTTGCTGGTTCACAGCAATCATTCTCAGACCTTCAAATTTGACTGCTGAATTGCTTCACATGGAGGAACTGCCCAGCCCCTTGCTCCTGCGCTCAAGCAGACATGCAGTTAACACATACGAAAATGCCCATCCATATACCATGGAACCTCCAGCTGGACTGTGAACACAAAGCACCTTGTGAAATGAGATTGCTCGCACTGTCCAAAACCCTGCCCAAGCACATGCAGCTGGAACAAGGGATGGTGACTAACGAATGCAGGCCATTCAATAATCAAAAAGGGAACTTCCTACGTCAGACTCGCTTACTGTTTGGGAAATTCTATCATTACGTCTTGGGAAATTACATCCACTTTTTGCGCTGGATGCTTATGGGTCTGGCAGTGCCAAAGACTTAAAATAGGAAGGGTCAAGCTCGCTTAACACTTAAATACTTGTTTGCTGGACACTATTTCCAGCAGGAAAATGTGGATTGCATATTTAAAGAAGAAAAAAGCAGAAATGTGGCTAAAATCCTATCAATAAGAAGGCAGGTGAAGAAACATGTAAAAATTGCTCGGAAACAAAGCAAACCAAACCAAACCACTCATTATTTTTACATGCTAATCTGTTGCAGTAGGTTGCTTGCAAACCCCAGTAGGCTGCTTGATGCTTCTCCGGCTGTCACCCCCTGGAAAATTCCTGTGACCATTAAGCATCATGGAGCTACAACCCCAACCAAGTGATATACAAGGCTTCCTTATGCTAATTGCAACTGTGAATATTTTTCAGAATACCTGTCATCCCGGAGGAACAGGCAGGATCTATGAAGATGAGGTTGTTTTCACAACTTTATCCAAATATTGTAGATCCTACCACATTAGGTGCACACCCCTGGGCTTCTCCTCTGGAGGGATGTTTCTGTAATAGCAGAATATTCCCCTTCTACTGCTATAAACTAAAAGAGGAATCCTCGAATAGAGATTCCTCTTGGAGTTTGTGATCCTCTTGCTTCCCTGAGAGGAGTTTTGTCATTAAAGCTCTCCGCCAATCTTCTTTGTTACAGTGCCCTGCTATGTCAAGCATATGTTGGTGGAAGACTTTTCTGCTTTAATGCCTATTCACTCTGTTCCATCTTACAGTGCCACACCATCCTATATCGAGACCTACTTCAGAAGGTTTTCCCAGAGCATTAGCTCTTTTTCGAGGTTACAAATCCAGCTTTCCCATATTCTCTGCTGCACCATGAAGTCTGCTTTTCTCACGCCACACATCCAGCAGGCGATAAATTTAGCTGACAGCAGTACTACACCACTTCCCTCTCTCCCATCAGCCGCCACTGCCATATCTCTTCCTCCTGCCGCCTCCTGCCTACTTGGCCTCCCCAGTTCAGCCTCCCAGCGTAATCCTCACTATACCGTCCGCAGCCATCCTCCTCAAAAGTGCCTTTTTCCTGCTGAAGCTCACCCCTCCTCCAAAGCATTTGCCTTGCTTTATCCCCTTTGCCTGTCTCCCCCCATGCCTGACTTTTCCCAAACCCTTTTAGCACTGACAGGGTTAATGATGGAATGAAACAGCAAAAGCTCCTAATTCACTTCCTCCTTTTTTTTCCTTCCCTCCCTCCCCCGTTTTTAAGGGGGAAAGCTGCAAACACAATTTCAAGGACTGACTGTGGCTGAAATTGCACTGGAGGGGACAATCTGTTCCAGCCCAGAAGGTGGTGGGAAGAGAGTCCAAGCAAAAGCACATTGTCTATCCCCAATGGTAAAATGGCAGAACAATAGGATTAATTATCTTCCATTTGGATGCATGGGTTTGGCAAACTTGTCCTGACTGCTGTATTACCATCAAAGCTGAAATGTTAAGAGGTATGCACAGTGAGAAATCGTAAAAGCAGAGCATCGAAAAGGATGCGGGGGCTGCAGGAAGAAAGAATTGAAAGGCTAAATATGCATACAGCTTGGCTTAAACACATCTGCAAAAGAAAAGGGACACAGCAATTTTCTTATCACTATTTGAAGGGTCTGAACACCAAAAGGAGTTACCTTCTTCAGCAGAAGGGATGCAATTAGGCACGGTGGATCAAATCACAAGGTGAATTTAAACTTCCCATTGTAGAGGGGAAAGACCAAGAAGTCTTTACATAGGAAGGTACTCTAGCAAGTGGGTTTCCCATTGCTTGGGGTGTGGAGAACTAGACTGATTCAACACAAGCACACTGATTGCAGCTGTCCTGTGCTGCCAGAAACACGCAACAGATGACCTAATGGGTTTTTCCATCTGTTGACTCCACGTTCTGGATTAAATGACCACAAACTCAAGGTTTGTAAGTGTTTATTAAAAGAGCTTAACATTGCTTCTTTGTACTGTGTCCCACAGGCTGGCATCACTTTGCTTTCCTCTGCTGCCAGCACAAGTGCCGCTTCAATTATTAATGAAGGAGTGCTTTTTCAAAAGCTTTTCCTATCCCAATATGGTAAATCTGTCTTGGAGTTGTATTACTGTGTAATTAAGTTTAATACATTTGAGTTGGAGGCACAAATAAGGTGGATGCTGTAGGAGCAGCGTAATGATGGGATTTTTCTCGGGCTGATGATACACCCCGGAGCATTTTTGATTTTCAAATTTTCAATCTAATGGCTCATTCCTGCTCTTCGCCAGGGAGCATGCGCAAGACAGAGACATGGGGTGCAAGCACTGAGCAATTTATCTCGTAAAAGTCAGCAGCTACGCGGTGTATGTGAACCCAGAGCAGCAGCTCATCCCAGAAGCTGTGGGGGGGGACGCAGAAAGCAGACTTCAGGCGGTAATTTGCTGGTTGATTTGGACATTACAGAACCAACTGCTCTCGCTTGCCAGCACACACGGATGCCAGGGACGTTATGGGAACTTGGAACAAAGTGTCTAAACATCTAAACGGCAGCAGCAGGATGGGGAAATGGGGAGTCCCATCCCAGACAGCTGCAGGCAGGAGGGCTGCACCGTTCTCCAGTTTCATGTTTGCCGTTCCTGGAGCTCAGGGCCTCCTGGGATGGCCTTTCTAAAGCACTAGGCTGATTTCTAGTTTCTATGACTCTCTATAATATTTAATTTTCCATAGTCTGGACAGTGAGGTGGGTAGCACTGATTTGTTTCTTTTGGAGAACCACCTAGAAGTCCCGGTAAGTATTGTGTCCCCATGCCAGAAAGCACTTTGCAGAGTGCAGCCCATAAAATAGGCCTGGATCACTTCTTTTTAGTAGTCACGGAGATAGTTCATCCATCATGATGCAGGAAATTCAGCCCCATATTCTCCAGCTTACATTTTGTGGGAGCCTGACTCTCCATTCAGTTTACATTGGTGGGAACACTATTGGTTTCAGAGAATTCGCTGTTAGGAAAAAGAACTTCTTGGCTTTACGAAGTATTGCTTTATTTGTCTTGGATCATGCTCTTTTCTTTGTTCACCTATCACCAGCACAGAATAATTCAAGCCGGACGCACCATTACAGTGGCCTGATATTTAAGCACGTATTTACAGAAAAAGGGCATTCACTGCGCAGCCCTTGACTTGGGACTCAGATTCTGCCAGGCTGGCAGGGCCCAGGGTTTTCAGACATTAGAAAACAATACGAGGCTCATCTCCTGTCAGGCATTTGGGTGGATGCCCAATTTACTTTTAGAGGCAAACTTCTGGCTTGAATCTTGCATTTTAATGCCACGCGTTACACTAAACACCACACACGGAACATCAAAGCAGCAATTCGGGACAATGCTTGCAGCTCTCCCGTGTGATATTTTGATTCCATACAGCGTGTGCCAGGTATGTCTCGTAGCCTTGAGATTTTCCAGCTCCACAGAACAGTTTGATTTCTGTTCCCCTCCCGGTGTGTTCCCTGGTATAAGGCACAACAGGCAGAAATGACCTCCTTGTAGCAGAAGTGTCTCTCCAAAGTCATCATGCTGTAGGCTCTTCTGTCCTTTTCACTTCCAAACTACGCACAACTCCTGACTGTGATAAACAATACACTGCTGATAAATGAGTTGTGTTCACAATAAATCTTCCCACAAGGCAACCAGGAAAGGCAACGCACTTTTCCTACTGCCTTTTCTCCTGTGGATTGTGCAATCCAAAAGCGCCCTATAAATAAAACCAGACACATATAAAACACGCAGCCTCTAAACTCTGCGAAGCAGCCCACGGTGAGACTTCCAGTAGCACCAGGAACCTGCCCCTGCAAACAGAAGATCACGAACCCCTATTCTGAATTTGCTGCCTGTTATAACTCGCACGACCAATTATGTCTTCTTGCCGACACATAGTTTCGACTGAAAGCTTACATGTCTGTTCCAAGCCTTCCTTTACAAAGGCAGGTTCTCTGCTCTTTTCTCTCAGGCTGTCACTGGATTTCCAGTGTCAGAGGTATTAAAAGTCAGTCGTCTCAGACAGGAAAGCGTACTGGCACGGCACCTTGGGAAATGGCAGTTAGTAGATCCCTATGGACGAGATTCTGACCCACTGCAGAACCTCGCTCAGATAAGCTGTTTCCCTCCCACACCTGGAAACACTGGAGTGAAGACAGATTTTCCATTTACATTGATTTACCAGCAGTTTGAAAGATACTGTAATGCCCTGCCAAGCTCTCCTTTTCTTAGTCCAAACAGGGACATGGGTCTCAGTTACTTGGAGAAGTTTTTCTTTCTACAGCAGGCCTGACAAACACGTGGAGATAAAGTAGTCTAAGAAATACTGAAGGACAAAAAGAGCATTAAAATAAGGACCTGACAGTGTATGAAAGCCAAGAAAGGATTAAAAGTTTAAAGAGAGCCCTCCAAGGACCCTAAAGACTCTTTTGGACAGAGACATAATCTTGGGTTTTTTTACTTTGTGAGTTTTTTGCATTTGAAGTAACAAACTTCAAACCATGGATGTGGGAAAGTGCCATTCCTGGGCTTACGAAGGAATCTAGCTGGCCACAGGAGATGGAAGGGAGTTTTTGTCAAAGACTCATCTGATTTTGCATACCTGATACTTGACTCTTGTGAAGTGATCCTAACCGATAGATCTTCCTTCCCTCCCCTTTCTCCCCTTTACCTATCAAACACCAAATCCTTCTCCATCCTCCTATACAGCCCCCACTTTCTGTTCTGCAAGTCCTGCCACTTTGCAGCAGCACCTGCTCCTGGTGTCTCTCCTCCTTATCACCCCGAACAACTGCTTTCACATCTGCATTAAAAGTGCCTTCCTTTTAGCCCATGCCTCTGCTCACCACCTGAGAGCTGTGGTGCAGGGCCCAATTAGTCACTGGACCACTGGGGCTATCGCCACCCTGTATCTGCCAGCACATCCCAGGGAATGCTGTCAGCCCAGAGGGCTCTTCTGGATGCCACCCGTCCATCCTGTGGGCAGCCCAAGGGTGCTGATGCGTCCTCCCTGCCCTTGCTGCAGTAGCACTGGCCATCTTCAGGAAGTCTTTCCTCGCTGGTATCTCACAAGGACACGTATGGGATAGCTACCAAGGCTATATAATATGTTAGCAGCCATCCTCATGATGGGCATGTACGCTGTGGGAAGTACTCTGATCTGCCCTACTTCTAGTCCTATGCCTAGACACGTACATCTTCCTTGCAGTGGGTCATGCCAACATGTCTCTTAGGACTTCCTCAGGGATGACAAGAGCAGACCAGCAGCTGACTGGGATTGATTTGTGTGCAAGGGGGTAATCTATGAATTAGTTCAGTGACTCCGCGTGTGCCACAGAAAGCTGCAGCGCCCTGTATCGTACTAATAGACTTTACAAAAACTTGTGGCTGGAAGAAAGGCAATAACTTTTACCATTCAACAATTTAATACTCTTAATGGTAATGACTGTTCCCTCATCCCTGCCTCTCATCAACAGCTTTCAAGGAAACATCATTAAGAAAGCATATTCCAGTACAAAAGAGACATCAGGCTCAGTTCATTTAAAAGAAACTTTTCAATAAAGCTAATTTAACATTGAGATCAAAGGTGTGCTCAGGGATTCCTGTGCCTGCCCCGCACAGCCCTGATGCTCAGCTGCGGCCCATGTTTGAAAGATTCTGATGTGTAAAGCATGGAGATGCCCAGTGAGCTTGGATTTTCCTAGAAGACTGTAACATAAGAAGTCAGTCTTTTATTGGGCTCCACAGTATAGCGGTGTTCAGCAATATGTCAGAGTGCGGGAGGGTATAAATTACACTAAATAAAGTGATCAGGTTTTCCACTTATACTCAGACTTACAGTACTTTCACCCCTGTGGAAACTGATAGAAAACTTGATATCTGTATTCTTGGTGGACTCAAAAATGAGCAGGAAGAAAATCAATGCCAAAATGTTTACAGAGATATCAAGCCCCGCTGGAAAATACTTTAGCTTTCAGTAGTATTCCACTTGTTTCCTTAAGTGATTTTGTGCTTTAAATAAATAGTTTTGATTGCCTTAAGTGTTCTAAAGAAAAACATTTGGATTCCAATGATATTCAGGAACTAGAGCACAGACAAAGCGGTGTCTATTAAGCTAGGTAAATAATAACAGCTTCTTTTACAAATTGAGTTATAAGTTTTTATGATCTCCCCAGGACACTCACAGCAGAACTTTGCAGGTTCTGTAAAGAGCGCCTGTTCACAAACTGAGTCTAAAAAAGAAGGTAGGAACTAGTTGCACCAGGAAGCCAAAAGGATGCCACATTTCCTCTGGAACACCTTAAAATATAGGAAAATTATTCTTCAAGAAATGCATCATTCAAAACACTGGAAGTAAGCAGCAAAGTCTCAGCACAGTCAGTGGAGCTGAGTTAACTAGTTCAGACAGCGCCGCGTCTAGATTTACAAAGCTATTTACATATCTGGTATTAACACAGTTCTTTTAATATATTTTGCAGATCTGTCTCGGCTTTCACTGTTTTAAGAACCAGATATTATGAAGATACATTTTCTAGCTTGATATGTGAATCACCATCTCACGTGAAATGATGAAAGGGTGGGATCCAGCACAGGAGCCCAGTGAATGAGCGCTCGTAGATTTACTGATACAGAATCAATGGAAACTTTTCCATTGACTCTCAATGGAAGAGACTCAATTGCCTTTCCATTACGGCAACTGTCTTTCTAAGCATGTACAATTTAGGTAGATATCTGTCTTAAACAGGATCCTAGCTTATAACGCTAACACTGTTGACAAGCCACAGTCACAATATCACGACTAATATTTAAGGACTCAATCAGCCAGTGTGTCTCTGTTACAAGTTTGCAACTTCTTGCCAGTCCACCTTGCCCAAACAACTTTGATTTAGTGTTGGGCTATGTTTGTAAAAAGACAACAACTTTGCCTAATTTCCCACAAAATTAGTCCTGCTGGGGACTGTCCTTTACAGAACTCTTGCATGCATCCATTGAAGCGGTTCTAATCAGTCAAATATAATTAAACAAAACCTGATAGCAAAAATCTTAGGCTTGCCAGGAAGGAATAACTGCTTATTTCTAGAAATACAGCACACATTCAATAACAGACATTCATATGCTAATTCATGTGCTGCATAATATTTTCCACTTTGATGGTTATAAATTACATACTGTAACTTAACAAGTTGGAAAATGTGCTATCCCAGGAATAAGAGAGGGAAAACATAACAGCAGTCACCTGCCAGTTTTAACAGAGAGCTGTAACAAATGGCAGCTATATTTATTTTTTTAAGACCATCACTTCAGGGCTGCAGCTGTTTTGTTCTGCCATATTTGAAGAGCAAGAAAGGTATGCAGAGTTAAAAAATATTTGCAGTCTTAACTCCTACTGGTCTGGCAGGTCCCCACCAATTTCACAGGTCTCTGGTACTGTCTGCCATAAGCTGGTGAACCCATGAGCTTCTGGGGAGATGGAAAGTACAAATGTGTTTGGGTTACTCCCTGCCACCACGTAATGCTGCTTAAACCAACAGAGGTGACCCACCTCTTCAGATTCAATATTGATTTTTTTTTAGTTTTAAATGCTTCTCCATCCATCAATGTCCAAGTAGTAATGTAGCAAGGTCCTCATGGATTCAGCTTACTTTTGCTTTTCTTCTTACGTGCTACGAGAGAAACAAGAAAAAAAAAGCCCAGAGAAATACTAACAAATCAGTGCCTGGAACACAAGAAATTGAAACAGCTTTTGTTTTCCTTTTGTAGTATTGTCCTGACCTTGAGAGGGAAAACAGTCTAATTTGAATACTGCAGAATCGAAAATTACAAGTAAGCATCAGTTGTGAATACAGGAAAAAAAAAATAAAAACTTTGTCATCTTTCACAAAGCAATGGAAGTTATTGGAGGGGGGAAAAGGAAGGAAGGATGAAGTGCACCCACAGCCTTCTGCAGTGTCTAGCGCCTGATGAAAGGATAAAACAGCTTTTAACAGGCCTGTAAGACTCCCCACAGATGATATTGGCTTGGTAGAAAGTTCCCACAATGCCACCTCTGCAATATGGTGTATGGTTTTGATCACCCCATTAAAAAGACGGTATGTCACCGGATAACAGCTGAGGTGATACAGGTTTTGGATGATGACCAGTGTTAATTGTGGGCAGCAAGAGGAGGCAGTGCATCTTTAGGCAGTAGACTGAAGCAAATCAAGTGGAAAATGCTCACTACCACTTGGCAGTTTAAACTGAGGAAAAAAATAGTGGAAGAGATTCTGGTACTAATGCTGGAATATAGAGTTTTATGCCATGGGACTTGCATTGATGTATGTCTGGATGAAATAAAATTTTACCTACAGAGGAACTGGCCAATTTGTAACTCAGATGATCATAGAATCATAGAATCTTCATGGTTGGAAGGGACCTTTGAGATCATCGAGTCCAACCATGCACACACAAAAAAACCCCCCTACAATCTCTGCCACTAGAGCATGCCCTGAAGTGCCACATCTAGACGTTTCTTAAACACCTCTAGGGATGGTGACTAACCACCGCCCTGGGCAGGCTGTTCCAGTGCCTGACCACTCTTTCAGTAAAGTAATTCTTCCTAATATCTAATCTAAACCTCCCCTGCCACAACTTCAGACCATTTCCTCTGGTCCTGTCATTATTCACCTGGGAGAAGAGGCCAACACCCACCTCTCTCCAACCTCCTTTCAGGTAGTTGTAGAGGGCAATGAGGTCTCCCCTCAGCCTCCTCTTCTCCAAGCTAAACATGCCCAGCTCCCTCAGCCTCTCCTCATATGACCTGGTCTCCAGACCCCTCACCAGCCTGGTAGCTCTCCTCTGGACACGCGCCAGCACCTCAATGTCCCTCTTGTACAGAGGGGCCCAGAACTGAACACAGGACTCGAGGTGAGGCCTCCCCAGTGCCGAGTACAGAGGCATCATCACTTCCCTGCTCCTGCTGGCCACACTATTCCTGATACAAGCCAGAATGCTGTTGGCCTTCTTGGCCACCTGGGCACACTGCTGGCTCATGTTAAGCTGGCCGGCCACCAGCACCCCCAGGTCCTTTTCTGCTGGGCAGCTTTCCAGCCACTCTTCCCCAAGCCTGAAGCGTTGCTTGGGGTTGTTGTGACTGAAATGCAGGACCCGGCACTTGGCTTTATTAAACCTCATAGAGTTGGCCTTGGCCCATCGATCCAGCCTGTCCAGGTCCCTCTGTAGAGCCTTCCTACCCTCAAGCAGATCAACACTCCCTTCTAGTTTGGTGTCATCTGCGAACTTAGTGAGGGTGCGCTCAATCCCCTCATCCAGATCATTGATAAAGATATTAAACAAAACTGGCCCCAAAACTGAGCCCTGAGGGACACCGCTGGTGACCGGACGCCAAGAGGATTTCACCCCATTAATCACAACTCTCTGGGCACGGCCATCCAGCCAGTTTTTAACCCAGTGAAGAGTGCACTTGTCTATGCCATGATTTGCCAGCTTCTCCAGGAGAATGCTGTGGGGGACGGTGTCAAAGGCCTTACCAAAGTCCCGACAGACAACGTCCACAGCCTTCCCCGCATTCAGAAGGTGGGTCACATGGCCACAGAAAGGCAGGTCATATGGTCATGGTCATTATCTGAATACAGCATAATATTGTCTCAGAACAAGCCATCCTGCCAGCTTCTTCCTAGCTGAGCAGAAATGAAAATACCTAAAGCCAAATGTGTTTCAGTAAATCAAATGTCTGAATATAAAAGCCATTGTCAGATATATAAATAGTTAATTTACGGCTGAGAGAAAGACATGAAGAAGAACGTGTCCCTTCAGGTTTCTCTAAAATAAAGCACAGATTTTTAGAGATGTTTCCTTAAATAAGACTGCAGAGTTCCTCCTTAAAGCATCACAGGCGATTCATTGCTTCAGCACAAAAGCTTAACGGACACTTCTCAGCAATCTGGCCTCTAGTGGGAAATTAATTTTCCACAGAATCAACTTTTTATGCAAGAAAAACTTAATTTTGCCCAAAGCATTCAGATTTCCTTTGGGAAAATCAAAACAAAATATTTCCTTTACTACATTGGCTTGACCCAAATCAAATGTTTCAGTTTATTTTTTAACTGAGCAAGAATATTTTATTTCAACTCAGTTCAACTTTAAACTGCCTCTGGGCTTGCTGTTATGGTGGATTTAAATTGCCCAGGAGAATAAGGGAGTAAGACAATTTGCATCTCAGCCAGTTAGCTGGCTCACAAGAAAACATTTTTAATTCAGCAATATTAAAATTTACATTTAGATCAACAAGACTGAAGCAAAATGCTTGGATACTTCCAAACTGAAGTTCGTCAGAAATTTTGCTCCCACGGAAAAATTCTGATATGGGAAAAGAAATGTTTAAATAGTCAAAATTGCACATGAGAGAAAAAATAATTCCAAATTTAATTTGCAGCCAACTAATCATTACATTGGTTTTATGCCACGGCAATTCCATTCAGCACCACTGGAATCACGCTGGAATCCCTGGAACCCCATCAACCATAAAAGTGGTTGCAGGTGCAATGATACTGATCAGATAAAAGATGCGCCTTAAGGTGCTCCAGGTTCTTTCTCACAGTTACCTCCTTGTGGGGACTCTAAGTGTGTGAAGGAGCTTGCGAATCCTGAAAGAATAACACACGGTTAGAAAGGAGGTCACCCTACAAATCACCAGGAATGCTGTACATCTTTCCAAAACTCCTAGATGAATGACACAATTAAGCTTTTAAAAGTAAGAGATAAGCCACAGCTTCAGCTGGGATTGAACAGTGACCGAAACTAGCATTTGCATGTGGGATAGACATGCAAGTTTAGAGAGTTTCAGTTATTTTTTTATATATATATATATATATGAAATATATATATATTTTTGCTTATTACAGATTGCTTAGTATATATTAGACCTAGAAATTATAGTTAAACTGAGTTATTCCCGCTTCCCCTTCAGCCTCAACTCCTAATATTCAGTTCTCATTCAAAAGCAGTCCAGACCAAATCAATACTGACAGCCAGTTTCACGGCAGAGACCCCGCAACAGCACACCGGTTACTCACCACACGTTTTCAGTCATCAGGACTCACGGTCCTAAGAAGGACACGGGGTGCTGGTGCCACAGCACTCAGCTTACTTGGCATCATCCCCTGTGGACAGCAAGGGTGAGAGACGCTGCTCCTCTGTGGATTTCAGAAAGGCCATGGCAACCTCTTCTCACCCCACCACAACGGCGTGGGTCGAGAGGGTCGAGAGATCCAGATTGATCTTGACTGGGGAGTGTGTGTCGTAAAGATGTTTAGCTATTTGCTCTGGTTTGTGATAACTAGGCTTTGATTCACGACAGGCACCACAGTATTAATTGCTCCAATAGCCCCTGACAAATGTAAACAGAGATACCCAATAGTAGTAGTCCCGACCACAACACAAATTATTCACGTTCCACTTGCCTCACTTTCAGATGTCAGAGTGAACGATTAACCTCTGCAGTTTATACATTTACTGATTACACAGTCCACTCAAAACCTCAAGGAGGGCAACGGCTAACTCAGGAATCAGGGATTTTTATACCTGAAATAATCCTGAGAACACTAAGTTTGAGTTATGCAAACCAGGTTTTCTACTTCTCTTTCAGAGGAAATTGTTGAAAAGCAGCATTTCTAGGAAGCAGTTACGTACACCATGCCAAGCGTCAAAACGCTGCCCGAGAGGACAGATTAATGTCCTACAACATTCGCAAGCAGAGCTAGGGAACAGAGGAGGGACTCTCATGAATCTGATACATTGGTGCCTTCCAAAAATCAAAAAGCAATATGCAGACTGTTCCAGTGCTAGCTGTGTTTCTAAAGAATGCTTTATGTCTGATGCAGACCACATTATCACCATTTTAAGCTAAGATTTCACTTAATTTACATAGACTGGGACAGATTGCAGCTGTGTCTGGTTTTAGTGCAGACGCGCTGCCTGGGAGCGCAGATCGCAGCGTGTGACGCTCTGCTGCTCTGGGAGCGCAAGCTTCTTTGTTTAAAAATGGGACCTAGATTTTTCCAGAGCTACTCACCTTTAGGAAAAGCAACGTTCAAGGCTGGCTTGAGATATGACAAAACATCTAGGAGTTGTACGTCAGTGTTTTTTCCAGGCAAAGCGCATGCTCAGTTCTGCACGGAGACGAGAGCATCCGTGAAAGCCCTGGTACCCTCCTTTCTCTCCGGGCAGCACAGGAAGGTTGGATACTTTTTTGTTGCTTGACCCCTGTAATGATACTATACGGAAGGGGAGTAATTTTCAGGTTCCTGGGGGGAGACGGGTGGGGTGGTTATTGCAGTCAAAAAAAATCCTGCCATAAATAATACAATATACTCGTGCTCAGTAGCACATCCAACATACTGTGCTAGAAGACATTGTAAGATCACAGATTTGTTGCTGACATACTGGGCTACGCAGTTTCTGATTCACCCATGTTCCATGTGCAAACCTAAAAAAGACGTTCCATCTACCTGTGCCTCAGTTTCACATATATCAAATAGTTTTTTGGAGGAACAAAGTAGTGCCCAGAAGGCACTCAGACCTTGCGGTGATGTGTCTACAGCTAGACCAAAGGAAACAGTGCAGTGTCTATCTGAAGACCTTACGACTGTACCTGCAAAGGTCTTAGACAAGGCAACATTCAGCCTGTTTGCACTTACTCACCTTTTATGTTGCTGACATCCAGAGTAGAGCTGCAGCCTTAAATGAGTCACTGGAGCAGAGGAAAGGTGAAGTATCTGAATGAAAGTCACACCACCGTAGTGATGGGGAGATGAAGCTACTCTGTAAGGAACAGGAAGGTCTTTTAGGCATCTACTTCAGGTCTACCTGGAGCTGCAGATGTGAAATCAGGATTTCCAAGGCTTTTACACAGAGTGTATTCTTCCAGGAAAGCAGAAGACCAGGCCCTAAACCTCCATCCCATGCTTCCAGTGGGAGAAAGGTGCACAGCTCTACCTCATGAAACTGGGCTTTGCTGACAACGCCAGCCGGTGACTCACAGTTTGGGTATTCACCTGCAAAACAGCACCTCCCACCCATGACTGTTACATTAAAGAGTCATTAGAGCCCAGAGGGAGACATTTGAGAAACAGGACACCTGGTTTCCTCACAAAGGATCATATCTAACCCTGGCCAAGGGGTCTTTTTTTTTGCCCTATTTTGAACAGTAGCCATGTTCAACAGAAGTGGAGATCAAGCTCTGCAGCAATTCTGCACTCTGATGTTGAGGGCACCTTCATGGGGACGGCTACCAAACACTCTGGAGCACAGAGGCCAAATTCACTTGGTGAACATAGTAACCCATTCGGTTATTGTGTTAAAGGAGAGAGGGAAAGGGCCTCTTCTGGCTCCTGGACAGGACTGCTGAAACATTTCTTGCTAAACTCAGCATTATCAGCCTTTTTTAACCAGCTTGTGTTGCCTGATAGTCTTCTGGCCTCACCTATGGGATTGGGAAATTTAAGTGCTGGGATTTAAGTCCCCAGCTTAAGTGCTGGGGAGCCATTTCTGACTCCCCAGTGGGCATCACTAGGAGCTACTGCCTGGCTGCTCCGTCCTGCTGTGATGGCTGTTGGTCTGGGCTCAGCTGGGAGCAAAACCAGCCCCGAAGGAACTTTATTGGGAAAGACTTTCTGTAACGGTGACTCGTGGGTTCAGATGGACTTCGGTGGGTGCTCTGACACTCACTTTGATAAGGTTTTACTCAACTGCCTTATTTGGGACACTTCCTTGGGACAGGCTGCTGGGGTTAATCATTACATCCACCTCCTGACAAACGAGCGTGACACCAGAGTGACTCCAATTTTTTATAAATATCTATTGCCAATTTGATTCACATGTCAGCCCAGACCTGGAGTTAAAACTGAAGGGGACTGAATATTACTCCTTCCTTTTAAGGCTTGCATAATTTCCCCTCTACACGGAAAAAGCTTCGCACTTACATTTTTCACTGGTATCTGCCCGCAGGAGCCTTAGATTTTGTCTCTTTTAAGCCTGCGTCCTGTAAACCACTGTAATTGTGCGCAGCTGTGCTTGCAAGCCATCCTCTGAAAATGGAAAGCCTGCGCTGACAAAGCACCCAAGCAGAGGACCTGCGAAATACACGCTGCAAAAGCTGCCGGTTTACCCAAAAGACCTTCTTTGGTCTGCCCTCCCCTGCCCTCCTCTGCTGCTGCTGCCTTGCAGTTTATGACATCCAGATAGTGGGAGGTCTGACAAACCGAACAAGGCAGTGAGCAAGAAATTCCGTTCCTGTTGAAACCAGTAATTCCTCCGTGCAGGCTGCTTTTCTCTGTGTGTGTGCGTGCGCACGTGTGTGTGTGCGTGTGCGCTCTTTCTTTTGTGTCACTTCGAGGACGGCTCTGATATTATTATTATTTTAAATATAGCTTGCCCTGGGGCGGGGAAATGCACGAGGAAAGAGCCGGCGAGCAGCCTATCTCTCAGAAGGAAAGAGCAAGCCTCGCAGCACAGGAACTGGCTTCACTCAAGTGTGCAGTTTAGAAGTCAACAAAAACTGTTTCAAATACCACCATTTTGGAGGAGGCCGAAGAAAAAGGACACAAAACTGGCTAAACACAGTGAAGAACATGGTAAATCACGGTACAAAGTGCACCTAATGGAAGTTTGAGAGTGGGCTCTGAAGTACAATGTAAGTCTTCCTTAAATTGTATTTTTCTATCATAGTATCTAGTTGTTTAATTTCCATTCTGAAGCCAGGCTGGGCCAAAAGGTGCAATTAACTATAAAAATAAGCATGGAACAGAATGTGTAATCTCTGATATGAGGCTGAAAATGATGCTGAAATACAACAGAAGTCAGAGACTATCAGCCATATTATGGAAGATGAACTATAAATAAGACCATATCTAATTATTTCAAGAGAAAGATGCTGGATGGAATCTTTAATCAACTTTCTTAATAGGGAAGCGAGAGCTCTGCTGTTTTGTATGGCAAGCTATTTTAATACTGCTGTGTTTAAAATTGTGTGATCACAGTTACCAATAGCAATAAGATGTAGCTCCAGAGGGGAGTCCTAGTGGTTGCAAAAGTTTTTTCTCTTTTATTTCTCCAACATTTTTGCTCTCTGAAGCCTCAAGTCCACACTCTCTATCCTACAGCTTGGTTTTGCTTTTCAGCTGGATTTTCAAATGTATGCCAACGCTGGACTTCCTATGGAACTGAAAACAAAACATTTCAGCTTTCGGAGTAATTCTGGCATGTTTTTCTACATCACGCTAGTGGGAAAAATACAGTCGACAAAAGATTGTGCTCCCCCAACTTCTGGCATGGACAGCTGAGGAATATAAAGCCTGATGGTGACGAAGGGTGGTAATTTCTTATTTTTCACTATTTATCTCACCGTTTTTGGACTCAGCAATGGATATTCTTTGTGATGAGGAGAGCTCTGCGAACCCAACTGCAAACTCCTTAATACAAATAAATCACGAGAGAAGACTCTACAGAAATGTTTATGGAGCTGGAGAGATTAATATATCACATCTCTTTAACCTGACCATGGACTCTGAAAACCTAACCAACCTTTCGTGTGAAAGTAACATGAGTCCACCGTGCTACTCTTCCCTGTTTCAGCTTTCACAGAAAAACTGGCCAGCTTTGCTGACAGTGATAGTGATTGTTTTAACCATTGCTGGAAATATTCTTGTCATCATGGCTGTGTCACTGGAGAAAAAACTACAGAATGCCACTAACTATTTTCTAATGTCACTTGCAATAGCTGATATGCTGCTGGGTTTCCTTGTCATGCCTGTCTCAATGTTAACCATACTGTACGGTGAGTATTAGCTGTGTAACCTACTGCATGTATCGAGAGGCTTTAAACATTGCATGCACATGTTGTTGTTGTCATTATTTCATTCTCTTACCACAAAAAAAAAATTATAATCACTCCATATGAGTTGAAATATATGTAGTTGGATAATGGATGTAAGAATAGGTGAAGTACTTGAATCTTTTCCTACTTTATATTTCTAGTTACAGGCATTTTAAACACGGTCCAGAACATTAGTTTATTACTGAGTTGCTGGATGAATTGTCTCAAAGTATATATGTAGATGCTTTGTTCTCTCTATTCTTTCATTTTTTTTTCCCTGGCTCATAATTTTCAATAATCCTAATGAGAATGTAGCGTCCTGACAGTTACTTTGCTCGGCAAATATGCCCTAATGACTACCTTTAGATTCAAAGTAGGCAATCCCTTCATTTTTTTTTAGATGAAGTAATACAAAGGTAAATAATTTTCTTAATACCAACACCCTGCTTAGACATCTACTTCCCAACAAATGCTGGCATAAATATTGTGAGAGTTAAAAAATGGATGGGAATTAATTCTGCCTAATTTTTAGTAACATTTACAAATGCAAAGCTATGATTTCTTAAAAGAAGTTATTTAAGAATTAAGTGAATAATGACTCACAGTTCATACCCTTGTAGGTGATTAATAGCAGATCTTTCTCCTCATTTTCACCAAAATCACTTCCAGCACAGCTCACATAGAAAAAAGCAGCAGCCTATGTGTTCAGTACCAATATTGTCAGGCTGTTATAACCCCTAAACTTCGAGAAATGAGTTTTCCAGTGCCACAACTGAATTGCTACAGTTCAAGGAGAAGCCAGGCAACGTCAGGATGAAAGTGAGATTGTTTGCAAAGATTTCTATTGCTTCACTATTTACTGTCCAAGCATAAGCCTGTGACTTAAGAGAGATTTCATCCAGAAAACTGGAAATTTATTTCCCAGTTTCAGTATGTCTACGCAGATTGCCCTCAGTAGAATTTGCAAACTGTATGTGGCATCAGTGGTGGTGTAACGTTGTGATTTATTGTATTAGTGGTGCAATTACCTTTGGTGAAGACACAGCGCAAAACGGAGCCACGGGAGCAGAAATCGTCCGATGCGTGAGATTAGCAAAACCCTTTTAAATCCTGCGTGATTCCCTGAGACATGCAACAGGGACTCCTGCTGGCCAGGCTCCGCTGCTGAGGAAAGAGGCGCCCAAAATCCGCTGCTCGGAAGTGATTTGGAGGTCGGGACGTGGGATTTCCTGCATGCAGCGAAGCCGAAACCCTCGTCGCCGGGAAAAGGCTGCGTCACCCTCCTTTGCAATCGCTGGCTTGGAGCAGCATCAGGGCACCAAAAGCCACTGGAGAGGGAGTGCGCAGGCTCTGTCTCCTCTCTCCCTGCTTTTTCCCTTTCAATGTCAAGAAGGAGAGTAACTTGGGGTGAAAAATCATCTGGTGGTGCACACAGGTACCAGAAGAGCCATCTTGGCATGGTGCACTGTCACCCTCCAGGACGACCAGTGACGGAGCAGAGAGAAACCTCCCCTTATGCAGGAGCATTTTCTCGGCCTCAGCCGCCCAGAGGAAGGTCGGGATGCAGCCAGCATCAGCCACATCACCTATGTTGACAGTCCTGAGCCCAAAGCAGGGGCCTTTGCATCCACCTTGCTCTGCCGGCGTCCCTCCAAGGCTGTTGAACAAGGGTGCTCCACCACCCGCTCCGCAGCCCCTTGAAGGGGAGTTGTGACTGTTTTGCTCAAAGGAGAGATGAATTCCTTCTCAAGAGCTTTACAGCTACTGTGGACAAATTCTGTTCAAGTGTGCTGGCAACCTGTCTGCCCAGCTTGCACCCTTTGGGCCAGGCAGGCTTCTCCATCCACCCAACAGCAGAAACCTCTGCTGCAAAAAGACACCCACCAAGGTGGATGTGCCCACAGAGCAGAAAATTCAAAGAGTTCAACAACAGCACTGGATCCCACCCAAACATGCATCAGGTCCCTGATGCCTGTTGCTCCTGCTGCAGTGACTTCCCCCATGCCAGCATGGAGAAGCTGTTGGGATTATTGGCAGATGCTGCGTAACTCCCTGCTGCAGTGGAAGAACCAGGCATTTCAGAGGGCTCCTGACCAGTCGAGTGCTGACCTTAGACATGGCCTCAGCTGATGTGCTTCTGTCAAGGCAGGGTGGCACACAGGGCCTCCTCAGTAACTGCCCATGCCTATAGATTCTCCTCTCCTCTCCTGTCCTCTCCCCTCCTTACAGCATTTCCTTAGCCTTTCCCTGTATCTCCTGTTACCAACAAGCAGCAGCCCACCCATCCTGGCCAGCTTCCCTTGTTTGCCTCCTCACCTCAAAGACCTTGTGAGAAAGCATTTCTCATCTCCTGGATACTACTATCTGGCAACCTCAGGAAGAAAATCCTATCTCACCTACCTGCCCTCCCTCTCAGCCTCTCAACCTCAAATGCACAGATGCACAAGCATCACTTGCCTGTCCCTTGGATGGGACTCCCTGATGTCAGTTCCTGCACCTCATGAGCTCTCATGGACCACGTGAAATCCTGAACCTTGTAAAATTTGCCCTGCCCACACAATCTTTAAATTGCAGCCATGGTTTGTTTTTTGGTTCGGTTTATTTTCCTTTGGATATGTGGAGGGGTGAATTGGACAGTGACCAAAGCACAGCACAAGGCAAAGCTGCCATAAAATGTCCCAAGGCGTGCCTGGAGGGTGCTATCTACATGCTTCCTAACTCCTATTGCATCCACAGCTGATTCCTCTCGTGCACTTTCCCTTTTCTTGGCCCTGTAGTCTCCAAAGTAGCTTATCTGATGCATGTTGTTTTATCCCTGTCCCATCCGGGTTTAAAGCAAGGACAAGAGGTCAGAAGGATATGACAAATGTGTTCCCAAAGGCCACTAATGCAAGAGAACAAATTCATGTTGTCAAGTGTAAAAATACTTTATCGCTTTTCCCTGTGTAAACTGCCCTGTCCTGACAGAGAGATGCTGCTGGGAAGACATGCTCCTGAAAGCCAGCCCACACGTAACGCACTCCAGAGACTGGATTCCCCACTGGAAGACCAGAAAACAAGATAAAACATATCCATAAATGCTCTATGACTTGTCAGGGTCAGCCCATATTACAGCAGTCCAAGAGCATCAAGAAATAGGTCTCCCCAGTGCTTACTGAGACTTACTAAGTTTAATTAGGCACAGGCGCAGCTCCTCTGTCCCTCCCTCTGTTCCTGCTGTTGCAAATCCTGTTGTTCTGTACCTACAAAGGAGACGGGCAGCCCCCAAAACACTACCTTTTTATCACAATGCCGGCTTTGGCATTGCCCCATACTGCACTGTCATGGGCAGCTCAGGTAATATGCTGTAAATTAAATCACCACAAGATAAGGACATGGATAACTGCAAAACTTGCTCCACGGAGAGCGATTAGTGGTTCCCTGCCGGACTAGAAGGGCCTTTGAATGGGGCTCCTGCAGGGCTCTGCTTAACCTGGGTCTGCTCAGTGCTGCTCCTAACGACCTGGACGGTGTATGGAGTGTGAGCTTACACAGCTTTCCAAAAGCACCAAGCTGGGAGAGGTTACAAGCACTCAGAGGGACAGGATCAGAATCATCAACAATCATCTGGACCCCTGGAGAGGAAGTCTGAAATGAACAACTAACATTCACTGAGGATAAATGCAAAGATAGCCACTTAGGAAAAAGATAGGAAACCAACTACTGCTGGGGAAATTTGTCCAGGCTTAAGGAATGGAGAAGAGCCTGGAGAAGAGAAGGCTCCGGGGAGACCTTATAGCAGCTGTCCAGTACCGAAATGGGGCCTACAGGAAAGATGGGGAGGGACTCTTTATCAGGGAGTGGAGCAATAGGAGGAGGGGTAACAGTTTTAAACTGAAAGACGGGAGATTCAGATTGGATATCAGGAAGAAATTCTTGACTGTGAGAGTGGTGAGACGCTGGAACTGGTTGCCCAGAGAAGCCGTGGATGCCCCATCCCTGGAAGTGTTCAAGGCCAGGCTGGATGGGGCTTTGAGCAGCCTGGTCTAGTGGGAGGTGTCCCTGCCCATGGCAGGGGGGTTGGAAGTAGATGATCTTTAAGGTCCCTTCCAATTCTAACCATTCTATGATTCTATGAATGCTGAACAAGTTCTGTCTGTCAAAATGGATCATAAACTAAGCATGTGTCACTGGTATGATATTTTTATACAAAAGGCACTCATCATTCCAGATTGTGTAAGGACATTCCCTGCGAGACCCGTGAAGCAATCTTGTATTTCACTTAGCAGTCGGGAGGCCTTTGCAAGAGTACTGAGCCCTGTTTTGGTCACTGAATGATAAGCAAGATGTGGATAAATTAAATAGATTCCAGGGCAGAGAAACAAGAAGCACAAAAGTTTTAAAACCATTATCTGTAAGCAAAAGATAAAGGAATTGGCGTTGCTTAGCCTGGAAGAGAAAAAGACAAAAATAGGCAAGACACGATAGCCATCTTCCAATAGCTTCCAGAAAGAACAGCAATCAATTATTCTTCATGGAGGGTGGAAAGAACAAGGAAAAAGGGAAGGTTCAATTTGCAGCAAATAAGATGTAGGTTGGATATTGGTAAACACTAATGCATTTGCTTTGCATTGCTCTCTCTGGAGGAGCCTATCAATATACAGGGAATATCCTTATTCAAGTTAGTGGTAGGTGCCTGAAGACGGGTGAGACGAATATCACAGGTGTGCAACAAAATATTTTTCTTCCTTCAGCTCCCACTAAATCTAAAGTTTTAGTTTCATAATTTGGGCAGCTTTGCATATCAGCAGGTGTTAATAATGCAGTAATTATGTGGATAAAAGTCCTAAAACAAAATTGCGAACTTGCAGGTTTACAATGGCAAAATCGCTTCTCTTTCCATAGATCTGCTGACAGAAATGGTTAATTATAACAACAAGCATTAGCATTATGCAAATAGAATTAAAAAGAAAAAAAAATGCTACTTGTAGCCTGGGAAAGAAGCAGAATTAATCCCAAAAGCTACAGTTAGAAGGTTGCAAACAAAAGAAAAAGGTTTCTTAAAACAGTGTCAGGCAGCTTCTGTGGAAGGCATCACTCACTACCAGCTAGCAGTGGGATAGAAGGATATATGCACTGAGATTTATGTATCACAACAAAAGATGTGAGTATGTCACATTCTCAGCTGATGTCAACTTTGTCTTGTGCAGGTTACACGTGGCCTCTACCTACGAAGCTCTGTGCTATTTGGATCTACCTGGACGTGCTTTTCTCCACTGCCTCCATCATGCACCTCTGTGCCATCTCACTGGATCGCTACATTGCCATCCGAAACCCCATCCATCACAGCCGGTTTAACTCAAGAACTAAGGCTTTTGCAAAAATAATTGCTGTTTGGACCATATCAGTTGGTGAGTGAGACAACATTTCAGCATGTAATTGCAGATTCCTAGCCTTTGAGAGGATTTGAGATATATAGGGCAGTCTAAAACTGTGTTCTCTGCCTGCAATATTTTGCTTGCCACAGTCTAAGAAGTGCTGTAATGTAGTAATTATGCAATGGAAATCAACAATGACAACGGGAAATGGAGGAGAACTGAGCACCACTGTCACTGGAAGAATATAAGTCAGTGATAGGACTACCGGGTTCAAGTTTGTTTCAAAGGTGTGTTTATTTCCTGTATTGATGATCCATCATTACCTTAACATTTAAAAAGAAAAAAAAAAATATCTCAACTGAAAAAAAGATCTCTTTGTTTTATGTAAGTCAGTTGTTCCCAACTCCTTATCAGTGTAATTTGCTTACAGATGTTTCTTACAGGCAGATCTTTTCTGCCTTTAGTGGTGCACAGGGTAGAGTATTCATGCATCCTATATAGGAGGCATTAGGTACTCTGTGTACACTGTAAGTGAGAGAAGTTTCTCCACAGGACAGTTGAGAGTTGCAGCCTAAAATAGGTGCCCCGAATGACTCCCTAGATGAATCTCTCTTTGCACTGGCAAAACCCAGAGGCTCGAAACTAGGCATGGGAGTGTTGCTCTTCCATTCTTGTAGTGGCAGCACCCTTGGTCCAGAGCAGCCTCGCAGGGTGGGAGTTGGGTAGAGTTTGGTGTCTGATGCCACCAGGAATTTCCTCACACACCTGGGGCGGTGGTTCTCAAACGTGTTGAAAGCGCAGATCCCTTTCAGCTCATCTGGTTTTGTAGACCCTCCCATTGGCAGCTCACTTAGTCTGAAGCAGGAGAAATTCACTCTCTTGCCCTGGAAGAGATGGGTGTTGCCAGCAATCAAAGGTAATTAGCTGCTTCCCTGGCTAATACAAATTATATTGCAAGTGGTAACTGTAATTTGTTACCGTTCTTCCGAGGGGGAGGAAAGGAGATGATGCCTAACACTGCTGCCTGCCCGCCGCTCTGAATCGTCTCCTGGGTCCCTCTTGATCCTGGCTCGGAGTCTGAGAAAAAGCAGTCTAGGATATTTATGGCTTAAAATAGTTGTATCTTCTGCTGCACAGTAAGAAATAGTGGGAGCCCTCTCTCAACAGGAGGACAGTTCTGCATCCTCCAAGATGTGGTGGGGTTCAACAGCATGACGTGCGGTGCCGGGGTGCATTCAGCTGGTCAGATGTAGATGTCTAGCACAGGCCAGGTGAACTCCACCCTAAAAACACCTAGCTCTCAACTATAAAGGAAGCCTAGAGCAGATGTAGAAGTCTTAATTTAGATTAGATGAATTATATCATATATCTCTACAGTCACTTTTTTTATTAATCCAGTAGAAAACATTACTCCCTAGATTTTCCAACCTTGGAGACTGCTAAGTGCAAGCATTTTCAGTGCATTCTCCATATAGCTTAAAAAATACGGGCATTCCTTAAATTTATACGTTCTGTGTAACCACACTGCATTTGTGTGTGGTGCCTATGCCTCGTGTGTGTGAAATTACCACCCTTTTCTAACACAAATTAATTCACAGAATGATCAGAATGCCCATTCCAGGGGCAAAACCAGTGGTCCACGCTGCTCAGCATCTTTCCTCAGATAGGGGCTCACCGCCGGAGTATCTGAATTATCTCACTATTAAAATGAATCCAGAAAAAATTATTTAAGCCCTATTAGTTAGGACATGCTTTATGTCCTGCAGCGGGAGGGCTTAGTTCTTTGATATCTTGATATTTAATTTCAAAAGTTAGGACTGTTCTTTGCTGTAATAACTGATAACAACTTTTACCCACTGTAAAAAACACCTTTTCTGCTCTCTAGAGAATTTTCTTCTAGCAGTGATCAGACGAGCCATGGATGTTATGTGTTATTACTATGGCAAGTGGTAGCAACGTGGTCCCTATTTATATAACTCTCAAAAATACAACTTATTTTATTGGAAAGCACTCAAGTGTGGCATGAGTGAAGGGGACAGAGTCCTGCTTTGCTGCAGCTGGATAAGGACACACATAAGGGAACAGGGGACGTCGGGAAAATAGTTGGGCTGATAGGGTACACTCCATCTCATTCACACACCACCTGCCATCAAAACAGTGAGTGGCTTAAATAGATATAAATGAATGCAGGCACGCACGCTGAGGTGTGCAGGAATGAAGAGCCGCTGAGCTAGTTTGCTAGTCCTGTGGAAGCAAGGGGCATGGGGAGACAAGTTAAAGGAAGACGGGTCAGTTCCCAGCCTGGCAGCGGTTTCATGAATGAACTCCAGCAAATGTCATGTGCTTCAGAGGACAGGCAGGGGAAGCAAAGACACGGCAAGCTGCAAAGAAGCTGCTCAGTTAGTCACTGCCAGGCTGGACTGAGATTGCACCATGGCATAATGCTATACTATACAGAAAAATGCCAGTATTATAAGGAACCTTGATGGATCCCACATCACCGATGCAACTTGCTGTCAGTTGGTCGTTGACCCTGTCCTCCTGATCTGCCACGATCCAACTCAGAATGGAAATGGTTTCTGAAGAGCGAGGTGTTTTCTGTATCATTTACTAATAGGAAATGGTTTCTGAACAAAGAGGGGCTCTATGTGTCATTTACCAGTCTTCAGGCTCTCAGTGCTACTTAGAGTGGCAGAGCTATAAATTATTTAGCTCTTTGTATTTTCACGTATCTACAGCTGGCAGAGGCAGAACCAGTGTCGGGCACAACACGGTCTCTGCAGCTCGGCTGACAAATTCAGAGGGAAGAGTTTCTTAAGGTTGTGTCCCCCAGCTTCCTTTGGCTTCCCCTTGCTCCTGCAGTTTGAAGCTGAGCCGGTGCCCTGTGAATTTTCATGATGTGTGAGATGGAGGGTAAAAAGCAAGAGAAAGAAATGAAAGATGTCATGTTCCCCTGCAGAAAGGCTTGTTTTACCTGAGGAAGAGGGGAGAACCTGCTGATCAGAGACCCTCAGTAACTTCCCTACTGTCAAAATCCTTAGTCCATCCTCTTGCATATCCTCCTTCAACAGTTGTTTTAACAGGCTAAGTCCCAATCTCTCTAGGCTCTGTTTGTGTGGCAGTATCCCATGCCCAGGTCATCTCTGTACCTTTCTCTGAATCTTTTCTAGTGCTCCTACATCCTCTTTGAGGAATAGGTGGCCAGACGTAAATATTCAAGATGTGGACAGACTATGAATTCATGTGGTGTAGTAATGTTTTCTGCCTTGTTCTCAGTTCCTGCTTTAATAAGTCCAGCCTTTCTGTTAGTCTTTAGGACCACCCCTGCACACGGAGCTCAGTGACTCAAAAATCACGGAATCAGAGAATAGTTTGGGTTG
Source organism: Larus michahellis (assembly GCF_964199755.1). Lineage (NCBI taxonomy): Eukaryota > Metazoa > Chordata > Aves > Charadriiformes > Laridae > Larus > Larus michahellis. The sequence goes on along the minus strand of NC_133896.1, from coordinate 191,012,746 downwards.
GAAGGGACCTTTAAAGATCATCTAGTCCAACCCCCCTGCCACGGGCAGGGATGTATTCCAGTAGACCAGGTTGCTCAAAGCCCCATCCAACCTGACCTTGAACACTACCAATGATGGGGCATCCACAACTTCTCTGGGCAACCTGTTCCAGCCACCCTCATTGTAAAAAAACCTCCTCCTTATGTCCAACCTAAATCTAGTCTCTCCATTGAAAAGAGAGTAGATTCTATTGGCCCTTGTCCTATCATTACAGGACTTGATAAAAAGTTTCTCTCCATCTTTCTTATAAGCCTCCTTCATACATTGAAATGGCAAAATAAGGTCTTCTGTGGAGCCTTCTCTTCTCCAGGCTGAACAACTCCACCTCTCTCAACCTTTCTTCATAGGAGAGGTGCTCCAGTGCTCTGACCATTTTCATGACACTCCTCTCTTTCCTGAGTAATGACAAATAGTTTTGCATATTTATATAGGGTTCCCCCTGCCTCTCCGTCAACTAATGTACAAGTCTTTGTTTCTTAGCACTGAATTCTGTCTGCTACTTTGGTGTCCATTAGCTGAGATTTATGAGGACTTTCTGCAATTCTCTACAGCCAAGAGCTGCGCGTCGCCAGCACATTTACACAGTTCCAGTGTCCATGCAGACAGGTCATGGTTGGGCTGAACAGCACTGATGAACACAGAGGGCTGTTGGACACCTTCTACCATCCTTACAGTGGAAACAAACCACTTAATCCTATGCCTTGTTTTCTTTTAACCCATCTTTTTTCTATAAGAGGACCTTTCTTCTGCCATTAGAGTTTAATTTCTTTAACAGCCTTTGACAAAACAGTATTGTCAGAGCTGGAAATCCAGGAACATTATATCAGCTGGATCACCCTTATCCACATGCTCTCTGACTTCTGCAAATACTTCTAGATGATTTGTGCAGAAGTTCTCCTAGTGCTTTCCGATCTACCCACATCTCCTTCATTATGACTTCTAATTTACCTAAGTAACAACACTTTCATTCAGTAAATTCATAATTTTCATTTTATTCACTAAAGTCACAAATTTATTCAGTAAATTTGATCCAAAGACCAGTCAATCAGTGCTCTTCCCTCTGTTGGCTTCAGCAATATCAGAATTATTTAAAAAACAGCATAAAAAGGGACAGATAATTTTATTTACTTGGTTTCTGAAATCTTGACTTTCTTAGAGAAAAAAGAAAAAATTGTACTAACATTTGTTTTTGCATTTAGTGGAAGAAGAGCATTTAGCCAGCAGCCTTTCTTTCACTAGACCATGTAATGCCACAGGCAATTGGTTTAAAATGGATTCTAATTACTGTAACAGATTCTAATCGTGTCTTTAATTCTTAAATCATCCAGTACCCAGAGTGGCTAGATAATTAGATTATTTTTAGCTGTTGAAGGCAAAAGCCCATTAAAGCCTGAAAATTATTCCATTTGTTTTAAAGCACAGAGGTCATTACTGAGAACAGGTGTAAAAGGCCCAAGCACTTCCCCTTCCTAGAAAAATTAGACTTGAATTTTGAATAGCATTTAAGTGGAATCTATAGAATTGTAAATAGAGGCTGTGCTGAAAAATACAGGTAAAGCACCTTTGAATCCTACGTGGGCCTAAGAAACATATTGCTCTGCAAGAAGCCATCATTATCTCCTTTAAAAATCCTTGAAAGGGCCACATAAAAGAATTAGTTATGAATGTTAAGCCCTTATATATGTCATTCTTCAGTCCTTATTTCTCTCTATTCCTCTGTTAATGGTCTAAGTAATGTGAAGTTTGATGAAGCCCAAATCCTCTTAGCTGAGTTTTCTCTTCTCTCTCTTCTCTTATCATTTCTCACTCAGCCTACACATCTGCTCACTGCCTTCAGGCAGTTTCTGCTCTCTCCAGTCACTAACAACTTAGATTTATTCAGTACTTTTCATGCAGAAAAAAAAAGCCCAAAGTGGAGCTGAATGAAGCTGGTGAAATATCTCCCATCGCCTAAGTCTCTTAAAATTTTGCCATTGCTTTCGAGGCTTCAAAAATACAGAAATACTGTAGCATGTGAAGCAACATTCTCCAAAGTGTAGGGTGCAAAAAGTTATCTCCAGGTGGATGAAACAAGTGCAAGCCCAGTGTAACTGAGCCCTCTTATAATTGGGCAATGTGAAGCTTTATGCTGAAGTAAAGGCTTACACCTCCTTCCTGGGCAGCCTGCAATTTCTCTGCATAACTTCTTGCTGTCCTGCAGAGTACGAAGGGCCAGGGAAGCAGCTGGGATTGGGAGAGTACAACTACCAGTGTCTCTGGATTGTGGTTTGCTGACAGCTTTGGCCTGCTCCAGCTCACTCCTCCTTCTGCCAAGGACAGCTTTCCTTTGAAAGTGCCTTTACTGTTTTCAAAAGGCACAAATAGCCAAGGCGCTGCAGGTTGGGAATCCCTGTTCTGGATCCACTGCATCCTCCATTTCTTCCAGATGACAGATTTATAATTTGCCAGTTCATTCAAGTCTAATTTGGGGATGGCTTGGCATAGGAAAAGACCACTTGTTATAACATGGAATATACTGCCAAAATACATAAAATTGAAAGTAATTGCACACAGCACTGTACTCCAACAATGTAGAGTTAAAGTTGAGCACCTAAATTTGGAAGTGCTGGAGCTAAACTTGTTCCACTACTCTCTTTACTGTGTAGTCATTCACTTCGCTTCCATTTCTTCTTTTCAAAACTTGGCTTTGCATTCTTAGCAGTATTTATAATCATTTCCTTAGTTAACGTCTTTTTTTAATCATACTCATGAAATCATCTCCCAGAGAGTGAACATACTGTTTGGTCTTCCAGCTCGAGGATCTCAAAGGCAAACATTGTAGGTTTTGTGTTTGGCCAATACCCTGCAGCATTTTCCATTTGTGGATGTAGATGCCACCGTAAAAACACAATGCCATAAAGATGTTAAAAATTGTGACACAACATGTAGAGAAATTTGCATTAACTGTAATGAAGGACCATGGCACAAAATTTCATAAATGAGGCTTTAGAGCTCTATAACCATCTCACAGAATGAGGATCTTCATCTTATTATTTTTTAGAGACACAATGTATGAGGCTTAGTAGGTAGTAGCAATTATGCCAGTAGAAAGTTCATTGCCATACTAATGACTCCACCAGCAGTGACAACTAATGAGTAAAGGAGCACTCCATGCCCAGGTTTTCCAAGGGAAGTTAACATTCAATGCTGTGATGCATGTTTCTGAGTTGGCTAGCACATGTATTCTGGTTATGAGACATTACTTAAGATGATTCTGAGAAAGAGACAGAAATATCATATTTACTTTCCTCTTTGATGGAAATTGTTCCCGTATTCCCCACGTAACAGAATCCTTTGCTTGATTTGTTCTTCCCAGAAGAGCGAACACATCTCATCCACCAGACCAACAGCTTACCACACATATCTCCCTCTCATAACTGTGAAGGTTAAAAAAGCTTGCATTTTGAACATGTATATGTTTTTTTTCATTATCTGCCAGGGAGGTGTTACTAACCTTGTACTTTTCTTTATGAAAAAAAGTGCTCAAAGGAATGGTAATGATTGAACTGCTTTCTAAATTCTCCAATTTTGGAAATACAGAGATAAAGAAACAACATAAAAATCCATAGGGCCACATTTTCAAACCAGAGACATTGAGCAACCTGGCATACGTCTGGGCAGGGAAGAACACACTATACCAGCACATATGTACTGTAAAATAAAGAGTAATTATTATGTATACATTGACAATTTTCTTTGTGTAATTACCTGATCAACAGGAGGACGTGAAGGTTTTTGCCTATGAAAAAGGCACACACCCATTTTGTGAGCACCTCTTTTGCAAGAAACACTCTGCTTTGCAAGTGAAAAAAGAATGAGGATAGATCACAACATTAATGTGTGGCTTTTCTTTCTGCTTTGGTTTTATTTTTAAGGGCAAGTTTTAAATGACAGAGCTGTATTTTTAATAGCAGATTTGTGTGGAAAGAACCTGGTTAGTCAAGGTACTGATGACAGAACTTGTTCATTGTCTTTTTTTTTTTTTTAAACTTGTCTCTGCTTTGAAGACCATAAGGACCATGTTCTTCTCCCTTGAAGCTACCAGAAAAAAAAGCATTGAGTTCAATTGGACCAGGCTGGTCCTATTATCAGGTTTCTTTGAAGGAGTAAGTAACTGTTCGTGGTTGGCAATATGACCTATAATCAGCCAGTCTCTCTTTGTAGGATATGTCAGAGTAAATGGAATGTTTTAAGAAAAAAGGCAGTTCAGTGCCTATTATAAGTTATTCCTCCTTCTCTGAAAGGCTATATTTTTCAGCCAGTCTTGTACCCAGCACAGTGTGGAATACAGACAAGAATCCAGAATGGATTCCTCATCCAGAGGGGGCAGGATGAGCCTGGGTCCTACCGCAGGATACCCTTTTCTGCAGAAAGTGCTATGTGAGGTGTTGCAAAATGCAGAAAGGACGTGTTCACAGACTTGCTCCAGTCTTTTTGCTGTAGGTCTCTATAACAGCACGCACTCAAAAGGGGATCCTATATTGACCAAGAAATTACTTGACCATCTCCAATCAGAGGAACTGGGATTTCTGCATAGCAGAAGCCCCATGCAGTGTAAACGAGCAGAAAAGGAGTGCACAAGGAATCATGTTGGGATTTATAAACTCTGTCATCTGTACACTGTAATTGCATTTAATCACCTTCTATATTAAAAATAGTGTTTTTAAAGTGGAAATGTATTGCATAAAAGAAAATCTCAAGAACAAAGAAATTTTCATTCATTTTAAAATTATACAGAGCAATTTCACAGCTTCTTTTACGTATCTTAAAGAATTAAATTTTGTTTAAGCCAGATTTTGCATTTTGTAATGTTAAGAAAGACAAACTTATCCCAGAATTCTGCTTTAAAATGAAAGGCTTACATTTACCCCAATTAGCAGGAACATTGCAAACTGTCGCACACCCAGGCTGCAATTAACTTTCCCTATGCATTTCCTGGCCCATGCCATTGGCATCATTTCCAAGCGAAGCCCAGCTAATAAAAGTCAGGGGGTTTGTCAGAGCTGAGACAACAATATTCCTAATTACCTACAACAAATTTAGAAATACCTGTCAGCTGATTTTTCCTATGATGTCCTCCAGAGTCATTGCTGGAAAACAGCCTGTCGAACTCCTATGATGTCCTGAAGGCAGGCTCAGGCATGGCCATAAAGGCTCTCTTTTGTGGCTGATCAAAATTGGAGCTGTGTGTTTCACAGTATTCAACCCCGCATTTATGTTGCAAGTAAATCACACCCACTGGGAAGACTTTTTTCTTTTTGGCAGAACATAACCCTCATTATGATTTTGTATTCGATCTGAGTTTTGAAATGTCAAATTGACCGCTATTGCTAGGATCATAGACATCCCGAGATAAACACTGTGTGGTTTTAGGTCTCAGGTGCACTGAGTGAGCGTCGTCACTTTCTCCTTATAAGCATAAAAGTGTCCAAAAGTTTTAGGTTGAATGTTCCCAGGGTAAAACCAGCCCTGCCTTGCATACCAGTCCAGGACATGAGGAATGTCCTTGCATACCAGTCCAGCATTCAGAATAGACATTTCTTGTTGCGAGGGCAGTTCATGCATTTATTTTTCATTTTCAAGGTGGTTTGTGACATTTAGCAGAAAGATAAGCCTAGGGATTATGCTATAGCACCTACATAGACACCAACAGATGGGAAATATGGGTAGATATGATCTATCACTTTTTCATCTCTTCTTCAACCCTGCCATCTTCTACATGTAACCAGGGCGCTGACTGATTCAACAGAAGAGCAGTTCCACCAGGGTGAGGGGCATTATCTCCTGGGTGGGCAGTGAAGCATAAACCACAGGATCCTGAATTATGATGTTCAGACTGGTGTGGGTCTCTAAACTGGCTTCTCATCCTGTTTTTCCTTCCAAATTTTCCACCACATCAGGACATCCGCCCCATAACCTGCCCAGCCATTGGTAGTGTCTCTTTGTATAACTAGTAAGAAGCTGACCATTTGCTTCATCAGCAGCCTCTGCAAGCAGCCAGAAAAAGGAGGCAGGGAGAGACAAGACAAAGATCTGGATTAAAGTGGGACCTGGTCTGAGGTCTGGAAAATACAGAATAATTACAGTTTTGGTTGTCTGTGCCCTTCCAGACTCAGTACAAAATTGTTGCTAAAAAATAATAATAAACAACTTACCTGACAGTTACATTCAGTCTCCCTTTAAACTGCACAACGAGGTCAAAGAGCAATGCCAGAGAAATCTCAGAGAGATACCAACAGAAATCTCTATTCAGTTCTGTGGAGGATTAAGGCAGAGTTAAGTAAATTATCAGCATTCAACAAATCATACCACGTAATAATTAAAAGCCCACAAGTAAAAAACTGGGATAGTCACTTAGGCTGCTCCAGGAGCCATCACATTAGTTGCTTATGATAGTGAAATATCTAAGATCTTTCCATAATTTCTATCTTATTGCTAATTGCTTATCTGAAAGGTCCCTTCCAACCCAGGCAATTCTATGATTCTATGAATTAAATTACAAGGTAGGAGGTCTTAAAAGCCTTTTATTATTATGTTAGAAACCTGCCCCCACCCCTAGATTTTTGCAGCTGCTCTTTGATTTCCTTCAGGCACTGCACATGCAAGACATCATCCTCTCTCCCTCCTGGCAGGCCTTCCCTGGTGGGAGGCAGGGACCGAAATGCAGGCAGACATGCAGAGCAAGCTGGAGTCCATGTAGAAGGGCTGGCACATGGGGTCATGTTCCCTGTCAACCTCACTTGAGATACAACGCCACCATCCCAGCTGGGAGTGCTGGGATGCTGTGCTGGGACCAGGGTGATGTGCAGGCAAAGGAATCCTTCCAGCAGACTTCACCAGCCCCATATGAAAATATAAATGCTATTGACAAACTCCAGGGCTACAAAACTGGCAGAAATCTTCACTGCTACCCTATATCCTTTCTACCTTACGCACTTGAGGGCTGGCAGGACATGTCCTTTGAGCTAACAGATACAGCAGCACCGATGTGTTGCCAAACTGCAGGCTAAGGGTTTCACAGCACTGGCCTTGCTGGTCTTCAGGGGATTGCCCATGTTTGCAACGACCTTCACACATTGTTATCAAAACAAGGCTGATGTAAGCAGTGATGACTTCAGATCATGAAAAGACAGCTTGTAACTCAGTTATTTAGAAAAGTCAGCAATCTTAGTTGAGCAGGTATGTGGTCATCTGCAGATGGGTGTGTGTCCGTGTGAAATTAGTGCTTATTTTCAGCCCTGCTTCTTTTAACATGACACGTTGTGGTATCCACATGCCTCTGAACCGAGTAGGATAGAGAGTGCCCATGCCTTTCCACTCCTTGTCGTATTTCATACTCTCAGATTTTAAAATGCACCTGAGGTTGTGGGCAGGTCTCCCTGACCTTCCTTTCTTTGGGCACTTCCCCATGAGAATGTGGCAGGAATAGCTGGCCACCTGAGGGAGAGATATGAGAAAGAGAAGCCTCTGGCCAGATGCAAATCTAACCTAGCCCAGCTCCCAGCAGAAGAAAGTGACGACATCCATACAGACGGCTGGGACAGAGTGGGGTTTGCCCTTCTCTCAGTGCTCCTTCAGCACTGCTACTCTGACATGAGTTGTCCATGTGCTCTCAGCATCATCTGGGAACCACAGGACCAAGCAGGGCAAAAGAGGAGCAATTTCATCTCAGATGGGACACGGCAATGTGGTGCCAATACACTGCTGAATCACTTCCATAAACCTTTATTTGTCCCATCTCCAAGGATGGGCTAAGTTTTCACAGGGATGGTGCTTTCTCAGGTGGAAAATTTGGTCTACATGGCATGACGGCACGCTCCTTAGCGGAGATCAGGTTGAGTGGGTTCTTCTGGATCAGTAAAGAGGAAAAGGATTTTTAGGCTCTCTCTATTATTGTTTTTTAACATCCTGGACATCCTGGAGCTAAACAGCTCTGTCCAGCCTTCTGCTGCAAAAGCAAGCCCAGATACCTTCTTGCCTCCCTCTTCTTCCTTGTAGATGCATTTATAATGACTTGTATTTGCGCAGAGATTTACTTTTTGTCTGAAAGTTGACACACTTACCAAGTCTAGGGCTGGAGTCTTTTGACATCTTTCTCCACACTTAACATCACTAAAATATTCAGAATCAGACAATGAGGTCTAACCAAGCACAGTAAAAGGGAGATTCATCAAATCCATGTGCAAGAATCTGGGATATGGTACACATTATTTTGCTCTTTAGCCATATTGTGCCAAAATTTATTTACTGGGCAGTTTGGTGTTTCTTACTTATTTAGGAAAGGTTCTGTGCCTCAGTGGACAAAATGCTATAGTAAACGAACAAAAGGAATGCAAGCATGTGTCATCTAAAATAAAATTTCAGTATAAATTCATAAAGCCTTTCAATTTTATGAGGTTTCCACTGATCAAGAACATACTCTTTCTATTTGCTGGCCCTAGAGGTGAAGGTTTTACCTGCGGGTGTCCTGTACGGCAAGTCACCAGTGTGCTAACTGCAAGCAGAAAGGCTTTTAATCTACAAAGACAGAAGCACTGCAGAGCTTCACTTACTTAAAATGAGGCAACGTGCAGTCAAGGGCCAAGGAGGTCATTACCGGGGAATAACTACAAGCACATTAGGAAATAACTAAAAAAAAAAATTCAATATTCAAATTGAGGTAGCAAGGCTAGCTTTGTGAAGTGTAACTGCCTCCCTGCTTATGAAAGACCAGACCAGGCAGCATCGCTTTGCCCAGCAATTTCTTACCCCATGAGGGCCTCCCCTCTGCCCACTGCAGTCAGCGGAGGGTGAAAGCAAACCTGTGCTGGCACTAAACTAAGAGGGTTTGGTTGCAATAGCAACACTCTCTATTTCATTTTCTTCAGTTGAAACCACTGGGGTCTGTTCACCGTCGCTCTTTGCTGCATACGTGAATGGCATAATCTGAAATCCCCAGTCCCCAAATCCTTTTTCAAAATAAATTTCTCCAGGACATTTATAAACCTTTCTTTTTTTTATTTCTAGCTATTTGATAAGCGTAGACTTCTATATGCCTCTGCTAGTCCCTTTAGTGACTGGGTAATCATATTACACAGAGGGATAGCAACTTCTCTTGATTTGAGAGAGCCGTGAGAAGCCAATAAGCACCTTGGCCCAAGCCTCCGCCCAAACCAAAGATAGCGTCATTAGCTGAAATGCAAAGACTGTTGGTGAAGAGGCTCCACTGGAAATTGCTATACAAAAGGTGGTGTCTTCCTCAAATACTCAGAAGGATTGGAAAATCCAACCAGGAAATAAGAAGGACCAGACAAGAAGGACACAGAACTCCTGCAAGCAAGTGTCCTGCAGCACAGCTAAGAAAAGGGATTTGAGGTGTGCGTAGAATCATAGAATCATGGAATTGCCTAGGATGGAAGGGACCTTTCAGACTACTGAGTCCAACCATCAACCTAACACTGACAAAAACCCATCACTAAACTATAGGCAGGAATAGCACTTGAAGCCGAGAGCAAAGGAATTGCTTCCTGCTGATGGATTCTCGCTGCCTTTAGGAAATAGGGCTGCATGCACATTTTGTAAGTGAACAGGATTATACCAAAGCAGCAAGTGACTCCCTCAGCAGTTTCCTTTCTCATAACTCAGCCCGCTCTGGAGCCCTGGGTTTCTAATCAATTGCGTCAAAAAAGGGGCACCCGTCCTTCATTTCTTGCTCTGTCCTCCCTGCAATGCTCCTCTGTTTCTATTTAATTTATTATCACAGTCCTGCAAATTAATTTGGAGACATGCATCTCTGTTCTTGTGAAAAATAGGCTTCAGGACTGAGGACACAAATGAGAAACATATCAGGAAGACACTGAGACTTTCCTGATTTTGTTTTTCTAAAATGAAATAGATGATTTATGGTATTATATTATTATAAATGACCATCTACAATAATTTTCTCACATAAAAAGAACTGAATGTGTCTCCTACTAGGCTAAAAAATATGTTTCCTTAGAGATTTTCTGAGCTTCCAAGAACAAAGCCATTTCAAAATTTATAGAATAATCCAAGTATTACCTGGCACCCCCTATGTGAAGTTAAATATAAAGTAGTTTTCCTTTCAGTTGTATTAAATAAAATATGTGTGACCAAATACAGTGTTCCATGGGAAAGCTACAGAAAACCAGCTGTGTGTGTGCCCTTGAATAAAAATCTAGTTTTGCCTATAGACAGCTACAAGGAAAATTCCTGGACCTGCTCTGACTTCAGTCCGCTGAGCATGGCCTCTTGGGATGCAGAAAGGAGACGATGCTCCACCAGCACTGTGACTCACTTATCTCTTGAGGAAATCCATCTGAAAGCAAATATTATGTGGGGATTTGTGAGAGAAAGCTCCTCACCCACTCCTGCCCCCACCAACCCATGTACCTGCCACTAGGGAAGAGGTTCATGCTTGTCTCACATGCGAGGAGAAATTCTAGCCCAGGACTTTGTGGACACTGTCACACTGTCTAGGAAAGGCAGAAGTTTTTTAACATTCTTTTTAACATTAATACTGTTTCCCACAGCATTCTCCTGGAGAAACTGGCTGCTTATAACTTGGACAGGTGTACTCTTCACTGGGTAAAAAACTGGCTGGAAGGCCAGGTCCAAAGAGTTTTGGTGAATGGAGTTAAATCCATTTGGTTGCCCGTCACAAGTGGTGTTCCCCAGGGCTGGTTGTGTTTAATATCTTTATCAATGATCTGGACGAGAGGATTGAGTGCACCCTCAGTAAGTTTGCAGGTAACACCAAGTTGGGTGGAAGTGTTGACCTGCTTGAAGGTAGGATGGCTTTACAGAGGAATCTGGACAGGCTGGATCGATGGGCTGGGGCCAGCTGTATGAGGTTCAACAAGGCCAAGTGCCGGGTCCTGCACTTGGGTCACAACAACCCCATGCAGCACTACAGGCTTGAGGAAGAGTGGCTGGAGAACTGCCCGGCGGAAAAGGACATGGGGGTATCAGTCAACTGATGGCTGAATATAAGCCAGCAGTGTGCCAAGGTGGCCAAGAAGGCCAACAGCATCCTGGCCTGTGTCAGGAATAGTGTGGCCAGCAGGACTAGGGAAGTGATCCTCCCCATGTACTTGACACCACTGGTGAGGCCTCACCTTGAGTACTGTGTCCAGTTTTGGGCTCCTCACTACAGGAAGGACATTGAGGTACTAGAGCATGTTCAGAGAAGGGCAATGAAGCTGGTGGGGGGTCTAGAGCACAAGTCTTATGAGGAGCAGCTGAGGGAACTGGGGTTGTTCAGCCTGAAGAAAAGGAGGCTGAGGGGAGACCTTATCACTCTTTACAACTACCTGAAAGGAGGTTGGAGCAAGGCTGGTGTTCATCTCTTCTCCCATGTAACAAGTGATAGGACAAGAGGAAATGGCCTCAAGTTGCACCAGGGGAGGTTTAGATTGGATATTAGGAAAAATTTCTTCCCTGAAAGGGTTATCAAGCATTGGAACAGGCTGCCCAGGGAAGTGGTTGAGTCACCATCCCTGGAGGTACTTAAAAGACGTGCAGACGTGGCACTTAGGGACATGGTTTAGTGGTGGACTTGACAGTGCTAGGTTAACAGTTGGACTCGATGCTCTTAAAGGTCTTTTCCAATCTAAATGATTTTATGATTCTATAATTCATGTTAACTAGATACAGCCTCAGATGGTGATTCCCAGTCCACCCAGAGCTTTTCAACATCCCCTCTCCCCAGATGGATATTTCTGCTTCTGCATTGCCAACCATCAGCAAACCATACAGCCTTGCTATTGGCAATGTGGCTGGCACTATTTGATCAGCAACAAAATTATAACATTGAAAGGTTTGTCATGACTGGAAATGAGTCAGTTGGGAAATAACATTTTCAGGTGGACGCAGAAATCAGCTAAGTGTTTGCAGGTCTGGGGAAACAATGACTCCTCTAACTGTGGTGAGTGCCACATGCCAAGCAGAGACATGGAGCCAGACTGAACGGCTCTTCTGCGACTGTTTAAGTGAAAGTGCATAAGTAGTTGTCGCTAAATTCCCCTTCCTGATACAGGGTGCAGACACATTTGCACCCTTGACACCCAGAGGACATGGTCCACAACCTCCCCACAAGTGGCTCACTGTGGCTTGTGTTCCTAGGGCAAGCAAACATCCACACAGGGCACCATTGTAGCCCAAAGGATTAAATACTATTTTGGGTGGTTATTTCAGACCAAGATATTGAAAATAATGTGATGGCCATGTTGCACCAAGGCAATTTTTATACAACATGAAACTGAGGCTATGCATCGTATGCCTTGGGATGTAGCATGCATGTGAGCATACATGGATGGCTGTTTGTTGTTTGAACGTGTAGATGTACCAAAGGAGGACATTCTCTGAGTACAGAAAGGCACCAGATAGCAGGCATGGGCTTTTCTAAAGAAATCAGACAATATCGCCACGTTGAGCTGCTGGAAGGAAAGACTGGCCTTCTCCAAGCAGCAATCTTTTCAGAGGTCCCCAGCATCACAGCGCATCTCTGTGCAGTGGCCCGTGATCTGGCCCATAACTCGAGTATGTCTGAATCAATGTGACTGCGAAAACTTGAGCAGGAGAGGTTTTTTTCCTTTTTCGTGTGAAGGAGAACAAAGGTGCCGAATTTTGTTGAGAAACTGTATTGACATTTCTAAAAGGTATTTCATATCCCTTGGACATTTATGAAGGCACATAGTAATACTCATTTGTATTCAAATGGATTGAAGTGGATATATGTGAGGTGAAAGCATGTGACTGAAAGTTTCTGCTTGAAGGAGACTTCACAGACGGAGCCTTGACTTTACCAATTCACTCCCCCCTCCTTCTCTTCACCCTAAGCAGCCCAAGTGTGCCACTCTGCAAGGCATATTGTAAATTCTGGCTTTGATTCATTGATAGTCTCAGCAGCTCAAGGCAGCTGCAAACCCAGTTTACCTGCCCAGTTAAAGTGGTTTTATGGTTGCTGTATACCTCTGAAGATTTGCGAGCCAGCAATGTGTACCACTAAATCAACCTTTGTCAGTTTTACCAGGCTTTTTGAGAGAATAACAAGGAGGATACTATTGCTTTACTTCCTAACCTTTGGTGTTTTCAAGAGCCTTCTGTCATTCTGAAGTTGTGCCCAAATGCTTGAGATCTAATGCAGGATTTATTACTCCTCTTTATTGTTCGGATTCTGTTTTGTGGTTTATTAAAGTCCATTGAGTTTGAAACAGTCACCTGTGTATAAATCAAGCTATACAAATAAACCACCTTCTACCAGAGGAACATAGTATCTAGGGTTTGTCCACAAGGGAAAATGTTCTGATATAAGTGTGAATGTCAACTGGAAACACAGTGGCTGATGTACCTCCAGTGTTTGAATGGATGCTCCCATTCTGTGCTGAGCGCTTCCTCATGTCTCAGCTTAGTTTGACTTGGAATCAGATTAAGATAAAAAAGCACTCAGGGGATATCAAGACTTTTTCCAGACTGAGCCTGAGCTAGTGGGAGCCAGGGATGTGGAACGGGGAGGGTGTGGAAGAGCTCTTCTGTTACAGCCCTGGCCAGGTTGTTTCCTCCAGATCCACTGTTTGCACATGGTCCATTTCCCAAATACCTTCTTGTCCTTACTGGTACCTCTGCATGTGAAGCTGATTTTCTTGGGAAGCGGATTTTCTTCTCTTGATGTTTGAATACACAGGCACAGCCTGTGTCTTCTCTAAACACCCACAGCCACCAAAAGCAGGGAGCTGGAAAGCAAGGAAAATAAAATCAGTGTATTTGGTTTGCGTGGAAAGGTTTTGGTAGCAGGGTGGCTACAGGGGTGGCTTCATAAGAAGCTGCCAGAAACTTCCCCTATGTCCAATAGAGCCAATGCCAACTGACTTCAAGATGAACTTACAACTGGCCAAGGCCAAGCCCATCAGCGACAGTGGTTGCGCTTCTGGGATAACATATTTAAGAAGGGGTGAAAAAAACCATACAAGGGCAACCGCAGCCAGAGAGAGGATTGAAAATATGTGAGAGTAACAACTCACCAAGGTCAGTGAATAAGGAAGGGGAGGAGGGGGAGGAGGGGGAGGTGCTCCAGGCACCCAAGCAGATTCCCCTACAGCCCATGGTGAAGATCATGGTGAGGCAGGATGTCCCCCTGCAAATAATGGAGGTTAACAGTGGAGCAGATATCCACCTGCAGCCCTGCTGTAGCAGGTGGATGCCTGAAGGAGGCTGTGACCCTGTGGGAAGCCCACGCTGGAGCAGGTTTGCTGGCAGGACTTGTGACCCTGTGGGGGACCCATGTTGGAGCAGTCTGTTCCTGAAGGACTGCACCCTGTGGAAGGGGCCTATGCTGGAGCAGTTTTTGAACTGCAGCCTATGGGAAGGACTCACATTAGAGAAGGTTGTGGAGGACTGTCTCCTGTGGGAGGGACCCCAGGCTGGAGCAGAGGAAGAGCGTGAGGAGTCCTCCCCCTGAGGAGGAAGGAGCAGCAGAGACAACGTGTGATGAACTGACCACAACCCCCATTCCCCGTCCCCCTGCGCCGCTCACGGGGAGGAGGTAGAGAAATCGGGACTGAAGTTAAGCCTGGGAAGAAGGGAGGGGTGGGGGGAAGAAGTTTTTAAAATTTGGTTTTATTTTCTCATTATCCTACTCTGATTTAATTGGTAATAAATTAAATTAATTTCCCCGAGTTGAGTCTGTCTTGCCTGCCACAGTAATTGCTGAGCGATCTCCCTGTCCTTATGTTGACCCACGAGCTTTTTGTTGTATTTTTTCTCCCCTGTGCAGCTGAGGAGGGGGAGAGACAGAGTGACTTTGGTGGGCACCTGGTGTCCAGCCAGGGTCAACCCACCACAATCAGCAAGAAATTACACATCTCAATCATCAAGGAGAAATAGATCGGTCAGCTTTGATCTTTAAAGAATGAATTGGGTTGGCTGGATGAGGGGAGAGCCGTAGATGTCATCTACCTTGACCTTAGCAAGGCTTTTGACACTGTCTCCCATAACATCCTCATTAGGAAGCTGAGGAAGTATGGGCTAGACGAGGTGACAGTGAGGTGGATTGAGAGCTGGCTGAGTGACAGAACTCAGAGGGTTGTGATCAGCGGCACAGAGTCCAGTTGGAGGCCTGTAACGAGTGGTGTCCCTCAGGGGTCAATACTTGGTCCAATTTTGTTCAATATATTCATTAATGACCTGGATGAGGGGACAGAGTGTATCCTCAGCAAGCTTGCTGATGATACCAAGCTGGGAGGGGTGGCCAACGCTCCAGAGGGCCGTGCTGCCATCCAGCGTGACCTGGACAGGCTGGAGAGCTGGGCAGAGAAGAACCTAATGAGGTTCAACAAAAGCAAGTGTAAGGTCCTGCACCTGGGAAGGAAGAATGCTAAGCACCAGTATAGGTCAGGGGCGGACACGCTGGGAAGCAGCTCTGAGGAGAAGGACCTGGGGGTCCTAGTAGACAGCAAATTATCCATGAGCCAGCAGTGTGCCCTTGTCGCCAAGAAGGCCAATGGCATCCTGGGCTGCATAGGGAAGACTATGGCCAGTAGGTCGAGGGAGGTCATTCTCCCCCTCTACTCTGCACTGGTGAGGCCACAACTGGAGTACTGTGTCCAGTTTTGGGCTCCCCAGTTCAAGAGGGACGGGGAACTACGGGAGCGAGTCCAGCGTAGGGCAACTAAGATGACTGAGGGACTGGAGCACCTCCCTTATGAGGAAAGGCTGAGAGAGCTGGGACTCTTTAGCCTGGAGAAGAGAAGGTTGAGGGGGGACCTGATTAATGTTTACAAGTATCTAAAGGGTGCGTTTAAGGAGGACGGAGCCAGGCTCTTTTCAATGCTTCTCAGCGACAGGACAAGGGGCAACGGGCACAAGCTAGAACATAGGAAGTTCCGTTCAAATACACGGAAAAACTTCTTTACGGTGAGGGTGACAGAGCACTGGAACAGGCTGCCCAGGGAGGTTGTGGAGTCCCCTTCTCTGGAGATTTTCAAGACCCGCCTGAATGCAGCCCTGAGGGATGTGCTTTAGGCAATCCTGCTCTAGCAGGGGAGTTGGACTAGATGATCTCTAGAGGTCCCTTCCGGCTCTGAAGATTCCGTGATTCCGTGAATTCAGTCAGCTGCGATAACGCTAACACAGCTTAGGCCAGGGCTTTTTGTTATGTGTCTACAGGACAAGCTTGATCTTGACCAAACCCGAGTGACCTGTGGGTGACATTCTTGTCCATGTGTGATGCTTCCTAAAAATCCCATCAAAATAGCAGATGTGGGTTGCACATGGAAGCTCCTTTACTTACAGTTTAAGCATGACTGCCTTTGAATTTAGTCCCTGTGCCCTTGCTGGGATTTGCTATCCTCATGCTACAGAAGCTACCTGTTGAAGAGGGACAAACTCTGTTCCTTTGGGGAGGGGAGCAACAAGTTTAGTCCCTGCAGAGATATGAAAAGAGGGAACTGTCCTGGAAGTTAACTTATTCCATGCAGGAATACCACAATATCATTTGTGGGATCCCCTGCGTCAGCTGAACTGGGGCGTACACAAAATCAGGTTACAGCTGTCCGTATTCTCTACTACCAAACCGTGGTACCTCTGGTATTTTCAAATTGTATACAGGCCAGTTACCCCCGGCTGTAGGGGAAAGATGTATTAAACGGTCGTTCAGAAAAACTTACACGACCAGCAGTGCCTGCTACAGTTCTGCTGTGAACAGCACTTAGATAAAAGAATGACAAGGAAATGTGGAAACTCCAGCTATGAAGCTCACTTCCATTTTTTAAAGCCAGAAATCTGGATCTAGCTGCCAGTCTACAGAAGCTGCTAACAACAAAACAAAGCAGGTGGGGAATTTGCTGCCCTTGTATTTCGGCTGAGGAGTTGCAACTGACTTTGGCCTTTTACTTGAAAAAGCTTGCAATTACGCTAAAATTTTCCTCTTTCTAGTGCTGCTGCCTCTCCTCCCATGCCTCCTGATGCAGCTGAGCCATAAGGTCTGTCGTAATGAAAGGCATCTTTTTACTCTGTCAACAGCATTGTTTATTTTATCTCTGCAGCTCACACTAGGTCTTTGAATTAAACGAAAAAACAGCCCTGCTGTTATCGGTACAGGGCACAACCGGACGGGAAACGTGGTATTGCTCTGACTAGTGCTGTGTCTTCCTGCAGCTGAAGTGTAATGCTGGGAAGTACTGGGTGCCCTCAGTATCATCCAAACTCATCCACAAAAAAAAAAAAAATAAAGAAAAGGAACTTCAAAGCATTCCCCATTTGCCTGGAGGTGTTCGGCACCCCAGATTGCTCAGCTGTGGCTAGGCAATGTGGCTCCTGCAGGCATCCTCATCCTCCGCGCTGTCAGTCGGACTGACTCAGACCTTTTTAGGCAGCAGCTTTCCTGGAGTCACTGGAGGTTCCCATCAGCTGGACCCAGGAGCCGCCACACACTGCATGAGTTCGCACTTCACCCACTGACTTCTCATAGCCCAAGTTCAAGCATTTAGGGTTCATGCGCCAGAAACAGAAAGGACAATACCACAGGCTCTCCACCAGCTTCTGCCTTGGGCAGATAAGAACACCACTTTTGTAAATTGGCCTGAGGCATTGCCATGACTCAGTTCAAAGCTGTGCAGATAAAATGAGCTACAATGTTAGAAAAATAAAGAGCTTCGTAAAAGCTCCAGAAGCATGAAAAGAATGGAACATTTGAAGAGAATAATGGTCTAATTTTATTATTATTGTTATCATTACTGTTTTGTACTGTGCCTGGACTCCAGAGTCTCCCTCTAGGCAATGCGTGAAATGAAGAGACAGCCGGTGCTTTCAGAGGGCTCCCAGTCTAAGTGCCAGAGTGGGAAGAAGGGAAAGGAAGGGAGGTAGAGGGAGGTACCATTGAAATGCTGATGTTGAGAAGATGAGTTTCAAGACTCATCTGTGAAGCACTAAGGAGATTCTTGGGCACGCAGGGGACAAGGTAGTGCACAGCATCATCCTCACATCATAAGAAATTCTTCTGTAATTAATCTTTTCTTCCTCAGAAGCCAAATACAGCATCTGGGATTTCTGTTCAAAGATGCAAAGGGGACTGAAGCTCCCAGATTATGTTAACTTTCCACAGGAGTCAGACTCCCAGCTGCTTTTATCCAAACAGGGCTGCATTGTCGCTCCCTGCTTCACAACACCACTTTTGCTGTCTTCACAGCACATCATCCCTTTCGCTGGCTGCACATTGCCTCTCTTGGAGAGACAGCATGCATTTAGGGGGAGGGGACAAATACTGAAAAAAACCCAAACAACCAAAGAAACAGCAGCTGTTTGATTTTCCCCAGACACTAGCAGCGTTTGCAGAAGTCCCTGAGGAAATGGCTGAGTGGGCTTGAATCAGACAGAGCAGTCCAAGGAGAAAGGACTTCATCACCTGGCCTCACCATTCATGACAGGGCAAGGATGCAGCACATGCTCCAGGGGAAGATAAAAATTGCACGTCTGACATTGCCTTCAAGGCTGTGTATTGAGAGGGCACCTGTAGCAGTTGGCAATACCATGAAAGGGACCTTTACAGTCCCTCAGGGTGAACCACATCTCAGTCTGCCTCATACCGGTGTCTCTCAGTGCTTAATTTGTCCCCATCATTCCTCTGGTCGTTGCCATGGAAAGTTTTTTTAGCATTTAGACTGTGTCAACCGTATGGAGATTGCAGAAAGAAAAGAAAAAGACCCAATGAAAGATTACTCTCAGATCTACGATAAAAAATTATCTTTCCTCCTCAAATCAGTATTTCACAGCCTAGTTAGAAACCAGTACCCAGGTTTCTAAGTTAGATTAAAAGTTAAACTTTTAATCCTCTTATGAAAACTAGCCCGAGACCAATCTTAAGCCACCGCAGAAAAGAAAGACATGGTATCATCCTTATCATAATTAATAAAAGCCTTTGCCAAGGTGTCAGGAACCAAGGGGCAGGTCTGGACATCTTTACAGGGGGTCCAAGATCCAAGAATGTAAGGAGTCATGTTTTTGTGTCATGGGTGTCATGGGACAGTTGGATGGAAGCAAATGTGTTCTACCTGTGGCTGAGTTTTCTTTGAAGGAGAGAGGGAATTCAGATTAGAGCAACTGCAAAATGCTGTGTAACACCAGTGCTGCTCTTCCCCTGCCCTTCTTTGCTGGGATCCTGTAAAGGTGGTGGCAGCACAAATGCCTGGCAGACCACAGCTCAGGTCCTGAAATTTAACATCTGCAAGACCAATGTTTCACACAGCACCTTTTCTTAGTGTAGCCCCAGTAAAATATCACAAAAACAGGACTATCATCATGCTGCTGCTGAAACATGAGATGCAATATTTTTCCTTCCTCTGTGTAAATTCAGTTTGCTTTGGGATGTCTATCAATTGTGGCTCTATCTGTTAGTGTTCATTTGTGTCCTAGAATGGTTTGGGTTGGAAGGGACCTTAAAAATCATTCAGTTCCAACCCCCCTGCCATGGGCAGGGACACCTCCCACTAGACCAGGCTGCTCAAAGCCCCGTCCAGCCTGGCCTTAAACACTTCCAGGGAAGTGGCATCCATTTATTCTTTGAGAAATGATCTCTGTAAAGCTAAGAGCATTTTGTTTATTTTTTCTTGGAGATTGGAAATGGTGGGGTTTATTACTGTGTTTAACCTGTTTTTTCTCTAATCCACCTTCAGGTATCTCCATGCCTATACCTGTCTTTGGACTACAAGATGACTCCAAAGTGTTTAAGAAAGACAGCTGCTTACTTGTGGATGACAATTTTGTCCTAGTAGGCTCTTTTGTGGCATTCTTCATCCCTCTAACCATCATGGTGGTCACCTACTTTTTAACTATCAAGTCGCTGCAGAAGGAAGCTATGCTATGCGTGAATGACATTGGCCCAAAAACCAAATTTGCTTCATTTAGCTTCCTCCCTCAGAGTTCCCTGTCCTCAGAGAAACTCTTTCAGCGCTCTTTGAACAGAGAGGTGGGGACTTCTGGGAGGAGAACCATGCAATCCATCAGCAACGAACAGAAGGCTTCCAAGGTTCTTGGCATTGTCTTCTTTCTGTTTGTTGTGATGTGGTGCCCGTTTTTCATCACCAATGTGATGGCTGTAATTTGCAAGGAGTCATGCAATCAAGAAGTCATTGGAGGACTACTTAACGTATTCGTTTGGATTGGCTACCTTTCTTCGGCTGTCAACCCACTCGTATATACGTTGTTCAACAAAACCTACCGCTCAGCTTTCTCTCGTTACATTCAGTGTCGCTACAAGGAGGAGAAGAAACCTTTCCAGCTGATTTTAGTGAACACTATCCCAGCACTTGCGTATAACTCCAGCCAGCTCCAGCTAGCACAAATGAAGAGTTTGAAAAAAGAGGCAAAAATGATGGCTAAGGATTATTCGATGGTCACGATAGGAATACATCATTTGGATGGTACCTCTAAGGGAAGTATCAGCCCAGCGAACGAAAAGGTTAGCGGTGTGTGACAGTTGGCAGCTGCCATGACAACCACCGTGTGCACACTGAAAATTTCACCTGGCGGCGAGAAGCTCTGATAGCTTAGGAAAATCAGCCCTGTTCAAGAGACCCTCCAATAACATCACATACTCCTCATATTATCCTGTAGAGGAAAAGCAGGGTGGAAATGATATCAAATGTGCAATTTTTTTTCATACAGTACTTTGGCTGTTTTAAGCACAGGCTTTATTAAACTTATTTTTTTAATCTTCTAAAGGATATATTTCTTAAAGAAAAAAAAATGCAATTTCTGGTATTATAACATGGGCTGTGAAGAAACCTACGCATTTCTTTTCTCTTTGCAAATGAAAGCTAAGCTGTCCTTTGATGTCCTCGCAGAATAGGCTCCAGCTAGTTTGTCTTGCAACAATGGAATTTTATCATTAACTGAATGAGCACTTTATGGAATTTTAAATAAAATGATGCTTAATTTGCTAATATATATTTAAAATAAATTTTGAAGTATTAAAGAAAAATCTATTTAAACCTGTATAGATGAATTATACGGACATTTTGGTAACAGTGTTTTTATGGCTATTTTTTTCTTCTGAGTGACCGTTCTGAAATGTTACTGGGCTTTTCTGCCATTTGTTCTATAGTTCAAATTAGCAGTCTTCAAAGGTAAATTATACTTGAATGATCCTTTGTTTCTACCATAATCTTTATTTCATGTCTTGTACTTTATTTCCATTCAAAAAGTTTCATCTGTTCAGCTTAAAACTTGAAAGTAATTTTTTCAAAAGTAATTATTGGGCTTGATTCCCTGCTCCTTCCCACTGGTGTTGACAGAAATGCGAAGAGAGAAGAGAGGAAAATCAGGCACAACATTGCTAAATAATTTCAGGAACGATTCCACATCCATGCCAAAACTGTGGAAATTTTGCATGAGTAAAGCCTGCAGTAAAAGGTTGCAGCGGATCCTCTCTCACCATTTCTCTTTGGTTAAAAAGGCCATTATGAAGATGTCCTTCTGGTTTTGTTTTAGGGCTGGTAGAGCCAGAATTATTAGAAAACTATTACTTGTTCATAATCGTTTTCCCTGGTTTCACCGTTTTGCTGTTATGATAGATTGCTCAGGAACGGTAGGTAGCTTGCACTATTGGGACTCAGCCTTAATGAAATATGTATGGGCAAACGGGGCCCACTTGAAAAATAGCAGGACTTATAAGCGGCACTGTATTTCACCTGCATAGCTCCAAGGGCAGAATACATTACATAAAGAACATCAAATATATTGCTTGACAGAAACGCCTCGTCATGAAACTATTTCCTTTCGGGCACCACAGACAATTTCACTGAAGCCAGTGGGTGTCTGCTGGAGAGCAGAAATACAAATGTTGCATCCACCTGCAAAACCTAAATCCAAGCATTTGACTCGTTCCATGAATTTTGCAGCCATAATCATCAGAAGCAGGATGCATTCCAGTTTCAGATCCTGTCCGCTCTGAAATAAACACTGCCTACCCAGAAGCCAAACTCCAATGTCTTCATCAGTCCTTCTCTTGAAGTTGTTCGATTTTCACAGAACAATTAAATTTCGGCTAAGGTAAAGAAAGAAGGAGAGAGACAGAGAGAACCTGAATCTGATTCAAGCCTACCAGCTGAGGATTTTTGGAAGGGGAAGACTTTTAGCTTAAAATACAGATCTATGGTAGAAGAAGACTTAAAACTTGGCTGAGTATTTGGCTGATTTCCAAGAAACTGCTTTTATTGTTCTCTTGGCAGCCTGATAACTAAATCTGGCAGTTTTATGAGCCGTTTCCTCCAACATGGGGTAGGTCAGAGCCACTGTGCACAGGTCACATAGGAGCTCTGCGTCCACATGGTGACATTGACTCACCACAGCCCTCAGCCTCCACACTTGGCTCAAAGTGTCATGCTGTCATCCATCGGCTTGTGACCATTAATGGTTTTCTCCCCAAAACTGGGAATTTAGGATCACCTGATAGATCAAGCGGTATAAATGCTGTACTGACCGAGGTGGTTTATATGGTCTCTCTGTCTCTGGGTACACCTGATCACCACAACCAAACTGAACAGCTTCAGCAGAAGGAAAAATGAACTCGTTACTCCTGCCTCCTTATGCACACCCTGCTCCCACACTGCACTGTGTGAGGAGTGCCATACAGAAGGGATTTCAGGGGGAACCTGCTAAATGCAGCTGAGCATGAGGACCACCATAATAGTAGGTGGGAGCAGTGACTTCCCACTGTTTCCTGACGTGTTTGATATAGACCCTGAATCAGGGGGTTTGAGCTAAGGACAACAGCCAACTTGTATCACACAGGCCAGCCAGGCAAGGGATGGAGCACTGATGGAGCACAAGTGGTCCAGGGCATCCCATGAAACAGGGTATTCAGGTACCTCCCTGTCTTCAGATGTCTCCCCTTCATGACTGGAGTGGTTTTCAGGATTCACCCTTGGGAACAGGCACCCCAGGGAAGAAATAGGCAGTAATAAAAGCAAAAGTCTTTCATAAGTAGAGGCCTGAGGCTCAGGATCTGCCACCAAACCAGATTGCCTTCATATGATGAATACTGACACGGGATCGAAGATCTCTAACCCTGTGTGTAAGGGGAAAGGGAACACAGGTGCTTCCACAAGTGGAGGGAATTGACATGTTTTGTGTAATTTGTGCCCATCTTGATGCAAGCGTCTCTAGCCTTGCAAGAGAAAGAAGCAGACGGGGTGGACAGCTCGGGTCCTATTGCCCATGTGTGCCAGGGAGCAGGGCATACCATACAACGTATGCATGTACGACGTATTCTCCAAAGCTCAATTCCTCCCAAAACTCCTGAGTTTCTGGTCTCCTTCACTAGCTCCCACTTGACAAACTGGTACTGAGCATTTAACGTTCACTGCTTGTGCTCTCTGCCTACTGTCTGCTTTTCGCCCACATGGCAGAGCAAATCAGCCCCCCCCCCGCCTCATTTCTCTTTCATTTCACCTTCTGTTCCTCTCTCACAATGTCAAATTGCTCAGGTCGCAAATACTGACGGGGAATGTTTCACTACAAACAGAGAGGGTTTCAATTACTTGCTTGATGTTTCATTAGAAGATGACTGAACAATGATTTTTTTTTCTCCAGCTTATTAAAATAAAACCTATGTTTTGGACCTAAGAGACTTGACAGCGTCTCTTTAATTGACAGCTGGAGGTAACGTAGCACTTATTTTTTGCTTAGAACCAGGGATATCTGATGCCTGACATTTTAATTCTGTGAGCACTCAGATAGGTGGTTTTTTGAGCGATCAGCAGCTTTTGCCTAAGAAGCCTCTCAAAGCCAAGAATGCACAGCAGATAAAGACCAATATCTCCAGCTTTTTATGGACATCCTTGACAGTTTAGCAGGGCCTGATTCTGCCACCTTGCACCAAAACGTCAGTAGATTTTTGTGTGGTTTGCCTTAGTGAGGATGACAGAGTCAGCGCCTGAATTTGTTCTACCCACCATGCCAGATCTGCAGGAGGTCGTTTGTCAGTAGATAGCAATTAAAAGAGTCATTATACTGCTGTCAGATGACAAAGTTCAGCCATTTTAAACCAGAATTTATAGCATTGGGCCTATGCTTGGGACGAACACTACAGTTCAGTACGACTAGCTTCCATCTCGCAAAAAAATGTGTTTTCATCTCGCAAAAAAATGTGAGTGTTTTCATTATGCATCAGGCTGGAATGGAAACTTTTGTAATTTTCCAGGCAAAAAAAAAAAAAGAGAAGACATTCACAGAGACTAGCTCAGAAGTTAGGGCCTTCCCCTGCCTTACAGGAAAAGCATGCTGAGTCAGTCTGTCATATCCGCATCCAAAAAACCCACTTTGTCTGAAAAAATGTTTCAATCAACAATTTTTCAAGCAGACCAATGTTTTATTACTGTTAAGACTGCATCTGAGAAATGTCCAAAGACATGAAGCTCACCATGTATCTCCTAAGCTGGTGTGCATACTTTATACACTTCAGGGTAAAAAAAATCCTATGTATCTATCCCATCCAGCCAACCATGCACTGTACTCCTGTAATTATTGCCAAACGCTGAGATGCATTCTATTTTGAATACCTATATGTCTGCTTATGTAAGTACATAGAGAAAAAAGTTTGCTGTATTTTGTAAATGTTAATGTAAAATGGTGTTCCAACGCTTTATTGTTTTGTCAGATCCCACTGCTAGTAAAGCAGATTAAAATATTTAAATGCCATCCGTTGTTTTATAAACCAGAGGTTCGTCTTAAGTACCTGTTTTCGTTTGGTTTAATTTCTCCCACACGTACCCACAGTACCACGTCTGCTGAAGGCTAAAGTAATTTTAAATATCTTGCTGGCCAAAGAGAAAGAGCGTATTGCAGAATTCAACTATCACAGTAAACTGGTCCAAAATGAGCCGTTGCAATCATTCTCTTTTTCTAAGGACAGACATTCTTCTATTGAAAAGGTAAACTCTTTGGATAAGTACATATAGCTTAAAACATTTCAGTCTCAGGAACAACATACTTGCAATAGTAATAAGCCAATTACATTAATTTCACTAAGAAGTCGCACTATAAGATTAAAATTAATAAGCAGCATAAATAAATAGCATTGCACAGTTGCACTGACATAAATAACTCTCGAGTCACAGAACCACAGTGCCATCTATGGGCAGTGTTTCCTTTCACAAAGAGTGTTCGAATAAGAAACCAAAATGGATTTTGTTACCTTTTTGCTTTCTCCCTCTTAAAATCAAAATAAATTTATTCCTCCAACTGATCTTACAGCATACATGCTCTTGTTTACAATTGCAATGCATATTATAGCACGGCTGTTAACAAGAAGTCCCCTCAAAACTTTGCTCTAATCTTAAGATTTCATCAGGCTTTATAATGTGTAGAGAAAAGCGTACAAAGGAATATTTTTCAGAAGTTATCAAACGAAGGGAAATGGTTTGTTTTAGCTACAAACCTGTGAGGCACCATAGGGTGAAATGTGCCAGGTAAGACCCCTGAATTGAAAATCCATTCAGTTTTACCTCTGTAGTAGTACTAGACTACTGTACATAGGCTCCAGGGTATCATAATTTCTTATGTTCTTTGGAAAACTCCTTGCCAGATTAACCTGTTTTGACATAACTTTGCACTGACCATTGAAAGAGAATACATTTAGCTTATCCATCTGGCACTTCAAGCCATAAAAGTGAAGATATTTGGAAAAGAAGGTATTTGGTCTTCAGATCGATAGTATAATCTTCTGAGGATACTCCTTGAAATATGGCAAAAGGGTCTTCGTAAATTTTATATAATGCAGTTCAGTTCTTTGCTATAACTGCAGCTTTGACATGTGAGACCTCGCAAATAGGCACAGCAATTCAAATTCCTTGACTGAATCTTACTATGTTTGATGTAATTTAATCGCAGACATACCACGTTATCTGGCCCTGAAAACAGTTCTAACAATGGTTCTGCAAACCGTAATTAATTATTTCCAAAGTTATTTGACTATATAAAAGCTTAACATTTTTCAGTCGGATTGAAATCTTCATTGTAGGATAAAGAAAGGCTGACAAACTTAATATTTTTATTCAAATTCAGTGTGTTAGTTTACATGTGTAAAGTTACTCATATTCTTAGTGTTTGCAGAACATCAGTTGCGAGTGACTGTATCTCAATTGCTTTGGGTTATATCACTGTGTAACCACTACAAAGCCATGCAAAATAGGTGATGGTTCTAGTTGTGTTAACATTTTAACTATCAAATTCCTATCAGAATGGAAAATCAAAACCTAATGCAAACAAAGAATTTCAGGTTGTTCTGGAAAACAATTAGAGTTCATTGTGGCCAGGCACTGTAATTTTTCAAGTGCTGGATTTGTCTGGGTTTTAGCTAAAATGTGCAAGGTAATATATTTTAAATATCACTACTTTGCCACCCTGGGTGTGAACAGAGTGTGCAGAGAATCAGACCTGGGACCTTTCCTTGGGAAAAATTTAGCCGAAAAACTTTTTTTTTTTTTAAATCTGTGTTCACACTGAGGACACTTGGGGATGGTCCTTTGTCAGCAGGCTTCCTTATGGTCATAAGGAAGTGTCAGAAGATTTGCCTCAAATCAAATTGTCAGTAAAAAGATAATGAAACAAAAGAGAAAATCATACAGAGTTTCTGTAAACGACATAAACCAATCTGTGGATGTATTCTCCGAAGGGCGTCAGCATGTATGTGCATCACCACGGTCCCTCGTCAAAGGCTCAAGAGAAACTAACCCCAAGTTAAGGCGGAAGGTTCTTGCATGGTGAAAGAACCCCTGGAGGTAGGAAACAGGCAAGACAGAATAATCAGTCTTCACCTTCAAGGCAGGACACCAGCAAGTCCTACAGGGGCCTCTAGAAAGAAAAAAAAAAAAGGTATCAAAAGTGACAGCGTGCATAGTGGAGAACTGATTGCAAAGACCACATGATACTCTGTGATGGCTCTGGAAATGGTAGATGAAATTCAAAGTAGAAAACGTAAGGTGATGCATTTTGGAGGGAAAAAAATCAACCCTAGCTTTACATACAGAATAATATGTTCTAAACTGACCATTACTACATGGGAATGAGATCTTTGTGTTATGGTACTGTGAAAAAAATGGTCAGCAGTAGTTAAGAACGCATTTGAGGGTAATTGTGCAGAGAAAGGCAACAAGGACAATCAAAATTATAGGATGTTTTCGATACAGGTAAATATCTAAATAGATTAGGACTCTCAAAAGAGTGGGCAAATTCATGAAGCCAAAGAGAGCTCTTTAAGATAGACTTAATAGGCATTTCTAGCCAGAGAACTGAAGGGATCTCGGGCTGCTAGATGTTAGCGAGTGCTCTCTGGAGCTGCTGCCAAATGCTTGTGCTCTTCCTTCTACCAGTTTCTGCTACAGTTCATCTTCCAAATGAGGTGTTGGGACCTTTGATCTGCACAAGTACAGCTGCTCTTCTGTTAGATTGCAAATGAAAAAGTGATCTGTATATGAATTTAATGAAGCAATTCCCCATTTTTCTGTTCCTGCTCTTCCATAGATATTTCTGCAAGTGCATTTGCAATTAAGCTAAAAAATCTCAAGGAGTTAATTTGTAAATTCTTAGGTCACAATTCAGTGACAACACAAATATTAGTATTTTGTGAGTTCACTGTTATTCTTCCTGTTATAGGATAAGTGTTCTGTAGCAATATAAAAGATTGATAGTCTGAAAATCCTTAAACACTTCTTCACTGCTCTCAGGAACCCAGTAATAAAAATTATGATCTTGCAACCACACAATTGCCACAGGAAATGGAAGCGAAGAAAACAATAGTTCAAATGATGGTTGCTGAGTTTCCAAGCAAATTTATGACATGCTTGTTTTGTAAAGTCTCTGCAGCGAATAATTTGAAATGGCAAAGATGTCTGAATGATCCCTGTCTCTTCGCAGAAAAAAAGCAAAACAAAAGGACTATGGGTTGAAAAACTCATTTTTCATTGAGTCATTTAGTCTGGGAACTGCTAGGGGTCTGCTGGTTAAGTGTCCAGGTCTAAGGGTCCAGTTGACCCACTTCCTAGAGGCAATGAAGAAAGAGAGGCTGCCTCAAATGACTATTTAAGGCAAGTGGAAAGAATCACCCTTTGGAACTGCCTACTGAAGAAAATCCCAGCCTTCAAACCCCATGAGTATAAAATAGCTTTATTCACAAGGAACAGCAGCTATAATGTAGCCACATAACATTGCTTTTCAAAACTAAATACTTGGGGCTGATGGGGCTAACTCTAAGCCTGGAGATGTGGTATAGGGGATAAACTTCCCACAGTAAGAGAACTATTAACAGTTACATTTGGGGTCCTTGAGGGAGAACACAGATTATTCGCTCAATGGGTTTTTTAAGCAAAAATCACCTGGGAGAAGGTGAAAAGATTGAACTGTGCGACCTTCTGATCTGCCCCAGAAGCGGGTGTCTGATGAAAGAGGTGCCATTTGAAGTGACATTTCACCTTACAGACTTACATCTAAAGGAAAAAAAGGGGGAAAAAGAAACATGTTAAACAGATCACTGCAGTCATTGTCAGGCTACATTCATATTTATTTATCTTTACAATTCTTTTGAGAAAAAGGCAATTACTGCTGGGACCTATTTGCCGATGGGCAACTGAAGTACAGTGAGATAAAATCAGCAAAAGAAGCCACTCAGTGAGCCAGGAGCGGAACCCAGAACTTAAACCCATGTGGGTGAGGGTCCCATCCCTCTAAGCCTCCACTTCCCAGTACTGAGGGAACAGAGATTTCCAGTGGACATTTGGGAATCTGCACTTCCTACTGACACATGAAAAAATCTCTAGCAATGCAGCTGAGATTTGCATGTTTGAAATGCGTCAGGTCTACTTACTTTAAGTTTGAGGAACGAAAAAACTAGGAAGCAAAAGCAGTTTATAAACGCACTTTCTGAGCTGAATTACAGCAGTCGTCAGACCCTGATTGACCCAAAAAAAGGCAGATTATCCCCAAGTTTCTTCTTGATACCTCCCATGAGAAAGAAATGGTAGTCATCTGGGAAGCAGCACACAGGGCCCTGAAAATTAATCCAAGGCAGGATATCTGCTTCAGAAATCGGCTTGTGAAAGAGATGGAAAAATTCAGGGTCAAATGAAGGTAGAAAACGTCAGGATTTAGAAGCAGACTAGTCCAACAGATACTCCACCAAAGTATTTTGAATTGCTGCATATAACTATGCATAAAGTCATGGATGAAGTTTCCACTTAAGCAATACTCATCATGGCTGAACTCAGGAAATCTGTATCTCCATTCTCCACATGTGCAGTGTAGAAAATACTTTTTTTTCTCCTTTTTCTCTTGTAGACAGTGAACCCTTCAAGTCAGAAGGTCTGCTTCAATAGGATTTTGTACAGTGCTTTGCATTGTGGATCTGGTCACTGTCAATGGCAGTAAGCTTTTTCCTTTTTTCTCAACGACCTATATTATCAATAGTGCAGAATAGCATCTCCCTTCTTTACTGCAACTTAGATTTTTTTCTAAACTCCAAAATATGTTTCTGAACTGAAGCTCTTTTCACAAAGATCTATTATCCTTTCTCTCTGCAGGAAATATAATAATCTGTTTTTTCCTT
Organism: Larus michahellis; assembly: GCF_964199755.1. Classification (NCBI taxonomy): domain Eukaryota; kingdom Metazoa; phylum Chordata; class Aves; order Charadriiformes; family Laridae; genus Larus; species Larus michahellis. Next base: position 190,983,075 of record NC_133896.1, on the reverse strand, counting down.
AAACTATATATCTCGGATAGCACTCCATCCCATCATCCAGGTCATTAATAAAGACACTAAACAGTCTTGTCCCTCGTATCGATCCCTGAGGAGTGTCACTCTGCCAGCTGGACTCTGTACTGCTGATCCATACCCCCTAGGCCAGCAATAATCCAGCCAATTTTCCACCCACCTTATTGTCCATTAATCGAGCCCGTGTTTCACCAATCTCACTAACAGGAGACAAGGAGACTGAGAGAAGTTGTTGCAAAGCCCTTGCTAAAGCCAAGCTATACAACTTCACTGCTCTTGTCTCGTCCATTGAGGCAGACTTCTCATCAGAAGGCAATCAGACTGGCCAGGTGTGCTGTGCTCTTGGTAAATCCATGGTGGCTATTTCAAATCACCTTCTTGTTCTTTCTGTACCTGGAAATGGCTTCCAGGAGGATTTGTTCCATTACCAGATGTAGTGGTAAGGCTGACCTGCCTTTAGTTTGCTTGATCCTCCTTCATGCCCTTCTTGAATGTGGGTGTCACATCTACCTTTTCCCAAACATCAGTAAGACCTTCTGGTTTGTCCTGACCTTCTAAACATGATAGAAAATGGCCTTGCAATGACATCGACCTGTTCTCTCAGCACCACTTAATGCATCCCATCTGGTTCCATAGACTTGTACATATCCGCATGAGTTAAGCGCTCCCAACCATTGTCCTCTCTTCTGGCTAATACTCACCTGACAGGCCAACTTTATCAGTGAAAATTGAGGCAAAATAAAGGCACTGAGTACCTCGTTCTTTTCCATGTTCCTTGTCAGTAGCTGCCCTGTCTCATTGCGCAGTGGGCTCACATTCTCATCAGCTTTCCTTTTGCTGTCAACGTTCATAAAGAAAGCTTTTGTGTTGCTCTTCACAACACGTCTAGTTTTAGTCCCAGCTGAGCTTTGGCTTTCCTACCTCCATCCTTGCATGCTTTAGAGATGTTTCTATATTCTTCTGAGGTAGCCCATCCCCACTTCCACTTTCTGTAGGCTTCCTTTTTGCATTTGGCCCAGTCAGGAGTCTTCGTCATCCATGCTGGCCTGTGCTCAATTTTCTGCAAAATGAATGGACTCTTCTTGTGCTCTGAGGAGGTCATCCTTGAAGAACCACCAGCTCTCCTGGGCTCTCCTTTGCCTGCCAGGGCAGTCTCCCATTGGATCCTGCCAATAACTTCAATATCCCCTCCTGAAGCCCAGGGTTGCGACATCATTTCTTTTGCTCACTTTTAGACAAAATTATAAGTAAATAATCCTACATATTATTGAGTGAAAATGTGTTCCCTTCAAGGTTTATTCTTTTCTGTGATTTCAGTTACTCAGCCTGAATCAAATTAAATGAGGACATTCAGAATACCACTACCTTTTGTTAAAATTCCGATCAATCAAGTGTCTTGCTATTTCTCTTTGGGCAACGTGAGCATCTACTTTTACTTTTTCATCTTAAATGATGTTTGGAATCTTCTGGCTCTTTCACTACTTGTACTTCCTCTAGGAACCATATATATTATCGAAGTAAATGCTCTTCCTGCTGGGGATTTCATCAGTTTTTCCAAAAGCCATCCACGCATGTTATCATACCCAATCTTTGACAGCAATAAAATACTGCTTTTTCCTCAGCATTTTTAAAAGCCACGCTGTTTAATCTTTTAAATAAAGTTAATCTTTTAAATACAGAGCAGAGGCAACCTCATGTATTGTAATTTTGCATGACTCTTCATCTTGCATCATTACAGACAACAGATTTAAACAGTCCTTACAAGAATAGTTTATGATACACAACTTAAAGATTCTTTCTACTATTTTGATCCTAAATTTGACAAATGACTTCAAGCCTGTGGCCTGAATTGCACCCCAAGACCAAGAAGGAAAGTCCACTGTACTTGTATTACTTCAAGGCTCATATAGGGATTGAGAAATCCTAAGAATGCCAGCTGATGTTGCTGATCATAACTTATTCCCTCAGACCTACAGAAAAGCCTAGCTCCCAGGGAAAGAAAACCATAAGCCTAAACAAATAGCATTTATATCTCCACCTCTCCTCGGGGCTCCCATAAATAAGGCAAGACCTGATGTTCTACTAAATTATTTATTGGCTGAAATGGAATTTAAATTTGTTCTTTGGTGTTCTTTAAGTCACACCTTAACTATTACATTACTGTCAGCCAATATCTTGGCTGCAATTATACCTTGAATTTTACTTGGATATCTGAATTCAAAATACCAGCTTCAAAGGCTTGGTAAATCCAACATGAGGAATTTAAAACTGTATGTGGAAAAATTTCTCAAACAAGCAGTGTCTTTGTAAGTTCAAAATTAATCTGTACTAGAAAGAAATAGAAAACAAAATACATAATACAAATAAGTGCAGTCAATTTACTATAAAAAAGCATATTTAATTGTAAAGCATTAAGAGGAAACTACTTTCTATCAGAATTATCAGACACATGTACCTCACTGGATTTGGTATCAGTTGTAACACATGCTTAATTTTGCATTTTCCTGAAATGATAAGAAAATATTACTAATATTTCTTATTCACAATACTGTAATAAAAAAGCATGTTTGTTTTTTTCCCATGGAAAAGTTTTCAGTGCTTTAATTACTCTGGAGACAAAGATTTTTTTTTCAAAAAACGCTACCTTTTTCTAATCTCTTATCATAAATGCCTTATTTCGGCAACTGCAAATCTTCTGTGCATAAACTTCCCGCAGTCTCTCCGCAAAGAGGATTCATGAATGTGCCCGACCTCATAGCAGCTCAGAGCTATTGAGGCCGTTCCAGATCATAAGTGCAGTGCTGCAGAAACACCAATACAAGATATGGATGGCCAAATTAAAGAGAAGCCGGGGGAGCCATACTGATAATCAGAATGACGAAAGACAACTGGTGATCTAGAAATCATCTCTGGGCGCAAAAGAGATTGTGTAACTTGACCAAAGACAAATTCACAAAGCTTCTCAGGGAAATTTTTCCATTTGCTAATCTGTTTAATCAAATTAGGTTCTTATTACAGACTGGATATTTTTTCCTATAGAATTAGAAAAACCTGTAAAGAACACAAAAAGAGGAGACAGCTAGCATTGACAACACTGCGACTCGCATTCCAGTGCAACCAAGACCAAAGGACAACACTGTTTCCCAAAAGGACCTACACACTCAAATGACACCCTAAGTCTCTAACAAACAAAAAGGAAATAATGAAAGCAAAAAATGGAGTAAAGAAGAAAAAAACTCAATGCAGGCAGATAAAATAAGTGTGTAGTCTCCAGCCTCTGCCATTGGTTTTGTTGGCTAAGAAGCACCTTGGGCAAGTTGCAGAAAAAGTAAAGAACTGCCTTGAAGGGATAGCAGCTAATGACATGACAAGTTGCACCCAGGTGAAATCTTGACAGTATGGAAGGAAAGGAAAGAAAAGAAACTTTGGAAGATCTAACTTCCATCTGAGACAAAAGGTAAGATAGATGGATGTGGTAAAGAAGGGGAAATAGAAAAATAAATCAATAACAATGAAGTGGCAGAAAATTCTCCTTCTTCCTGTGTAAAGCTTCGCCCTTGAAAAGCTAAAGACTTGAAGCAGATTGTGCCAATACAGTCAGCATGAAATATACTGAGGGATAATAATGTTACCAGCCGTATATGTTGCTTGGAAATGACCGATAGCATGGTATAAGACAATTTAAGACAATTTAGACAAATATGACATTAGAATCATAAATGACTAAATCATGAACAATTACTGTAAAGAACACTGGAAAAGTTGTTTACAGAAAAGAATGACATACAAATAATCTCCTGGCAAAGTAGACACTGAAGTGTGAATTCAGTGCTCTGAATAACCAAAGTGAAGATGAGATCACATATAAAAAGTTGAGAAAAAATTACTGAAAAGCACTAGTTATTAGGTAAAAGAGGTTAGCAACTACCATCCTTAACGTAGATTACCACCATAAAAACATTGGAAAAGCATGTACCCAGGTACACAGCTGAGGGAAGGACTGTACTTACTGAAAAGAAAATGGGAAAGGAAGAATTTGGTACTCTAAGCTTAAGACATACAGGTTGCTTGCCTACAACGTGAAAGTTTCTTGCTGGAAGCTTTACAGCAAATGTGTTTCAGTGGGTTGAAGCTAACGGTATGTTTCCCCAAGTAGAGAAAGGCTGCTGAAAATGTGCTGAAAAGGCAAAAACCCTTCTGACAGAATACAGAGCCATCCTTATAAATGCCAGAAGAAATGTTAGATAGATGATCTGAAATTGTATCCCACCACTGGATTTGATCTGTGGTAAAGTGGTTGAAAGTAGTGTCTGTGTAAGGTGAACGTACAGAAAATATGTTGGAGAAGTATGTATGGTACTTGGAGTACAATGATAAAATAATAGGTAAGGCAACAGTACATAAGCCTTGAGATTTTCCGAATTCAGTACCTACCATTCTTTTCTTTTTAATATCCTCATTTCTACTGTTTGCCATGCTGCACCATATAAGGAGAAGCCACTTAATGACGACGGACAGGAAGCCCATTGCACATCTGTTTTTTTACAGATAATCTGAAATGATATGGAGAATGATACCAAAATGAATTCACTGGTGACAGCTGCGGACACTGTGTCAAAGGATACAGAAATGGCAGTATGGCTAAACAAATGTGCATAACCAAAGGTACTAAAAATATCTATACCACAGCACAGAAAAGACTGCACCAGCTTGGCTCCCTCTACCTTACACTGTCCTCAACACTGTCCTGGCACGTTTTCCTCTTCACACGTTCTTAAACACAACACACAAAGTGTTGTGCCATGAGAACAGCTGCAACACAGCTCCCACATTATTTACCTATGCATTTGCTTCAGTCATTTTTGACTGAAAAGACATACAAAATAATGCTTCTATCTTGATGTCGTGGAGATGTGAGGAGGACAGGTAAACTCATCAGCAGGCTGCCAGCTGGATCCTTCTGAATACGTCATTCTGAAATGGGAGCAAATTGGACAGAGGTTATCCAGGAGACTTGGAAAGGAAGCCCAGCCTGTGTACTGACAAGAGAAATAGCTAAAAACAATTGCAGATACCATGAAAACTGAGATGTGCATAATGACAGCTGACCATATATACAAGAAAGAAAACAGACTGGATACAGTTTAGATCAAATAACAAACTAACCAGGCAATATCTTTCTAGGGAGGGTAGGACATTAAGAGCGCTACAAAATGCACACAGAGATGGAAGGAACAACCTGAAGAGTGTTTGAAAAACACTAGTGTAGAAACACACTTTAATTTCACAGAATCACAGAATCATAGAATCATAGAATGGTTTGGTTTGGAAGGGACCTTAAAGATCACCTAGTTCCAACCCCCCTGCCATGGGCAGGGACACCTCCCACTAGACCAGGCTGCTCAAAGCCCCATCCAGCCTGGCCTTGAACACTTCCAGGGATGGGGCATCCACAGCTTCCCTGGGCAACCTGTTCCAGTGCCTCACCACCCTCACAGTAAAGAATTTCTTCCCAATGTCTAATCTAAACCTACCCTCTATTCAGTTTAAAACTGTTACCCCTTGTCCTATCACTACACTCCCTGATAAAGAGTCCCTCCCCATCTCTCCTGTAGGCCCCCTTTCGCTACTGGAAGGTTGCAGTAAATTATCCCTGGAGCCTGCTCTTCTCCGGGCTGTGGAACTCCAAATCTCAGCCTATCCATTTGCTTAATGGCAAATTAAACCTTCCAAAAGAAAAACCGAGAGAAGAAAGTTTAAACCGTTCAGAGACAGACTATTTGTACCAGCTACATCCAAGTAGAGAGACAGGATAGGGAAAGCAGCTCTGGAAGGCAGGATGGGTGGCCCAGGTCCAGGGTCCAGCAGCTGCAGTCCAAATGGATCTGCTGGTGAGGGGTAGAAAGTACCAGAGGGCAAAGTTGTTGGTACTGCGCCTTGTAGCATTAGGGATTAAAAACAGAAACAAATTATTGTCACACCGGCAAAGTAACAAATGATCAGACTGCAAAATGTTATGGCCAAAAATAGTTACTACTAATGCAGTACATGCTATGAGACTAAAAAGAGGGAGAGAGCTTTGCTGAGGACACTTTTTTGGCAACTGATGTGCATGTTAAATTGCAAATTAAAAAAAAAAAAAAAGAGAACCCTTTAACAGCAGGAAGTGAGAAGAACTTGGGTTATGAATAAGATGAAAGCCCTGCCAAGTATCTTCTTTCCTTTGTGATCTCGCAAGTGTTATGATAAAAAACACCTGAACTAGAATTTGGTTTTACTATAAAATCAGAAGTCCATCAGGCGACAGCTGCTATGAAGAACGCTGAAATGCAGAGGCGAGGTAAAACATTTAAAATTTAATGACGCGGCTGTCCAAGTTCGGGCTGCTTCAGCCTTTTTCCCCCTTGAGGGCTTGGTGGTGGAGGGAAAATTAACAGAAATGCTTGCTGCTTTGAATAGTTCGCTATTATCAGATTCTCTGAATTAACCTTTTATGTCTTTCTTCACTTTACAGTTCAAGATTTTCTCCTTCAGAAGAGGGAAGCCGGCCCCTGTGGCACCAGGGCACGAAGGTGCCCAGGCCGCATGCAGCTGCTCCCCTCTGGCCCTGAGTGGGAGAGCTGGTGAAGCACCTGAGGTGGAGGAAGTGGAGGAAGTGGAGGAAGAAGAGAGCAGCCCCCACAGACACAACAATCCCCACCATCCCACCCCCGGGGACATGCATTCGAGCCCGACGGAAGCCGCGGCCTAGCAGGCGCCATGGCGGGCTGGAAGCCGCCGCCTGAGGGCCCCGCCGCGGGCGGGGCTGGGGGAGGCCGCGCCCGCAGAGGGGCCGCCCCTCGCCCGCGCCGTCCGCCGCTTCGGCCCCGGCGCTCCTCCGCGGTAAGGCAGCGGGGGGAAGGGGTGACGCCGAGCCGGCGGGGAGCGCGGCCGGGCCGGGGCCTCGCTGCGGGGAGAGCGGGGTGGCGGCAGGCCGGTGCGGGTCCTCGGGCCCAGCCGGCCGGCGGCTGAGGGGGAGGGATGGCCGCCTTGCGGGTATGCCCTAGGGCGGGAATGGAGGTGCAGGAGAGCGCTTTGGTGCGGCGGGCGGGAGTGATTGCGTGGAAATTTAGTGCAGGGACGGAAATGGGAGCGAAGCCGAGGTGGGGCCGGGGCCGGGGGTGGGCGGCCGGCCGGCGGGCCCTGCCTGCTGCTCCGCGGGCCCTGGCTTGGTGCTGCCGCCGGAGTGGGCCTAACGCGCTTCTGAGTGGCCGCCCCTCAGCTCCAGCCCCGCGGGGGTGGTGGAAGGCAACGAGCAGGCCCTGAGGGCTGTCGGTGGTGCGTGGTTTTTTGTTGACCGATGCACCAGAGGAGTGCACAGGTATGAGGGAGGGAACGTTTGCATTTTGACATGTGTTACCCTGCTCTGGTATTGCCTGGTTTCTCTTCAGAGTTTGGTTCTGTGCGGACCCTTCAGGCTTCTTCCCCTTTCACCTGCCTAGTTGGCCTTAGTCTCCGTGAAAACTGACAGCAGCTCTATTTGCGTCAGCTTTCCCAGTTTTCTTAGCAAGTTTGCTACAAGCGTGCTACCGGCTGTTTTAAAACTCCCATGACTGTTGTATTTTTGATACTGTTTCTTTCCCATGGAAGGAAGCCTCCTGCTTCTCTGTGAGGCCCGTGTTTCTAAAGTCCCCCAGACTTTTAGAACACGGTAGTTAATTTCCATCAAGGCTGATTACAGTCAGCAGTATTGTGGTGATTAGTGGCTGGATGCTGGTGCACACGGCGAAGGGAAGGTTTCTTTCCTGCACTAACATTGTGGAGGAATCAGCCTGGCCACTCATCACGGGCAGCTCCAGGCTAACCACAGCACGTGAGATTTCTTGTCCGGTAGCAGCATTGGTAGACAAAGAGCAAGCTATGGTTACTGCAGAGGTAAAGGTGATTGGAGATGTGGGTCTGTAGGAAGGCTTTGTCAGCCCTGCTTACTAGAGTTCAGCTCCCCCTCCCTTCCATTTCTGTGGGGAAATAGAAAGTTAATGAATGATCAGAAAGTGTTTCCAGGAGATTCTTTCTTCTGAAAAACTGTGACATTAAACAAAGAAGCTTTGAGTTGTATTCAGCTCTTCTGTTCTCATAACTCACTATAAGTCCAGGAATGTTTTACTTTCAAATTTAACTTGCTTCTTTTTTATGCAGGTAAAGCCATGTCGCTGAAACAGGTTTCCAGCAACAAATGCTTTGACGGTTTCCAGAAGGTGTTTGAACATGACAGGTAAACACTACAAAAGCAACCTAGATGTTTAGCATGAAGCAGTGAATCCATACTATCATTGCTGTCAGTGTTCTCAGTCCGCAGGAAGATAGCGTGTTCTCACTAATATCCATATTTCAGTAAGGAATACTGTCTACAGCTGCTTTGTCTGTGTTCTTGTATTTCTGTGTTAATGTTTAACATGCCTAGTATACTTAGTGCTGCAGATCAGAGGTGGGAAGCCAGTATTTTTACCTTTGAAAATGAAGCTCTGTTACTTTGGGTTGTCCCGTTTGCAGCACAGAGAACTGCTGTGTTTACAGTCCACTCTACTGGATATTTCACTTCTGTGCACTCTTAAAAAATGCTGTGGGGAGACAGACACAGTAGGTTCGTGTTTGATGAAGGTGAACAGAAAAACATTCAGGTTTTTTTCATTTCTGGTCCAAAGAAAAAAATCATTAGTTATGCTTAGATAAGCTTTTATTGACAATTGCATTCTTTAGTATTAATTGAGCAATCTGTTAGTTTGTAGATTTAGCAGATTGAAAACCTCTCTTGCTGGAGCAAGCTGTGCAGTTCATGTTCTGCAAGTCATGTGGATATGTTCTTCAGTAAAAATACTTTCCAATTTAATAGACAAAGCTCACGTTAAGTATTACTGGGGTTCAAAATTCAGTTTTCAAACTGTTCCCGGTTAGCTGTGTTTTCCCACTGCAAAAATGTGGCTTATTTGTAAGTCTCTGTTGTAAGTATATTCAGAACAAGGTAGGAGGGTTAGCTGTTGCCAATACAAGAGGCTGAGGCTGGGTTTTAAAATTGCTTTTCACTTTATTTAACTTAGTTGTTATAATTCACTGACCAAGTCTCTCTTTGAACAAAATGCATGGATACAACTTTATTTTTTTAATGTTAGTGACCTTGTTAATTAAGTAGTGGTAATAACAGGTATTTTATTCATATAGTGCAGAGCTAAAATGCAAAATGAAATTTGGAATCTACTTGCCTCCAAAAGCAGAAACTGGAAAGTGTCCTGTGCTGTATTGGCTCTCGGGTAAGTAACATGAATTTTAGTAACTTAAAAAAGATAAGCATGTTTAAGTTAGTGTGCTACAGTTACTGAAAACCCTGAAAATCTGATGTAGAGGTACTACAGTGGCAGCTCTTGCATTCTATGAAAGATTGTCTTCTGGAACATGCGTTTACTTTGAGTGTATTGTGATAAAGTTGGATGTAGCCAGCCTTAGCCAGCCTAACAGGTTGTTTTCTAAAATGCTCAGTGTGAAAAATGTTCTATACTTTTGTTCTGAAATGTACATACTTTTTGTTCTAAAACATACATATTTAAAGGTTCTCCTCAAAGGCCTTCCTGTTGGGACACCTCCTGCCTCTTTTTTCTATGACAGACTGCTTCAGCTAACAGGACAGGGGGCAAAATCTAGTCCATGGGAGCCAGCAAATTTGTCATCTGTATCCCACCTTATTCTGAGTGCTATTATGCAGGGAACAACTGGTGAACTTGGAAAGGGAGGTGCTGCTAGCTGCCTTAGCGCCAGCACATCTAGAGTGAGGTAACACTGAGGGATCAGAAAGGGCCAGGGGCTGAAGAAGGCTGTGTGGCCGGAGTGAAGTTGCATCATCCACAGCATTGTTTCTTCATCTCTCCAGCTCCTGCCGTCTCCTATCCAGCTGCTGTCTTGCTGGATGTAAGGCAAGCTGGGATGAGACTGTATGGACAAACACGTGCTCCCCATTATCCTGACTTTGTTCCTCTGCCCTGTTCCTGTCATCTCCCACAGACCTGGGTCTTGCACCAAAAGTACATAAATAATGTTAAGGCATTGCTTTCAAAATTTATGTTGGTGATGGCTCTAGGATTAATTAATTACATCTTTCCTTTTTTTCCTGTTATTTGAAATGAAAAGCAGAAGCTCTGTCTGTTCTGTAATTTTAGGTATTGCTTTATTGACGCTTGTGTTTAGAAAGTTATATTTCATGTATGTATTCATTTCACAAAATAGCTAGTAGGTCTGATTTGTAGAATCACACAGTGGACTGTGTAAAAATGTTTACCCTTGAAATTGGAAGCATCAAAATGGTCTGAAGAGCTTCAAGTCATGCAGCACGTTTCTTTTTTGAATCTAAACCATGCTGTCTTGGCTGGTATATCAGTCAAATTAGGTTATTTGCAACTTGTCCTCAGAGAAAATTAGAATCATTAACGCCTCTCAAAAGGCACAGTAAAGAGAAATTGAAATACTGGTGTGCAGTATTATTTATTTGTAATTGGACTTCAGTTGGTAATTGGACTTCAGTTGGCCTGCTGCAGTGCAAAAAGCACGGATTGCTGTGGGGTTTGGAGCCGGGGTGCTTATGGGCCTTTATCCTGCCTAAAAGATAAAGGATGTGTCAGACCACTTGCAGAATTATGTAATGCAAACAGCTGAAATGGCAGTGGAGGGAAAAATGTAGTTGCAGGGTTAGATGTCAGAAGTTAATGTTAACCTTAGCAACAGTGTCTGTAGTCAATGGATTTAAATACACAGTACTTGACAAAACTGTATGTACCATACGAGTAGGCGCTCATAAAGTGTACACATTGGCCTGTTTTTGATCAAATATTAGTGTGACTAGATGTGAAAGTGCAACTGTGTCTGTTTCTGTGGATTACTAAGTGTTGTTGAATCTAGTGAAAAGACTTTTGCATGTTTGTGGAGACAGGAATTGCTCTTATTTTTTGAAACCTTTTCTGTCACAAAGGTTTTTGAAACTGGTATGCTCTGAGCAATGTGTAACCAATGATATTTTTATTTCTCTAGGGTTAACTTGCACAGAACAGAATTTTATAACGAAAGCTGGTTTTCATCAAGCTGCAGCTGAACATGGCCTTATTGTAGTTGCACCAGACACAAGCCCACGTAAGTTTTAACAAGAGATGTGAAAAGTCATCTTTATCCTCACAGAATGGAGTGCTGCAGTTTGCTGCAAAGCGTGTTGCCCACCTGAGTCAGGATATGACCTCATGTCTATATCTTGCATTGTTTGCTAGATTATATTGTCTATATTCTTAATAACATGGTAGTGAAGGCTTGATATTTGAAACTCTTTTATTGTCATGGCACTAAAACTAGAACAAAGGGACCAGTGAGTTCAGCACAAAGGAGGAGAGGGAAGAAAAGGAAAACGAGAGGCATGTGCTATCAGAGACATTTGCCTGCACTTTGTGTCTTACTGAGACTTTAAAAAATCTGCAGAACTGTGTTGTCACGCAAAGATGTAATGTTTACTCTTTATTGTGTTCAGTCGTCTAAAGCCTATCATGTCTCCAGAGGATTCCAATACTTAGAAAAACAAATCAGAAACCCTTCCCCCCTGCAGCTGCAGTAAACTGATGAATGGCTTTTTAAAAATGATATGCTTTTATTTGCGTGAGGCTGAACTTATGTCTAGTATGGGAAACTTGAAAATGGTAGATATGCAGTTACTGGAAATACAGTCTTTTGGGGATTCAGTGTATTTTGTTGAGTATTTGCTGGGTTCTGCTAAAGTCTCATGAATGCTGTGTACAAAGGTAGCAGTCTTCTAATATTTCCCAGGCTTTAGTGGGTCAAATCTAAACACAGGTAACAGGGGAATGAAGTTATGTTCTTTCCAGAAAATATTTTTCACATCTAGGTTTTGAAGTTGTGTCAGGTCAAAGAACAGAAATGCATGTCTCTAATGAACAAGAGGGACAGAAGAGCAAGACTTGTTGCTGTCTGCTGCAGACTAGAGATGGGCAACTTGCCCATCACATTCACAACGTTCGCATTATGTGAGGATTAGAATTACTCTTGGGTAATTTTACTGGCACTGGCTTTTAGTGTTGTCTGTGTAAGTTGTCGATCAATGTGAAACCGCGTTTGGCTAGTTCACTGCTTTGGCCATTTTCTTTTAAAACCCTCTTTGCAGCCTTTTAGTCCAATAACTGATCGGGATTGCTTCGCTCTTTAGATGAATTTCAGTACGTGTTACACTCTTAGATTTTTAGCTCAGAGACCCCAAATGTTCTTAAATCTTTTTTGAGCTGTCTGGAGAAACAAGTGAAGAGCAGTTCAAATGTAATCATAAATTAAGAGGTCTGAGGTTATGTAGAGAAAAGGCTAATATGTGCTTTTTAACTGTGTTGTTACGACTACGTGAGAATTACCTTCCAGGAGCTAGGAGATATATCTTGATGGGGAAAAAGACTGCATGAAAACCTGAAATATCTGTCATTACAGACCCTCTGTCAGGCCCTGATAGACTTTAGTTTTCCTTATTTGTAGGGGTTTACTTTTCCAGAGGGGTGTGTTGAGCAGCATTTTGCAGGTTGCTTTTCAAATTTCTTCTTTCAGGGTTTTCCTCAAGTTTCTTTTAGCAGAATCAGTGTTGCCTTCATTGCTTGGCAGCACTTTCTGAGTTTTTGTCCATCTCTGAGGGACAGAAGACAGCAGACTTTTTATACCCAACATGTTGTGTAAGCGCCCCTGTGCCTGTGACTGCTGGACTGTTAAGTTACAAAATCATTTGGTGTTCAAGGCATGTCACTGGAGCAAACTCAACTTTGATCCTTGTAAAAATCTGATTTTACACTGTGCGGGGTGGCAGGTATCTCTGCACAAATGGTCAGGGATTGTCAAGTTGCATATAGGTTTGCAGTGTAATCTGATGGTGGTGCAAACCCATGTAATTTTGGATTGCAGAAACTAGGAACATTTTGGAGAAAGGGAGGCCATTATACCTTGAAAGATATAGCTTGAAACGTTACAATCTGTTCTGCAAATCACAGGCTAATCAAAGGGAGAGTAAGAGAGGACTGGGTGGGATGTATTGACTTTCACGGAGACGTCTGCAAATTTAGTTTGAAAGTGTAGCCTTGGAAAAGGCGATACGACCCTGCAGGTATTCACAGAAGAAATTACTTAAGTTTTATGGGGAGTTATAGGTGGGAGCAGTGAAATGAATTACAGAAAAGGTAGAGTTACATACTTTAAAAATGATAGGGACAGCAAGTTTTTATTATGGTGTTGAATAATAAACGGGAGCTGTAGCAGACATTATTTGAAGCACATAAACTGGTCTGGACACACCATTTGGTGATACATGGTTCTGTCCTTCTAGGGAAAAGAAAATTTTCTACAGTTTCTGTTTCTCACGTAATTTCTTGTACTTGATAGGATGAGGTCTAATAACTGAAATAAGCTGATAGCAGCAATTAACAAGTGCCAGCTTTTGCATAAGTCCCTGGGTAAATTGGATGAAGCTTTACAGTATTATTGTAGGAGAGATCTGTATGATACGTTCATTGATGAAGGGATACTAAAACAAGTTAGGAGTCGGATACATCTGTAGGTAATGCGTAAGTGGCATTTTGAAAGTGATGTTGAAATAACACTTGAAAACACTGTACTAAGGAATGAAAATCTGAATTGTATTATAGTTGGAAGCATAGAGACATGTTGATTGAAAAACTCGTGTCCCAAGTCTCTGATTTGTATGGTGGGTTTTCCAATTCTGAACCTCTAGTAAAGGAAACACAGTAACTATAGAAAGACACAGTAACTATAGAAAGGATTTTCGTGGTAGGTGGCTGCAATATTGAAGGAGAAGATGAAAGCTGGGATTTTGGCACCGGTGCTGGTTTTTATGTGGATGCCACTGAAGATCCATGGAAAACAAACTATAGGATGTATTCCTACATAAAGGATGAGGTAACTTTGCTGCTGGGTTCTCCTGGAGGGGGTGTGGTTCACTCATGCTCTTTGTTCCTAGCACCAAAGCTTGCTTGATAGCCTGTGGGTGGTTGGTTGTTTTCTTGCTCTCTCTTTTATAAAAATTATAATTATTTATAAAAATAACATCTGTCTGGGCCTGAGCAGGAGCTCCTTCAATCTGCTTTCCTACTGGAGATGCCACAGGGTTGACCTGTGCTTCTAATCTTGATTCATTAGTTGTTCAATCTCTGCTCTTATAAAATCTCTGCTCTGCTGCTTCTGGAGCAACCCACCACATTTTGCTGCACCAGCACTTCAGTTGTATTGCTCATTTAGACTGTTTTCACCGTCTGTCTTGGGACAGTGGGGTAGTGATTTTGTTTGTCGGTTGGTTGCTTTTTTCCTTAACTGGGTGTAAAAGGAAATCCTCGAAATATATATCAGAAAGGTCAGCGTCCAATTTGCCATTCTGGTTGCTCACGGGAGCAGGTATTTATGTATCTATTAAAATAAGACTGTGTATTTGTTCCCACATCTTATGTTACAGGGTTATGATAGATTTTTATAGAGGTACTTTGAGTTACTTATTGTCAGATTGTTTCCATGTGCTTTTATAGTCCTGTTCAGGTTGCTTTCCGGTTGCCCCCCCCCCCCCTTCCCTTTTTTACCTGCTCCCCCTGAGATTTGCATGTCAGCTTTCCTAAAGATTGATTTTTGGAGTATTCGAGGTACCTGAAGTTGTGTTCATTTGTATTCTACTTGAACCTAAATCAAGTTCAGGTCATGATTTCAAATGTCAGGCTAGAACCAAAGATACACCTTTGGTTTCAGTGGCTTCGTGGCATTAAAACACACTCGTTATTTATGTCCTTCTTTGTCTAAACATACTCAAGTTGGTTTAATGTTTTTATTCCACTGTTGTTCCTTTACAGCTGCCTAAACTAATAAATGCCAATTTTCCAACTGATCCTGAACGAATGTCTATTTTTGGGCATTCCATGGGAGGCCATGGAGCTCTTATTCTTGCTCTGAAGAATCCTGGAAAGTACAAAGTAAGATATAATTTAGCTTGTATGAGGTATACTAAGACTTATACAGATTTCTGTAGAAGTGAAGAAAGAAAACACAATACCGAGTTCTGTTACAGCATTAAATATGTAAGTCGTTTTAGTTGTAGTGGTACATTGATACCTAGTATTAGAACATGGAAAACTGCCAGAAACAACACTGTGGAATGTGAGTATCACTGAAATTAAAAAATGTGTGAATTTTAAAAGTTAAGAAAAGCTTAGTTTCTTTTGGATGGTGCTACAGCTCTTCCAAACCTATTGTTATATTTACATGTTAATAGGGTCCTTCTAGCTCTGGAATTGTGTGATTTTCTGTATCTTTTCAAATCTTGTCTTGTTCATTTTGGAGCTTTTATTACCAGCAAACATCTTTGTCACCATTCTATTTGTGTTTGCTTACAATTTGCTATGGAGTCTATTACACTGATAGCAAGTGTAACTGTAAGAACCTGAACTTCATACAAATAGTATCTGGAGAACTTCTCCCACCCTCCCCCCCCGTTCCCTTTTTTACCTGCTCCTCCTGAGATCTGCATGTCAGCTTTCCTAAAGATTGATTTTTGGAGTATTCGAGATACCTGAAGTTGTGTTCATTTGTATTCTACTTGAATCTAAATCAAACATGCTGGAACTGGTTTGCCTGTCCTTTATACTCATGAGGGCTGAGAGAAATTTCGTTATTCTCTTTGGAGATAGACTTGTGTAAAATGCCTTTCTGAGGCAGAATCAGGCATTGGTGTTTGAGAGGTGAGGGGCTCTGCCTTTGTGGATCAGTCCTTTCGTGGGCTCTCCTGGCCCTGCACTTTGTGGTCAGGTGCTGCAAAAGTGGAACTGCAGTTATGAAAATAGCAGACCATTTGCTCAGTGTCATTAGCTTGGCGTTACAAGAGAGCTGAATGTAAGATAAAGCTTTATTTTTATCTCTCTTTTTTATCTTTTGGAGCCAGTAGTTCAGAACTTTCCGTTTTCACTGTTGGCGCTTACCTGTTACTTGTATTATCTAAAAGAATTAAACATTAAATTGAAAAAGCCAAAATCCAGGGGAACTGGCAGTAGCTCAGATGGTATGTTGCTATTTCCTGCAAGGCATAAGAGTGGTAATGTTGATGTCCCAAGGCCAAATCCAAAAGAAGAATGTAAGAATAGGACTTGGACTTCTGACACCAGTACCTGGAGTTGTGATCTGAAATGCGCTTTTCTTGACCCCTAACCCTGTACGTACCTGAATTCATGAAACACTGTTGCATGCTTAGACTCGCTGAGCAGCCCCGTGCCTTTGTTATGCTCTGCCAAAATCCAGTGGGAGGTGAAGTGGTCCCACATTCTGACCATGCTGGCCCAACAGCAGACTGGAAATCCTTCTCTGCTGCTTAAGGGAATTCAAACCAACATCTGCCAACAGGGAAAGGAATGGAGTGTCTATCCCTTCCTTTTGCAGCTTGGCTGATGTGTGAAAAGGAAAGCAAAACTGTGGGGCTAGAGAGAACAAATAAGAGGGAAGCAGGATAACTGTTAGGGCACCTAGCTCAGAGTTTTGGTGCAAGAGTCATGGGTTCTGGCAATAACTTCAATACACTTTTTGAAAAGGCTTTTAGTTTGCTTGTTAGTTAGCAGAAATCACTTTTCTTAATTCATACTTTTTTTTTTTTTCCACTTTCTTTCTGAACAGTCTGTGTCGGCATTCGCTCCTATCTGCAACCCTATTCAGTGTCAGTGGGGGAAGAAAGCCCTTGGTGGATATCTGGGATCAGATGTAAGCAAATGGGAGGTACGTGTTGCAACTCGCAGTCCTTTAATAACACATGAATGAGTGATCTGTAGATATATCGCAGCAGGAGTCTGGAACAAAAGCCTGGGGTTCCCCTGAGCTCTGTTTTACTGCATCCCTAAGTGTGGATAAGCCTATGTTCCTGGTGGGTATGACTTGCCATTGCCTGGTGGTTCTTACAACAAATGTAATGAGATAGAAGGCTCTCATCAAATTGACTAAATTCCTCCCTGTTTTATGAAGATCTTAAAATCTGGGCTAAGAAGAATTACGAGTCTGAGACTTTCTCTAACACATGAAAGCAGCAAGGAATTTAGAAGAGAGTTAGGCTATGGCCTGTCTCTCAAAAACTCGCATCTCAGTAGACAAAACAGCTTTTTTTTTTTTTATAGTAGCCTGGAAAGAGAGACTGCTACAAACTGTTCAGAGACTGATGAGCATCTGCAAGGGCAGGCTGTTGGAGGCAGCTAGCAGAGGAGCCCCACTGGATACTTGGAAATTGGTATCCTCTAAAACAGAATTAAACCAGACAAAGTTAGGTTTTAGCTCCAGGGCCCTAATTTTGAAATATAAGTAGTCATTTATGAATGGCTAAGATACAAAAATGTTTGTGTGCATGTTGCTGTGTTGTTTGGGCAGTCCTTCAGTATTTTTATCTCACCATACACATTGCACTGTATCCCTAGAATTAAGTTAGAAGGGATCGTCGTGACCAGGTACTCTTATTTCGTTGTAAATAAACACAAGCTGCAGTTAAATCCCTTGTAAATTGGATTAAAGTATCTCTTAGGAAGACATCCAGGTCTGATTAAAACATTACAGGAATGGAAAGCGCTAGCTGCTTTCACATTTTTTAATAGAGTAGTTTGTATATTTAACAATCACCAACTAAATTTGCTTACACTTAATGTAATAAATTTATTTTGCGGAAAAAAAAATTAAGTATGTTTTCTGGCCCCCTAACTTGCTTTGGAGCTCTTCCGTAAACCCAGTCCAGTAGACCACCGGCAGGCATCAGGAATAGACTTAGGCCTGCCTTTGGCACAGATTTCACCAGCGATGTTCCTCAGGGTTCAGTCCTAGGGCCAGTCAATGTCTTTATCAACGATCTGGATGCAGGAGTTGAATGTGCCATTAGCAAATATGGGAGGTGCTGTTGACTTCCTTGAGGGACAAGAGGCCTTGCAGAGGGTTTAGATAGATGGGAGCATTGGGTTATGATTGAGGGGATGAAATTCAACAAATCGAAATGCCAGATTCTGCACCTGGGACGGAGTAATGTTGGGCACAAGTACAAGTTGGGAAACAAGTGGCTGGAGAGGAGCCCTGCAGAAACGGGTCTGGGGGTGCTGGTTGACATCAGGCTCAACAGGAGTCAGCAGTGGGCCCTGGCAGCCAAGAGGGCAAACTGCATCCTGGGGTGCATCAAACACAGCATAACCAGCTGGTCCAAAAGAGGTGATTACCTGCTGTATTCAGCATTGGTGCAGCCTCACCTTGAACACTGTGTGCTCTTCTGGGCCCCATGATTTAAGAAGGATGTGAAGGTCCTTGAATGCATCCAGAGAAGGGCAACAAAGCTGGTGAAAGGGCTGGAAGGAATGCCCTGTCGGGAGCAGCTATGGAATTTGGGCTTGTCTGGTTTGGAGAAAAGGAGGATGAGGGGCAACCTCGTTGCTCTCTGCAGCTTCCTGAGGAGGGGAAGTGGAGAAGGGACATGCTGATCTCTTCTCCCTAGGTGATAGGGACACATCGGAATGGTTCAAGGTTCATAGGACGTTTAGACTGGACATTAAGAAGCATTTCTTTACTGAGAGCATGGTCAAACACTGGAACAGGCTTCCTGGAGAGGTGGTCAATGCCCCAAGCCTGTCAGTGTTTAAGGGACGATTGGACAATGCCGTTAACAACATGCTTTAACTTTTGGTCAGCCCCTGAATTGCTCAGGCAGTTGGCCTAGATGATCACTGTAGGTCCCTTCCAACTGCAATAGTCTGTTCTATTCTGTATACAATGCCTTATCTCCATATTTCTGCTTAAAATTGCCGTGTGTTACACCGGTGTTTTGACTTCTAGCTGCCAAAATAGTTACATCAAGATACCAAATTATTTTGGCAGGATCTAGTTTCTGTACGAGCATGTGAATCGGTACTAGATTATGCTGCTGTTCTTCAACTCTGTATGAATTTAGCCCTGGGCTGGATGTTCCGTTTGGTCCAGAAATGATATCAAACGGCCAACTTGGTAATTACTTAGATCGTACCATTTGCCCTTTTTAAAACACGGGTATAACTTGTCAGTTATATGGAAATTCCACAGTTTTTTGTTTTTCCAAGGTGCAGTTTGGTGTCCTCATTAGTATCACCCAGTACTCTATATATGCCATTCTTTGGAAAATTTGGCAAATTTGACCCAGTCTAACGTATATAGCTGAATGTTGTTTCTCTTTTATTCCTGCAGGCGTATGATGCTACACAACTTGTGAAGTCCTATCCAGACTCTCACCTGGACATCTTGATTGATCAAGGCAAAGATGACCAGTTCCTGTCAGCGGGACAGTTATTGCCTGATAACTTCATCGCTGCCTGCACGGAGCGGAAAATCCCAGTAGTCTTTAGGCTGCAGCAGGCAAGTTGCTTCTACGATCTTTTATTGTTGGGTTGTTGCTTTGTGATTTTTTGGGTCTATGTGGCAGGTAGTGAAGAGAGTGTGTCTTAACGGGGCATGCTCTCACTTACCTGTCCCTGGCCAAGTGAGGAAGAGGATGAGAAGCGACGTTTTCCTTAATGTCAGCCGTCAAGGAGTGCAATATCCATCAGATTCAGCTGCATTTCACCACTAGGTGGGGTCATTATTTCAGTTTCAACAAGCTGACGCGTTGATGGTAACTCGAGCTGCCAGCGGTCGGCTGAAGAAGCCTTTAAAGACGCAGGTGGAAGGATTGCTCTTTTCTTTAGTGCAGTGACCCAGCACAGCGCTGTCCTGAGAGTGCTGGAGTCTTTGTGAGCGACTGACAACTTCACGCCAGACCCAGTGAGGGGCCCGGCCATGGAGAATGAGGGATTGTCCTCTCTGATTCATTATAAGCCCTGCACCAGAAGTTAGTGCTGACAAAGTGGAGTAGCTCAGAGGTTTCCATGGCATTTTAGTGTAGTGCTGGAGCACTAATTCAGACCTGGGCTGTGCTCTCCTTATACCTGTGTTTTACCAGTAGGGCAACACCAGTAAGGTGAACTGGTCTCTCAAATCGCATCTCGCTCTGCAGCTGACGCTTGTTGTTGTCCATCTCTAATTTACATGCCCAGATTAGGGCAGGTTAAGGTATATTGTTTGTTTAGCTTCCTAGAGTTCATATATACTTAACCGGTTAGGTATCCTTCACAGTTTTTATATGTAATACAGGTATTTTTGATTTCTTAAAACAGATCAAACCAGAAGAGTCCTTAACTTTCCTAGAAGAGAGCTTAGCGTGATTGCTTTATCGGGAGCTATGTGTGTTTGCTGATTTCTTTGTTGTTGTTCTTTTCCAGGGTTACGATCACAGCTATTTTTTCATTGCTACATTTATTAACGACCACATCAAACACCATGCAAAATACCTCAACGCTTGAACCGTTTGGATGGGAGCATTGTCTGTCCGGTATGAATCGAGGGGTAGAGGCAAACTAAACAGAAATCATTTGCTGAAGTAGCGTCTGTAAAATGGAGCTCTTCTGATCGTACTGCTAAGAAAAATAAAAGTGCCACTTAATTTCATGTGTGTGCATTAGAGTAAGTATTTTGAATGTTTTTGCGTGCTTCAAGAACTCTCTCAGCACGATAAACACCACGCTGCGTTCTGGGTCATAATGACAATCAGCAGATGAGTTAGTTTCAGACTATGACCGTGGGTACGTACTTCGGACCTCGAGACAGTTTCTAGCCCAACTACACAGGGACTATGAATAACAACAGCGTGCCTCTTCAGCTAATTAAATAGAGGGCTCACTTCATCACTTAATGCTGAAGGAAGGAAGTTGTTAGCGGCACAACCAATCAAGCTACTTAATTAATCTGAAGTGGTTGGTGCGTTTTTCCTTAGCTTGTCTAAATGCATTCCAAGGACAAAGTCTGGTGGAGAATACAGACAGAAGCGTGCTATGGGGAGTGCTTTACTGTCCTATGCGTTATTAACAGCAAACAAATCATCTGAAGAGTATTTCATGGGTGATACTTAAAGAAAAGGCCTCTTACAAACCACGTGAAGGAAGCAGTCTGTAGTAAAGGAGGTTTTTTGGTTTTTTTCCTCTGCTTGCCTTTGATTGTCGCTGAGTGTGAAAGGCTTATGCTGTGTTTATGGGTTTCTTAGCTGTGACAGGACTGATGGGAAACGGATAAATAGACCTGAAGAAAGTAGTAACTATCTATAAATGATCTGATATCTCATCGTTGAAAAGGAGTGTGCTTGTTTTACAGAAGGTGGCAGAATTTAAGCCTGATTGATAGCTATAGGGCTAAAGTAGTTCCCAGTGGTATAATTCTGCCCGCTACCTTGTGTGGGGCAAGAACACAGATCGTTCCAGTGAGCTGCTTGTCTTGTGTTCAAGCAGTCACTCCTAACCTCTGCCTTCCTGTGGGTCGGCTGAACCTGCAGCATTGCGCAAACTGTGACTCGCTCTTGCCAGAGGAAATATTGGGGTAGACGTAGGGAGTGGTTTGCTTTTCTAAGCAATGCTGAATGCTCTCTGGTTTCTCAGGCCCCTGCTAGATTCTGGATTGCAGGGAGGCCGATGCTGGGAATTTATGTTTCTGTTGGTGGTGACTGGGCTTAAATTATGTATTGATTTTTATCAGTCTTGCATCTACAACTGTGCGCATCGCAAGAGTTCTCTGAAATGCTGACCATAAGTAACAGGCGATAGGACAAGAAGAAATGGCCTCAAGTTGCACCAGGGGAGGTTCAGACTGGATATTAGGAAATATTTTTACCCTGAAAGGGTTATTAAGTGTTGGAACAGGCTGCCCAGGGGCATGGTTGAGGCACCATCCCTGGTATTTCAAAGAAAGATGGGTAGACATAGTGTTAGAGATAGATATGGTTTAGTGATGGTTTTCGTCAGTGTCAGGTTGATGGTTGGACTCGATGATCTGGAAGGTCCCTTCCAACCCAGGCAATTCGATGATTCTCTAAGTTTTCCACACTGTGGATTTACGACAGACACTATCTCCTCCTTTCTTATAAAGCAGGACACTGACATAAAAAAATAACTGATTTTTAAGCCAGAAGTCCTAAATGCTTAGATTTTTTTTTTCTGCTCACACAACAGCAGAATTGGCTCAAAGGCTTGTTTAATATGTAGCAGCATCTTCTAGTTGTTCCTCCTCCCCCAGCAGCCAGGCACCTGCTCTCCCGTAGCCAGCAAAGGAATTACTGGGTTCTGTCGGATACTGGACTGGAGCAGCAGCGTGATCTGCCAAAGCTAATATTTTTTGCCTAATGCATTCTGATAATTGTATTTAAGGAAAAAGGGCATGCCAATTTTTTTATTTTTTTTTCATTCCCTAACTGTACCGTGTGCACCTGCATGTTCTATTAGAGGAGATTAAAAAGCAGGTTTAACCTTGTAATTTACTCTTAAGTGGTTTTAAACCACCATTTTAAAGCGGCTGAGTTAATGGTAGGAAACAGCTTGCCCTGTGTGGGGCAGGAAAAGCCCTCTTTCATACTTGATAAATTTATATGGCATAATTCTAAGTTTCCCATCATACTCTGGATAGTTGTAGGGAGCTTTATTTCTTATAGCCTTAATTTACAGTTCAGCAGGAGATCAATTACCATATCAGCTTCCCCAAACAGCTACAGTTCTGGAGCTGAAAATACCTGTCATATTTTCCGCGTGGCGCCCCTAATAATTGACTGCTGTCCCGCACTGTTTGCTTTCTCGATAAAAGGGAGCGTTTATGTATGTGCACTGCTGCCTCCCTCCTTGAGAGGGACTTCCAGGTGCCTCCTCGCTTGTGAGCAGGAGCAGATTCAGGTAAGCGTCCCGTGCACTCCTGTGAGCCCAGGAGAACTTGCTTGGGAAGCCAGTCACCTCAAGGCTTTATAGAAACTGCCCTGAGCTCTTTCAGAACTGGTGCTAGAGGGCTGACGAGGCAGGGTCCTCAAACTGCCCTCGGCCACAGGCTGCAAGTCCAGGACAGTGCAAACCTGGGAGACTCTTATAATCATAGAATGGTTCGGGTTGGAAGGGACCTTAAAGATCATGTAGTTCCAACCCCCTGCCATGGGCAGGGACACCTCCCACTAGACCAGGCTGCTCAAAGCCCCATCCAGCCTGGCCTTGAACACTTCCAGGGATGGGGCATCCACAGCTTCTCTGGGCAACCTGTTCCAGTGCCTCACCACCCTCACAGTCAAGAATTTCTTCCTAATGTCTAATCTAAACCTACCCTCTATTCAGTTTAAAACTGTTGCCCCTTGTCCTATCACTACACTCCCTGATAAAGAGTCCCTCCCCATCTCTACTGTAGCCCCCTTCAGGTACTGGAAGGCCACTATAAGGTCTCCCCGGAGCCTTCTCTTCTCCAGGCTGAACAACCCCAACTCTCTCAGCCTGTCCTCACAGGAGAGGTGCTCCAGCCCTCTGATCACCTTTGTGACACTCCTCTGGACCCGCTCCAACAGCTCCACATCCTGCTTGTGCTGAGGGCTCCAGAGCTGGACACAGTGCTCCAGGTGGGGTGTCTCGCCAGAGCAGCGCAGAGGGGCAGAATCCCCTCCCTCCACCTGCTGGCCACACCGCTTTCCATGGGGCCCAGGATACAGTTGGCCTTCTGGCTGTGAGTGCACATTGTTGGCTCATGGTGAAGCTCATTTGCAGGAATCAACACCAAACCGAGACCCCAACAGTTAGGGGCTGGATCCTATCCCTAGTTTAGCTGCAAAATTCCCATACTTGAGTCACATCACCACCTTTCTCCATCCCCAAACCCTCATCCACCACCCCCAGCCTTAAACTCCGCAAACGCCATCTCTTTCACAGGAAACTCGTCAGGCAGAGGGGTAGTCATTAAAGGATTTCTACAAATAATATAGTTTAATTGTAACTACAGTAAAGATTTTCTA
This sequence comes from Larus michahellis, assembly GCF_964199755.1. Classification (NCBI taxonomy): domain Eukaryota; kingdom Metazoa; phylum Chordata; class Aves; order Charadriiformes; family Laridae; genus Larus; species Larus michahellis. The sequence goes on along the minus strand of NC_133896.1, from coordinate 190,959,149 downwards.
TATACATTATGTTCACTGCTTAGGGTATTACAGATTTGCCATGCATGTTTTATTGCACATATAAATAGTATACAAAGAGTCATGAAGATTTTCTTTTTAGGCGTACAGGTTAAGACCGCATAAAAAAAGCTGTATTACAAAATATTTAGAGCTATTTATTTACAGCCAACTTCAAGCAAATACCGAAAGACACTATCGGGAGAAAAACCAAAATTTTAATTATGAAAAAAACCCAAGATTTGTCAAAATAATAATTACAAAGCTTCATGTTGCCATATATACATTGTAAAAAAATACTCAGGAAACCTGCATTTTATCCCTCAAGATGCAGAAATCAATATTCCTATTTTTATACTCGATCTTTGAATGCTTTTAAAATTTGATAAACTCTGACTTGAAAACTTACTTTCTTTACATTGCTCGTGCTTTTTTTGACAAAACAGATATTTGTGCAGCTCTGTAAAATATTAAAATACATTTTAATTTAGTGTTAAAGTGCACAGTACATTTTATAGGAAACGATATGCTAGCTGCCAATCAAAATTACAATTTAAGTCAATGTTCCCTCTAGAAAATAAACGCTTTTGCTTTGGTTGAAGTCACTGGCTATTCCATGCAAACCCTACGTCTCCCTGTCTGCGAGTCCACTTGCCTCCTCCTCACACGCTGCTGCTGTCGGTACGTACCAGCACGTTGGCAATTCGTGGTATTAAAACGTGTAGTCTGCATCCAAATACTGCATCTACCGTTAAAAATCTGCTGTTGGAATACTGGTGGGTTTAAACGCAGTGTCTGTGTGAGCGTGCGTGTAACCGTGCCTGGACACAGCGATGAGTATGCATCGTTCTTCCAAAAAAACCTTTATTCCAATAGTCCTCTCCCCTTTTTCTCTTGCTTCGGTATTTCCTCCTCCCGCCCCACCTCGCCTCTTTTTTTGTCATTGTGCATTTCCAACTACCTGCCTGTGCGCGCCACCAACCCCTCCCAGCGAGCCTTTTCCCCACATGCAGCTTTTCCCGTCCCGCTTGCCCAAGTTCCCACCACCAGCTTCTCCTAGGAAAGAAAAATGGATGTTCCAGGTACTGTGAGAATCGCTGTGCCGGAACTTTTTTTGATCTAAAAAACGTGCGATGTTTTAATAATAAATTCTGCTTTTAAAAAAAAAAAAAAAATAAAAAAATCTAGTAGCGATAAGAAAAAAGAACCTTATTTCGTATTGCTGACGTGGGATTTCTGATCCCGCAAAGGTTCACTACAGAACGTTGTGCTTAATTCTGCGGGAAAAGGATGGCGACTCCAAGGGGAAGCACCGCACCCAGCAGGTCGTAGCAGGAGGATCAGGTCTTTGAGCCCACCTTTGGCCTAAAAGTTGTAATAATTTTTCTCTCCCCTGGAAGGAATCATTGAAGCAAACAATTAAAAATTAGTTGGCTACCTGGTAAATCTGCTCGCCGATGTTCTTGTGCTATTTGGTAATTTTTTGTTCCGTAGTGCTGTAGTCTTTAGAAGAAATCAAGTTACAGTGCAAAATTATAGTTCAAGACACATGATCCTAATGCACATCATTCGTTTTGTTGTGGCAAAAGTTAAATGTCTTGTGCATAGTAAAATAAGCCATCAAAAATATTTGTTCACATTTATTTTTCAAGTTTACATCTTTCCTTTTTTTGATTTTTTTTTTTTCCTTTTTAAACATCTATATACAAATAAAACGGGTGTGCTCTCAGTTTCAGCCAATTTAGTCTATCGGGGGGAAAAGTGCTACTGGAATGTTGGAAACTCAATGGAATGCAGACAAATTCTTACCAATGTTCCACAAATTCAAGAAATAAAGAATGCCATTCCAGCTAGCTGTTCTTTTAATAAAAGCACCTATTTTGTTTGCTTTTTATCTTACATATTAGAAAATACAATTTACGGAGATCTAGCCCTACTGCACACCAAGTAGAATAAAAAATAACTAAATATTTATATTAAAATAAAGTGTTTAACCACAAAAAAGCAGTAATAAAATACAGTTTCCTAATTTACAGTTTGCATCCAAAGGATGAATAACAACTCACTAATAAATAATATTTATATAAATACTTTATGTCTGGATATTTTTTTTTTTTAAAAGGCAATAGCCTGAAGCAACTGCAGAAAAACCTAACATGGCAAAAATCTGATTTACTCTCCCTCCCCCCCCCATGATTACAATGATTCTTAGTTTAATAATAGGAAGGTATAAGGTATCTTGCTGCAAGACAGCTGGGTACTCCACACGGTTTTAAGTGGCAGAGAGGTGGCTGTTTTCGTTACGTACTGTACAAAGTGAGCTATAAAAGCCGTGAAGCGCCGCTTTGCTCTAGAAAAACGTTTCTCCGTGGTTTCTGCTTTTGTAGGTCGCCGCACGCGTACGGTCTGAAAGACGATTTTAAAATCGGAAGTGTAAGAATACTCTCGGAGCACTGTGGTTTTGTTTGTTGTGGGTTTTTTTTTTTGTTTGTTTGTTTTTCAAAGCAGTTTGAAAAGCTGGGCAGTATTTTGATTCTTTGATGGCACAGTGGAGCTGGTAACAGCAGAGAGAGGAGGTTCACGTGAATAAAGCTTGTTTCACTGTGGTTACATCTAGCAATGCTTGAACTGTTATGCTCACTTTTACCAAGCCCTTTTCTTCTAGGATGTGATGTGGTAGGCAGAGCTTCTCCTAGAAAAAGACAAACAAAGGAGGAAAGATTAGGATATTCAATACCCACTGCAAAACCTTGCTTGAACACAAAGCCCAACAAGCAGGAACCGTTTCCTCTTTTTTTAATTAAAAAGAACTTCCTGTCATTTTGACAGAAAGTCTCTGATTTTGCTCTCATTATACCTATGAATTAGTGAGAGATCCGTTAATATTCTGGGCCTGAGAAACCAACCTGTTCTGTGGTCGTTCCAGTACATAAACATCTTAACTAAGAGCGAGGGCCAGCAAGTACACGCTGAACTCTCACCTCCCAAGTGAGATAACGGGGCATTTGCCCATGATTACGTATGAGTGAATTTGGGGAGAGAAGGCTGGTTTTATCAATCAAAAGAAGTTCTACCACTGAGCTCTAGACAGGAAGGTCTTGGTCCCAGGATACGCACCTTCAAAGCCACCCATTAGCATTTACAGAAAAGCGTGTGTAATTTCGTGCATTCAACGGGCGAAGCGTTTCGTTCTGAATAATCGGCAGCTTATTTTGAAATATCCAGGAATCAACTTTATTCACCATAAGGGAACAGCAGTCGTGGCCAGGATGAAACCTACTGGCTGTCCACAGAGGCTGTTACACCAGAAATCAGTCAAACAATAAACACTGAATCTACTACAGGTAACAAAGAACCCCCCCAACAAATAATTAAAGCCTTCTTAAGAGAGGCAGCCTCGTGTCATGATTCGCTCTCTCTTTAAAAATAAGTTTTTCTTAATGTAACTTGGTATTCCTATTTATGAAATCCATGAAATGATGAAATCAGGCAGCAGGTTTATAATAAATAAATGGAAAGGCTGGACTGCATCACGTCAACCATAATTACAACTGTGAGACTCGTTGCCACAACACGGAAGCCAAAAGTGTAAGCGGGATGACAAAAATATACAGATAGAAAAAACCCCAAACAACTCTATTAAACACAAACACGTGGATACATTGTCTGGCTCATGAAGTCCTTCAACTGTGCACGTCAGATTGCTTAAAAGTTTGAAAAGGCACCATCTACGTGATCTAACCTTCTGTTCTTTCCGTAAGCGTCCGTACACGACCATCAGCAGACACGGGACACCGATTTGTTTTAGAAAGAACAGGTTGTTTTGATGTTCTCAGTATTGAATCTCTTGGCTGTTCAATAAACTTTTAGCCTCTAAAACTACTGATGCATTTGAGATTACGTTTTAATTAATTGCCTGTCTTCTACTGAATATTCTTGCTTCTGTTATGTCAACTAAGGGTCCCTTATTTTAACTTCAGGCAATCCATGGTCCTTTGTCACGTCTCCTCATATTCATATTGATTATGTCTCTGGTTTAAACATCACTAATCTCTTCAACCTCTCTTCTCATGGTACGTTTTGTTCAGCTCTACTCCCTTCCCTGACCCCCGTGAGCCCTTAAAACTAAATATAATATTCAGGATGCTGGAACTGGAGCTGGTACATACAAGAACAATTAATACAGTTTCTATCATGTCATGCACCTCCGTTTAATTGCTTTCATCTGCTTCCACAGTTGCCCACTCTTTGCTCAGAAAATCTCCTCCAGTGGGCCACCGCTCCAGCAGAACAGAATCATAGAATCCTTTATGTTGGAAAAGACCCTTGGGACCATCGAGTCCAACCATCAACTCCACTCTACAAAGTTCTCCCTTACACCATATCCCCTAACACCACATCTAAACGACTCTTAAACACATTCAGGGATGGTGACTCCACCACCTCCCTGGGCAGCCTATTCCAGTGTCTGACCACTCTTTCCGTGAAGAATTGTTTCCTAATGTCCAGCCTAAACCTACCCTGCTGCAGCTTGAACCCATTCCCTCTTGTTCTATCACTAATTACCTGTGAGAAGAGACCAGCACCAACCTCTCTACAATGTCCTTTCAAGTAGTTGTAGAGAGTGATGAGGTCTCCCCTCAGCCTCCTCTTCCTCCAACTAAACAGTCCCAGCTCCTTCAATCGCTCCTCATAAGATTTATTCTCCAGGCCCTTCACCGGCTTTGTTGCCCTCCTCTGCACTCGCTCCAGCACCTCGAGATCTCTCTCATATTGAGGTGCCCAGAACTGGACACAATACTCAAGGTGTGGCCTCACCAGTGCTGAGTACAGGGGGACAATCACCTCCCTCCTTCTGCTGGTCCAGTATTAAACAGCTGCTCTGCTGCTTCGGATGTTTATGACTTCCTTTTGTTACTGAGGATTTCCTTTATGCGCAACCAAGAGTCAGCTTGCTTAAACTTTTTGTGAAGTTCCTCACACCCCACTCCAGCCTCAATGAGAGAAAACCTGCCAAACGTACCTATTATTAACTACCGCACCTAAAAAGTGAGAGCCAAACTTTAGTCACAATTATGGCCTCCGCTACTGATAATTCTAATTTATCTATATTTTATGTTTACATTTTATATTTACTATTTGAGCTGTTTTAATATTTATTATTTTATGTTTAAAAGTTGTTTTTAAAAACTTAATTTGTAATTATTTTTTTTAAGGCTCGGGGTCATAGCCCAGAGCACCAAACAAATCCTGTGGATTCCTTTGGCGCATATAGACCCAAGAAACAATTCCAGAGAGGTCACTTTCAAGGAGCTTGGCTGAGCAGATCTTCGACAGGTGGACAACAGACATTTCTCCCCAGGGAAGATGCGGCAACATTCTGGCGACCTGCTAACGCCGGGTTCCCACTTCCATTGAGCTTGTGGATTCTGATTCACATTTGACCAAAGAGCTGCGACAACTGCATCCCATCCCTGCCCGCTGCTGTTCCCCTCTCCGCTGGAGCCATTTGCCCAGTCAGCACAAAGGAATATCCCCATCTTGCACCACTCCAGTTCATCACCCAGGTTTCCACTCCAAACCTACCCTGAACTGGTCATTTAAGTTAAGACTCGGGGTTCTGTGGTTCATTCTTGTTTGTTCTTCTGACTGAAATACTGACCTGCAAGCTGTCAGAGACTGTTCTCCCCAACTTTTCTTCCTCTGGAAAAAAGTGTATTTTCCAGACAAATATATAAATATATTTTACAAAGCAAACCCCTAAACTGATACCCGATTAGCAGTGGAGTAGCTACAAAAGAAGGTAGAGAGAGTGATAGCAAATAAAAGGAGAAAAAAAAACCAACCCAAACCATTTCTACTTCAAATGTATGATTTTTACAAAAAAATTTTGCCAGCCTAATGTCTTGGGACATGGTTCATATAAAAATCTACAGTACTCTGATTCCGATAATTTATTTTAAAAAAACTACATTGCAAATCAGACATCCAAAGTGACATGTTATTTGCGCCACTCTCCCCTACTTCTTTCCAGTGCCCTTGCACAGTAGGCTCTCGTTTCACAGATTTGGTGGCCCACAACATGCCAATATTTCATTAGTCTTCCACGCTAGACAAAAGGAATTAAATAATAATGCTTCCTGAATCAATATCTGAAAACTAAGTGATTAATGTGATTAAGGGGTAAGGATTGAATCCAAAAACCCAGCCTCAAAACAACCTGCCTTGTTAGATATTTATGTTTGAGAAGATTCTGAATTTTTCTATTGAAGCCAAATTTGCTGGAAAAGCCACAGCTAAGGATCTTTCCTTTAGAAAAAACTTAAAATCTAAACTTATCATTTTTGTGGCACCTTAGAGCATTCAGAGAACTATTCTGTCATGCTTTCTTGCTCGGAATTTTGCAATTGTTTATAAGCACATTTTCGCTAAAAGCATAACGGAGCGCGTGCCCCATTTCATATAAAACCCCCATCTAACATAACTTTTCTCCTTTTAAAGAGAATGCACTATCTAATTCTTTTAAATGCACTATCTAATTCTTTTAAATCCAGTACAGTAATCCAGTTTGTATAAAACCACCTCTCTCTCCCCCCGCTGTATTTAAAAGATGCATACTCAAATAAGGAAAGCTATTTAAGGAGGTCTACGAAAAAAAAAAAATAGGACTGGACAACTGTGTTCTAGAAGTTTCACAGCATGGTACTTCTTTTTATGTTATACATCATTCTTTATTAATTCTTGAAACATATACAATTGACAGCCTTCTCTTACTAAGCAGAAGGTGGAACTTGGTTAATATTTTGCAGTTTTGCAGTTAAACATGTGGCTACGATGAACTGTCCAAAACAGACGACGAGACCTATGTCACCATCTTCCAAAAATGGCAATGTTTATCTTCATATGTCACAAATCAATTCTCTTATCAAAACCCTAATCACTATTTTAAAAGCTTTGGAAATGTCTTTCATCAACCCTGCCTCACATACTTCTCAAATCACAGCTTTATAATTATTATATTTATAACATTATAGTGTATATTTAACATTTCTCAGAATAAGAAAAAAGCAAATCCTGCCAAGGATGGAATCCAGAGCACGCTGATAACCAACTCGGCTTTCTGCAAAGCAGGAGTTACCTTGGGCCAAGACCCCAGGTGTCTCAGCCCTTAGGTCCAGCCGCTGTCCCCGCAGCACAGTCCATTCTCCATGCTCCGCCTCACTCTCTGATCCACTACAACCGCTATCTGGAAACCACTGACAGTGGAGCTGTGAAGCTGCAAACCATCAAGATTTCAAAACTTTTCTTAAATCCTGGCATTTTGAAGCCATGTGCCTGACCAACTGAGACAAGAACTCACCCATGACTCTGAGGAGACTCATCGCTCACTTCTCCCCACCTTTGATAAGATTTCTGTCCTTTTTACGTTAGCATCCAACCCATAACATTTCAATATAGTAGCGTGAATCACCTCTCCAAAAATACACTCCTGTTGAAACCATCACTGAACAAAACCCAGACAGACAGAAGAACTGGCTACTAATTCTCAAGACCAGCCCACAAATCTTTAAAAACAATTATGGAGGGAAGAGCTGCCACTCCACTCATGGCAGCAGGAATCTCTCTCTTGTCTTGTCTACTACAGAAATGAAGGTCTCCATTTTTAATGTAGTTCTTCTCCCTAAGAACACAGAGGAACTTAATTACCTGTTGCAAGCAAACCATTTGCTACAGACACATAGCCATTTGGAATGGATAAAGATGTTTCCAAACTCAACCCGAAGCAAAAGAACAAACTCCTTTTGATGGGAAAAATAAAAAAGGCACAAAAAGGAGGCAGCAGCCAAGAGGCTGAGTCACAAAACAAGACAAAAAGACAGTACAGGAGGTGTACCCACAAACGTACACGCGTGCATGTGCTCGCCAGAGCAAGTTTCTAATCCTGGAACAAAACCATCTGATTTAGGTGGTGTAAAAGAAAACAGGAAGAGGCAAGGACAGTAATCCCACAAGGATACGTGACACGCTACACATACACATCTAGTTTCTTTGACATCAGATGACTTCAAAGTCAAGATAACGGTTTGAATTGGTTTATGCTGGGGCAAACAGCTTGACAATTCACATACAGTAATTCATTATCAAAACGTAATCGTTGCCATTATATCATATGGGCAAGCAGCGAAATGACCACATCATGGCATCAGGAGCCAACTACCTTCGTTACCAAAAATACAGAGAAACGGAATTCTGCAATTTGGCAAGAGCCTTTCTCTTTTTCCCTTGTATTTGTAGAATATGGGATTTTAGATCTACGAGGGGGAAAAACATTCAGAAAACAATGAAATACTGGAATGTATAGTTTCTCAAATTACAAATTAAAAAAAAGAAGTCCATGTAATGGCCATGATTTAATTTTTGGAGCCAAGTACTCTGAAATGGAAAGTCACTAAAACATCAGGGCCTTACGTTGAAGCAGACTTACGTCAAATACATAAAACCTTGACATTTTCTTAGGTCAGGGCCAGGTTCTTTCTTACGAGATGAACAAACTATAGCAAATATTTATTGTTTCATATATTAAAGGCAATTTGAAATTATGTCTTTTTATATATATTTTTTCCTTATCCACTATTACCAATCATGCCTGTATGTGTCCAAATGCCTTGAATTTACCATCTGAAGTACAAAAGAAAAGAGCAGAAGATCAAAAAGCACAGGAATTCAGGCTATACGTATATTTCAGCTTTTTTTTTTCTTTTAATTTACAAGGAAAGAGTAGTATGTTTTGCGAAGTATACACTTATGGTCAGATTTGATAAAGCAAAAAAAGCCCCCAGTACCTCAATACTGCAGCTGCAATTCTGTATTGGGAATTATAGCCAGCTGGATATCTAAATATGTGCATCTTCAGAATACGTAATAAATTGCAAATATTTACAAAGCTGTATTTGCAGATGGTGGGCTTTGGAGCCCTTTACAGATTCTGGCCTTGAACCACAAAATTTTTCAAGTAGACCATGTATTTTGCCAAAACATCTCACAGTTTCATCCTAACATGCTACAGAAAACAGTGACCTGAAACTGGAGGGAACAGACAACTTAATGAAGACAGACACACACCGAACACTAAGAGAAAATGTATACTTACACTTGAAATATCAGTTATACCATAACCTTGTACATTAAATTCTGAGACATAAAGTGAAGGAATGAGAGGGTTCTGTATCAAAGTAGAATGGGTCATTACTTTTTTTTTTTTTTAATACTGCTTTTTCTGCATAATGCAGCTAAAAATGAAGGAAATGGCCATGGTCCACAAAACCTTCTCTACCATTTTTTCTAAACCTGCATGTATGACTGCTTTTGTTTTTTTTGCAACAGGAGTAAAATGCCAAGAATGCTTCTTTTTGTGAAAAACAATTACATGGCAATAACTTGGAAGCTTATTAATGTCTATAGAGTAGAAAACTGGACTGAATATTTGCTCAGGTCTAATTCAATCCTCATTCACAGTAAGTGCAGTCTTTCAGAAAACTTACTAGGAACACAATGGGATCCTTATACAGCTTTCAGTTGTAAAAGTTTTTAATATACATTTGAAGAAAGAGGCATTTGAAGGACGACTACACTGCACTACTCTGCATTTGAAAAATATGTATCAGTTTTCTGGCTCAAACAAAAAAGAAACCAAATCCTCACATCTGAATGCCCCTTGTAATCCAGTGCAAACACATTTTACCTCCGTGCATATTAAATTAATTAATCACAGTTTGTATTTATTACTTTAGTGCAGTGGGGATGACAGGACCTCCCCAGTACAGATTGGAGTAGACCAATTTATGAAGAAATCACAGTTTGGAAATCTCTGGTGACCATTGCAATGGAAAAAAAAATAAATGAATGGAGAAACAAATGGTGGAGCAAATATAATATTATCAATGAGTATGTGGGTGAACTACAGCACACATTGCTTTTAAACCCAAGGTCATCAAATCAATCACTAGCTGTGAACACTTAAGTACCAACTGTATATAACTGAACATCTCAATATTGGGATCTCCTCAGAGCTGATGAAACACCAGTTGAGTTGAACCGTTGGTTTCCCATGTACAGGGAACAGCAGCACAGAAACAGGACTCTGAGTTTAGTAAAGAACCCATTACATAGATTAATGAGCTACATATATGTTTTAATTCCCACCTCCCCATTTAGTGGGAGAATTACTGGCTTCAGGGATGGGCAGACAGGTATTTTTCACATTTGCACTATGTTTGAAATATATTTTGAGAAACATTACTATATTCACACTTAGAGAAATGTAAGAGTATATTTTATTATTCCTTTCCCTGTAGAATTTATGTATATCTGAAGCGTTATCAGTAACAACCTGAGAAAATACAAAACTGGATAAGCTTCATGTATGGTAGTAGGGCTGTGCCTTGCCATGAAGCAAGTATGTTCGTCTTTCAGAGTCCGGTTCAAGATGGCTGCAACTCCCTAACTACGAGGAAGCGGCTGCAATGTTTCGTTTTAATTACTGTATATTGTCACAGTTGAGACTAGTGAGAAAATGTACTCTAATTAACTAAAAGACAACTCTGTTTGCATGGTAAGCATATGTAAAGTTCAAACTTCGGACAAGTTGGAGAGTTACATGTCATTATGACTGGGATGCGTTCAGTTGGTCTACATTGGCTCAACACTAGCTCAGATTCTAACTCAGCATCTAGTCTGATAAACATTTAAAAACAATGACGACATGAACTTCCATTTCTGCACACCAGAAACGCAAACCACACTGATCTACTACTTCTCTTATCTCCCTCCCAAAGCTATTGGATACAGTGGATAATCAGACATAATACCAGACAAGGAGACAGACGCGTGCTATAGGATGGTAGCAACAACTTTCACCATCTGATATTCTAATTTCAAAAAATGTTAATTAAAATATACACATACATGTAGATTGGTACTATATGAGGAGAGCACAATACACAGCATTGACAGGAAACCTGCTTAACACTTACAGGAGCAGGAGTGTAGTCCCAGCCCTAGAGAAGACATCACTTTTGTCTCAAATACCAACACTGGATTATAAAGAATCCTACAATTAATAGATTCTGAACTGACTCAAGCTTTATGTCACTCTCTCAGCTTCACTAGAAAAGCAATGTTGTTAAAACAAGACAACCAAAAATCAAGACAATGATCTGCTGAAAGCTGAAGCTTAAATGTCAAGCTCTGACCCCGAGTAAGTAAATGTCTAGTGTTGGAATCACTAAAATTAGGCACACAGTTAGGAGACAGGCCTGTGCAGGATGAGACCACGAGTCTACAGCTACACACCCAAATAACATTTTCCCAAGTATAAAGAACCTAGAAGCACTCAGCGAACTCATGCCTGGTCACAGAAGCCGCTCTTTACAACAGAGTTGTTATATGTATACAATGGAAGCTGCTAGACACTAAACCCTCTAAAAAAACCTGGATTTATCCACCGTCTGAAATTAATTTTTCCATCTTAAAATATATACCTAATTATACATTTCATCCTTTTTATAAATGTATGTATTCAAGCCATGGAAACCAGGAATAGAACTGCATTTATAAGATTTTTAATAAAATTTCACAAGTATCTATGGAATGGGGATATTTATAGTATAGCACTAAATCATAACCATATGGCCAGAATAATCGGTAACGTACAAGTTCCTATGCTAGTTATCTTCTAAATTCTATAGGTAACTTTTTTAAATACTAGGCCATGAGAAATGAATGTATTTATTTCACAGCCCTGAAACTGAGGTCCTTTGGTTAGCTAGTCTCAGACTGAACTACAAATTTAAGTCAACAGCACCTAGGCCAATATTGCAACGTCAATTTGAGGGTTTATATTTTTCAATCAATTTTCATTTGTATATTTCATGTAGATAAGGGGTAAAGCAAAAAAACCCAAAAGTTATCTTATTCACGTTTTACAATAGATGAACGGAAGACAGAACCGGAAGGGGGATGGAGGTCATCAGTCCAGTGCACTAACCACAGGCAGACTTCAAATATACCAAAATGCCTCCTGGCTAACATTTGTCTGACCTGTTTTGTAAAGCTTCATAGGATGGAAAATCGAGAGTCTTCCTAGATTATCTATTTTCCTAGCTACATTGTCTTTGTTACAGTTGTCACACACACAAACAAACAAACGTGACCTGCATTTTCACAGGTGATGAAACAGAGACAAGATAGTGACGTGACTTGCTTGACACATGCCGCACATAAGAATGGTGGATACAGGAATCCAACAGCTTATTCTCAGTCTATCCTACTGTACCACACTACTCCATGGTCTTCATCCTGAAACATTCTGAAGTTCATGGCATATACCCACTAACAATTTACAGTCACCTTTAGGGTGTAACATAGCAAGTGTTTAAAAGCAGTTCAACGCTGCTTTGTGCGACAGAAGAAAAAGAGTATTCTACGGAATCTGGAGGAAACCAAAATCTAAGTAGGAAAACAAAACTACTCCAGTACGGAATTTAATTGTAACAGTAGAGATGACCAACAATCTTTAAAGTTACAGTACTCTTGTTGAACTAAAAGATTAAAAAATAACAGTAATTTGAAATAAATTTCTGTAAGTGCTCTTAACACAATATATGCTGAGATAATTGGCACCGACTCAGAAAATACTATCACCTGTTGAAGTGCTACCTCAGTTGCTTCAATATCTGCAGCATTCTTGGATTTTCACAAAAAGTAAAAGGCTCAGTTCTGTTTAGCTTGTGATACACATCCAGCCTACACCCAAAAGTGGGATAAGAGTAGCTTCACTGCTTTAACACATTTAGTGTGTAGTGTAGGCAACATAAAAGAAAACAAACTATAAATAAAGAGGCACGTAAATTCTTAAACTAGAGCTGGAGGGGGGAAAAGAGATGGGACTTGTCTTCAAGATGCTACTCCCCCTCTCCCCTATTGCAAGAGATTAATAAAGATATTACAAGGAAGGGAAGCGAGGGAAAGGGAGAAGTTTGTAAGACAAAGGAAGGAAATAAGTACCTGTAATTTGTCAGAGACAAAGCAGAAAGTTTGTGTGCACATGCGAACAGGTTATGCTGTTAGCACATTCCAGTGATAAGTTATATACATCAAGACTATAAAAAGTATGTGGAAAAGACAAAAGCCTATTAGATCCCAGGAGCGAAAGGTAGAAGTTGATTGTGGGGGTTTCTCCCCGAGGGCGAGCAGAGTGTCAACAGTCTTTCGAATGTGACGAATATCCGACTGCAGGATGTCATACGGAGAGCAGAGGTCAGCCTATCCCGAAGGGCAGCCATTAGAACAGAAAAAAACAGTGCATAAAATTAAAAATACAAAAATAGAAATATATTGATAAATAAATTATCACAATATTCTAGCATAAACATGTAGGAATAGTTTCTTCCTAGTATTGCCTTAGTCACTAGCACCCCAGCTTGCTTTATTTCCTCTAAATACTGAAGCTATCTTATAATATCAGAATATTAAGATAAAAGAACTCAGGCCTTCAAATCCTTCCAAAATTATGCCCAGATTCACAAGGGTGAGGACGTGCATGTGATCCACTTATTCCAATAAGATCTGCGCACCTTTGTCCATCTGGGCCTTACTCAAATGCTTCAGTGGAACCAGTTGTAAAATCTAACTTATATAATAGCAAACAGCGGGTTAGAAAGCTGTTAAAAGCACAAGCAGCAGCAATATAAAGTCTCAAGAAAAAGTACTTAAAGAAATGTTTATAAGTATGCAAAATTCTCTAACATAATAATGTAAAACATGGTATGCAAATATAATCTTAAATGATACCCTGGGACTGAAACGTAAAGTCAATGTAGCACTAACTATATGTAATTTTAATAAAGTTCTAAAGTGAAGAATTTGACACTGAATTCCTTAGGTAGCATTTTAAAAGTTATTAGCAAATTAGATTCCCATACTTTTTTTGGAAAGTATCAGTGACTTCATGTAGCAATTCACTCTAGACTAGCTATACAAAATGAAGTGTAATAGGCAATAATATCAATACGCATACACAATATTTAACATTAAAATCAAACCCAGCAACAACTAGTACTTTCAAAATGCAAATGGAGATATACCATTTTACACTGCAAATGAGGCCTTACTATCAACAAAAATGGTAAATACTTATGGAATAAAATTATAGGAAGTAGGAAAATGATCCCCAGTTTTAGACAAACACTGTGTTTCTTTAGTAGCTTTTCAGTTTCACTTGCTTAAAGAACTGACAGCGCACCCAATAAATGAAGACATGGAAGTTCAGATGTCTCTTTTCTGTCAGTGTAAAGTTTCAAGGTATAGTTGGCAATAAATTAAACTTTAATATATTTAAAAGGCCCTTCTGTCCTGAAAAGGGACTAGTGAAACTAGAAGTCAGAACTGTCATTCATACACAAAGAAAAAAATGACACACTTCATTTTTTTTTCCTTCCTTTTTCTTTTTTCCTTTTTGCTTGCCATGCCTGGTTCTAGCTTCAACAGGAGTCAAAAGCTGCAAAATTTTAATTTTGTTGCTTAGGCCAGCAGATATACAGAGTAGGAAAAAAACCCTGCCTAGCAACAACATTGCCATTTTTACAGTCATTTTTTGGATTTTTTCAACTCAAAATTCTAGTGCAGTAATAAACTTCAATGCCATTTTATTTGGCTTTTTCTAAAGGATGAAAGCTCACAGACAGAACAAAATATGCTGTTCTTGTTTAAAAATGGGACTAGTACTGCATCCAGGAACATCTACATCCACAAGCTGCTTACAGAGAGCCTAATTTTAGGGCAAAGAAACATCACGACTATCAACTATACAATATATTGCACTTTTACCAATGACACCAATAAACCCAGCAAATGCTGGATTAATTTTAAAATAGCATACAAGACTCAATTCCTACTTGTTGCAAATATATCCCAAAAATAAATATCTGAGATACACTGAACTTAAATTTATATTAAAAAAAAAAAGTGATAGAACTTTAAAACAAGGACTTTTTAAAAAGATTTTTGGCCAAACCCCCCCACCTAACAGTCCCTACTGCAGCCAAACGGAGAAGGAAGCAATTCCAGAGTTAGAGAATGAGAGCTGGTAATTGGTTGAATTTTTACAGAGACTGAAGAACTTGCTAACCGGAGATTAAGATACTAAACAGTGTACAGGAGAAGCCAAAGCGTACAAAAACAGCCAACACATGCAGAAGAAACTTCCTATGGGAACCACCATGCTGTGCTTTATTGAAATTCAGTGAAACCTGGGGAAACCTAAGAAATGTCTGATCGCTTTGCTTATTTTTGCGTCTTCTGTGACAGTAGATAATTTGGTGTTACATGCACACCTTATTAAGTAAAATGTTTATATTGTATGCATTTTAAACTCCTGTAATGTAACTTTTCAGTAACGGTGAACGTATTTCCACTTAAGTTACCAGCATTTTACAGCAGCTGTGAAATGAAAATACCAAACTAAAACATGACATCGTGAAATAGTGAAAAAGTATATGACCTTCACCCAAAGCCTCAAAGACAACCACCCATCCACCCATCACCAGCACTGCCCTTCTCATTTAGGAGACTGAAATTATTAACTAGTAAGAACTAGAGAGATACACATAGGTAAGCATTCCATTCACGGACTGATTTGTTGTATCTATGAAGCTACACGATTAAATCATACAGCTGCCAAAATCATGCACGCAGAATACACACGGTAAGACAGAAGTGGAAGGACAGAAGCATAACCAGCTCTTTGTGTGCACAAACCACCCTCATTTGACATGCTCCTGCAGTGACTGTGAGAGCAGAGAGCATTTCACAACCAACCTCCTCAAATTTTGACCCTGGCAAAAAAAAGGCAAGGGTCAGTTTGCAGAAGTGCATTAAAGAATGACTACGCCCAAAACACAAACGAAAGGAATCTCAGAATTATGCTTTCAGCACTCTAATTGGCAACGCACTGAAGCGCTTAACTCCATACTGTAGGCCAAATCGTGTCCATTACCAAGCACAGAGCAAAAGTGAGGGGAAAGGAGTCATACCTGATAAAACTTACTGCAACTTCAGGGATGTCTCATGATGAAACTACGGAGAAGTAACTGATTACGTGAACTGATCAGAAAACAAGTGTAAGTGGCAATGAAAATATACCTTGCATTAAACTGAGAAACATGATTACCCATTGAACAACTGGGTGGACAGAAGATAAAGCACTTGACATTCTCTGCTTGGTTGCTTCTTTTACTTTGCTCTGTCAGGTTGAGCACACAAAAGCCTCCAGTTTTTTTCTGTTTGTTTTACTTAATTAGCAATTCCTATACTAACACAAATCATACTGATTTTTAGAATAATTTTGGCTGATGTTGCAACATAGTGGAATTAGTTTACAAAAGGAGGAGGCAAGATGCAGTAACAGCTCCCCGTTTGCAGGACTCAAAAGTCACAGGAAGGGCCACATTTTGTAATCCGAATCGATATGATGACTTGAGATCAAAAAAGCCACTTCTTAGAATCACTCCTGTCTGTTCAGTATGTGTACACCAAGTAGCTGACTGAAAATCTGAGAGACACGGCCGAAGTCTTTCATTCCCACCTGAGAAATAACTTGTCCCACTAAACCCTGCTGCACCACTCCTGACATGCTGGAACACAGAAGCTCCGTAAACCTGCTGTAACAACTGGCTGTGAGAGATTTCATTTTCTCACTATCTTATATCAACAGAAATTACCACTCTAGTATTAATTATGATAAATTACGTCTATCTTTTTTTCAAGCTATATGAAGATTGTGAAGGTCTATCTGTGTATGTGGGGAAAGTATTTCTTTCCTTTTCTAAAATAACTCTATTCAATTTCTCTGACCTGAAGAGGCCCCATAAAGGGCCAAAAGATGCTCAAGTGTCCAAACTGTTAAGATACTATACTAGTGTAAGTTGCAGATTATACAAACTAATTTGTGTCTTTGTAAAAATATAACTTCTGCATTTTGGCTCACAAACATTGAAAATACTTTGTTGAATTTCTTTTTTGACAAAATGCTTAGAAGGTCCCACTTCCAATGTGTCATATTTGTTCATAATTGAGAACTAGAAGAAACGCAGACCAAAACTTGGAACTTTTGCCTTTCACATAACACATTGCATTCATTTTGCTTTGTTTTGGTCTAAATCTCACGATGAAGTATCATTCGACCCACCACAAATCAGTTTCACAGGAATATTTGTTAACATTACTGAACGTGCATAAGAAAAAAAATGCGCTGTAATACGAATTACTAAGAGTAACAACTACCAAGAATGAAAGCTAAAGTTTTAAGTTATTGATTTGCAGATTAAAATAGCAACAAAGTCGTCTACTTTGTTGCTAGTATGATACTGATTCATGTGGTAACTGACAAGTTGAAGAAATGTAGTGAATATTTTTGTTTTTATTTACATGTATTGTTACTGATTTCATGAAAGACCAGTTGAAACCAAAATACTTCCATAACTTTACATACATACTCATGTGATAATAAATCAGACTCTCCTGATCATTTTTAACACCTCTGGGGTGAGATGCCAATAAGAAGAGTAAAACTCCGTTAGAACTGGTACATTTGACACTTTGGAGTCCACACAAACACAAAGAGAAATAAATCCAAACAATATCTTTATGTTTTTAAACTCAGAAAGTGTGAAAGGGCGGGTGTGATATAGGTGGACAAGCATTACAGGTGGTGTCGGTAGTGGCTTCGTGTGACATTAACGATCTACTCCAGTGAATGGCACCACTGAAGTACTTCGCGTCATTCTGAAAAAATGCAGTAGGACAGGCATCTCCTACTTATCACAGA
This sequence comes from Larus michahellis, assembly GCF_964199755.1. Lineage (NCBI taxonomy): Eukaryota > Metazoa > Chordata > Aves > Charadriiformes > Laridae > Larus > Larus michahellis. The sequence goes on along the minus strand of NC_133896.1, from coordinate 190,941,268 downwards.
TCTACTGCCACTTGCTTACTCAATCTGTATCAGCCAAAAATTAGGAGTGTTTGTCATTCTATAGCTATTAGAGAGGAGATCAGGCAATCTGACAATTTTTAGTTAACAGCATAAAATAAAGTCATCTTTTGTACTTTTCTAGGAGACAAAGATTTTACGTTTTCTGTCATCTATCTCCTGAGGGGCACAACAAAGACATTTTCTGAATTGTCAGGCTTTCAGATGCTTACCCTGCCACCATCCCTTTCTCACGCCAAACAAAAATTTAGTTTTGTCTAAAAAAAAAAAATGTCATTTACAAAGATCTCTGATACCTTGTAATAAAAAAAGGCTCTACAGGAAAAGTTAGCGGCAAAACTGGACACAAGTTGTTTGTCTGACAATCCTCACACTTTTGATAGCCTCCCGGTGCAATAAGAGCCTTGCTATTTAGTTTCTCATTTAAGGGTCAGAACTACACACTTAAAACATCCCTTCTGCACATGATCAAGAGCATCATATGGCCATTAAAAGAAAATTATTTCAACATGGCACCCATTGTACTGGAATTCTTATCTGGCAGGTAACGGATTTCTGACGTCAAGAGGCACGCAATTCCAGAATCATCTACGTACCAGGTCATTCTAAAGAGATGCTCATGTTCCTGAATTTTCTATTTGCGATTCTTTGGTCAAGGCACCAACTCCTGATGCTTATCGTGACACATTTGGATATGGATACCAACTGCATTTTTCTACACTTGGATGAAGTTTCCCAGGATCATTCTGGGGAAAGCAAATTTGACTGAAGAACTGAATGCTGAAAACCACAGAAGTAAGAGACCCTGCACATCAGCACAACACAGTAATTACTTAGCTATTTTCTTGTTTTCATTTTACATGATTTGACAGGATATTATTCTAAACCTCTGGAGCTCAGGGAGTAGCATGTACTCTATTCTATTCCATAAATAACTGAAACCAAACCTATGGGAACTATGACAATTTAAAAATCCTTAAAAAAAACCCCATGCAGCAGAATTTCAAGTTAATTCTCAAGAACTAAACGTGGACATAAGTATCACAGAAAAGCCTAATACTTGTGGGTATTAGGATCCATAAGTGTAACCTATCACTTACCCATGAAACGCTTGTTTTAAAAAAAGGAAATAATTCACTGTATTTATTTTACTGGTTTGTCCAGAGGTGGTTGGGTAATGTACAACTCATCAACCTGAAGCAGCATTAAACACACCATCTGTAGTTCTTTAAGAACTTTGACAGTTAACTGTCATACTTGCTATCATACAACTTTGTATTCTTAATACACGTCCCTCCGACGTGCAGCAAAGTTCTATTATAGTTCTGCAACCCAATGGATTTTCACAATATATAGCAAATATATACATTTGCAAATTATCGGCAGCTAACCAAAAGAATATCCTCAGAGTACTTAAAGTTATCATAAATTTACAATTGGAAGCCATTCATTTAGTGTTTAAGTGAATAAGCTTTTCCCCCCTCAAGAGAAGTTAACACTTATTTATGTTCATAAGGATGGTTAGTTTATAAATCAGACTGGTAAAATCTGGCCTTGTGGTTAATGCTCTGTGCAACTCTGCAACAAATATACTCTAATAAAATTTTTAAAAATCATAAAAAAAAACTTAGAAAGAGTCTACGCTAATTTCAGTGGAAGCATTAAAGAATAAATATAATAATAATAAATATGTAAAAACATCTATTCCTAGAAAACAAAAAGGTATTCTTACAGAAATCCAAAATAAAAAAACCCTCAGAGCAAAGGCTTAGCTTACCCATCTGTAATATGGCACTGCACGGATCTTTGTAAATTTTTCTTGTTTATTTCCATTTCTGAAAGATCTCTTGACAACAATGAAAAAAGCTCTTGGCCTTTCCTTTCCCAATAGGCCACATCCAGAAAAACCTGCCTTGCATTCTAATTCACTGCATAATTTATGATGCATCAGAAGACAATGAATTTTGGGGCAGCCTAAGAAACACCCCATGTCTACAAGCCCACAGCACTGAGATTTTGATCTTCTCTGAAGTGAAATGTTACCTTTAATATGAAATCATTCTAACATAATAAACCACATAATTACAAGAACTAAATCAAGCATTACAACTTAGAGGCCCAGCCCATAACACTAAATTCTCAAATTACATTTACGATTGGAGTTGTAAGGTAAGTGTCTCCCCCTCAAAATTCCTACAAGTAGCAAAAATGAACTGTTACTTTTGCTGTCCTCCAAATCAAGTCCTAAAATGTAGATAAAATATAAAGAATTCAAACTGGAATTCTTTCCCAGTGTGAAATCTTAGCATTACCATCAGCTTCCCAAGGGGGTGGTGAGGGAAATACACACAAAACATCCTCTTGTTTCAGCATTCTTAAAACACATACTAAAAAGAACTCAAGTCTTAATTATATTGTCATATGTAGGCAACAACACAGGGAAAGTACATCGTGCAATTTTCATGTCAGGTTAAAAAGACCTTGTATAACATTTTTACCTTCTTTTGAGGGTCATGCATTTGAAATGAACTTTCTCTGAATAGGTACTTCTAGACCCTAAGGGAGTCTTTGAAATATTCCCAATGAAGGTCCAGAATTCATTACATTAGTTATAAAGATATTTTTCCACATTAATACGAGAATAAATTACATGATGAGTGCTGCCATTCTTAAATGAGAAACAGGAAACACCAAGCACTGCAATTTCCCTATTTCCAACTGCTGAAACACTTACATCTACATTATAGAACAACTTCACTCATATGTACATTCCATACTTTACGCACGATGGTTTTCTTCACATCACAGCAGAAGTGTTTCAGTACAAGAGATGAGCGTGTTATTATTCATTTTTATAATGCATACTATAGAGTACTTAATATTGTATAAAAAGGAAAATTAATAATTAAAAAGAATGACGTCCATATTCTTAAAGCACTAGGTAAAAATTCAGTTATGTTATATAACAAAAAACCTGCAAACTTTTGCTCAATTACGTATTACCTAATTACCATATTCCTTATTTATTTTCCATGGCAAAGATAAGGAGGTATTGAGAATAATAACGAATTACTAATTTAAGACAAAAGTTGCAATTCTTAAGTGTTATGACTTAAATGCACTAAAGCAGTACTAAATCACATCATTTAAATAATTTTTTTTAATGATATCTCCTTATAGCTGAAAAACTGTAGTTCATAAAGTCATCCTTCAGCTTTCAAGTAATTAATGTGTTTTGCATTTCTGATCATCTCTAAATGATCGACTTAATTAAATTACCTCTGGTATCCCCAGTTTTCTACATGCATCCAGAAAGTTCTCCACGTTTCTCCTGCACTTGGCCATGCTAAGTTTAGGCTGTAGAAACAAGAAAAAAATAGTTTATGGCAAAAGAAGTCAATAACATTAATTCAGTTAATAAATTCAGCTACTGCATTGTTCTTGTACTGATGCACTATTTCCATATTTCTCCTGAAAACAATGCATAAAATTCTGCTCAAATTCTTTTCCTACCGCTCTAAAAACATCATGCCTACAAACACGACCCGAGTACGTAAGTTGTGGATGCCATGTGCTTTTACTTAGTTATTAAGGTCAACACCACATTTAGATCTCTACTTGCTCAAATCCAGCTCATGAGGTACTAAAACCTGCCTCTTCCAAATGATTCATGATAGACAACATTGATTTTCTGGACAGCAAGTAAACTGATGAAGGATTTCAACATACATCCTGGGGAACGGACTTAACTGTAATTAACAGGCCCTTACTTTTTAAATATTTTATGTACTTACAAATGTATAGCAACTATACACAATTTCAATGTCTCTGAAGAAGCAATTTCCTATTACTGTAGAATTTCAAATACTTCCACTATTTGTCTCACTCAGGACTATTCCCCAAATAGTTACAAAAACATCATCTTATAAAAAAGCCCCCAACAACTCACTATTTTACTTTTTCAATGCAAGATTTGAAACAATGGTAATTCCTGAATATCCACCTAAACCAAGAATTCACTATAGTAGCAGGGACTTTAAAGAAATAATTTTCTAGGCTAAAGTAATTTGAAGGCTGTTTCAAGTGAGAGAACATCATAAATATAAAGTTGAAACAAAATGAAAATGGATTTTAAATATTTGCTTTTTGTTATAGAAAACACCATAAGACTTCTACCCTTTTAAACAAAAACCCACAAAACAACAAAACAGGACAGCAATGTCATATTTTTACCAAAGACAGAAGAAATTTAAAACCAAGCAACTGTAAAATAAACTCCACTAGACCATCTGAGAAATTGTCTTTTTCTTAATACCTGTCGTCTTGGAATTTTTTATAGGTTGGTTCTGAAATCCACGTGCTATTCTCAGAATCAAGTATCAGGCTGTACGTGGAAAATATTTACCAATACGGACATTACAGTAACAACAACAAAAAAAAAGGCAGAATCTAAAACCATACAAAACCACTTCAGAACCAGCAGACTGGTATCAAAAATCTGGAACAAAGATCTGATCAAGAAAAGGACATCAATAAATAGAGAAAATATTAAGAAAATTATGATTCAAGAAGTGCGCACATGCAAATTACATAGATTTTATGTCCCAAAGTCTTCAGGTCCTTAGGTTCAGCAAGCCAATATCAAACCACTACAGTGCACGTTTTTATTCCACTCTGTCTGCAGGTAAAAGGAATAATTTCTACATTTAACCCAACAAGAAGAATATGCTAATCAGCGCTGCAAGTGCTTTAGTTACATGACATCTGCTATGCCAGACATTGCTAAAGTTAACCTCATATTTCTTCAACCAACAAACAAGGGGCTAATTTTCTTTTCAAAAGGGTCTCCTACAATAAAATCTTGTAAACATATTATTTCATAGCATACTGAATAAAAAGGCCATTATGAAAAATATTTGATCTCTTGCTAGATCAGAGGAGGAGGATAATTATATATATATACACACACAAATATACACTATATATATATTACATAGAAATTAGTGAACATTTGAATTTATAATAATGTAAATGTTGCCCCTGACAGCAAAGAACATTAATTGAACAGCAACCTGGCTGATGTAACCAAATATCATTTGGCAATAAACCAGTAATTTTTTAAACCTTTCCTTTAACATTATACATTTTAACATTATAACATTATACATTTTAAACATTTCCTTAACATTTTCCTTTTTAACATTCCCTGCCACCCCAACGTAGCAAGAAACATTCAACTTACTACTGCTGGTGAAGGTACATGAATACTTCCTACAGACCGAGGACGAACGTGATTTACTAAATGGCAGAGAACCACACCATCCATCAGAGCAGATCCCAAGTCTTCAGGCAAGCAAATCTTTAGTCTTGTTTCAATGTTCTGCAAATGAAGAACACATACACACTTTAATATGGAAATGGATGAAGGGGAAAAGAAGAGAATATATATCCTCATCTTCTCCCATGTTGTAGACACAGCCAGTTTTGGAGTTCTGTTTTATCAAGAAACATGCTACCTTTATACAACTAATTCTTTAAAAACTAAAACCGAACCCACTCTACTCTATGTTGGTCACTGAATTATGTAAACTCCTTTAAAAGAACTCAACACTTCAAATGCTGCTGTCATAATACACATTTATTTTTATATATACACATAAAACCACATATGCATGCAATTAGCCATGGGATAGCACTACATGTGGCTCCTTCTTTTCACCATTCCCTCAAGTCTTCAACTTGCACATCTCAAATTTTCTTTATCATCAGCACTTTGAATCAGAACCACATTGTGTTAATAACTGTACAAGTGGACAATAAAAGGCAATCTTTCTTTAGTAGCCTAAAAATTACTTAGGAAGTATTAGAGCGATCAGAAAGGCATGGCAAAACATTGAGATTTAGAAGAGAATTTTTGCATACTTGTAAAGTAAAATCAAAGTCTCACTGAAAAGAATTTGATATTGCAAAATAAAATACTTTGAAAACATTTGAGAATTCTCCAGAAAAAAACTCCTACAATAAAATTGTTGCATATGATGAGTTTCCTAAATTGTGCTCCAATCTTGAAAACATTCCGACACTATACTTTGAGATAACTCTTAGATTAACCCTCAGAGATTATTTCCATTACCTTAAAATAGATATTTCCTATTCCTAGTTGAAGCTCCTTAAAGTCATTATTCTCTATTAATACATTACCTCAATCTATGCTGGGTGTTCTAGATGAAAATAGGTTATTCTCTTTAGAATCAAAGGAGAGCGTAAGTTGGAAGGGATTTCTAAAGGTCACCTCGTCTAACAAATTTGAAATGAGATCAGAGCCTTGCTTAGTTAAGCTCTGGATATCTGCAAGGAAGGAGATCCCAGGCAACCTTGTTCAGTGTTTCACTATCCTTATTACAAAGAATTTTCTCCGTATAGCTACTTTAAATTTCTTTCTCTGCAATTTGTGCCATGTCCCCTTGTTCTTTATGCATCTTTAAAAAGCCTGGCTTCATCTTCTCTATTACCACCCTCCAGGCAGCTGAGGACAGTCATATGGTATTCTCAGCACTCTTCTCCAAGCAAAAGAAATCCAGCTCTTAGCTGCTTCTTCATACAACCTTTGTTTGGGTGCCCTCACCATGAAATATCTTCCACTGAACTCACTCTGGGGTTTCATTATATTTCCCCCGTTTTCCTTCTCCTAGACATGCTACTTTAGTACTCACATGTACAGTCCCACAAGTGCCAAACAGGGAGTGCATCATGCGTACTAATGTTTTGCTTTCACCTTGGATTAATTCATACATTAGAAAACATTTTTGGTATATGAGATATGTACAGAAAGTTATACATTAAGAATACATTTGAGACTTTTTTCCAAATCTGTTACAAACAGGTTTATATACGTTAATGAATTAAAAATTCCTTCTCCTATGATTTGCCTGTTGGGAGACTACTCAGTATAGATCGGGGTGCTTTTTATTTTTTATGAGCACAGCACACCTACAACACTATTTCAATGTCAGTTCATGGTTTGAGACTCGATTTAATTAAAACTGAAGACTTCAAGAAGTGTATAAATTCTCCGTCAATGCTGTCGCCATTGAAGAACTACTCACTTTTTCAAAATCACCCATACTAGAGCAGCAGACAATTTGTTCCACTTAGCATGTCAAAACTATTGAATATTTAGCCCTTGAGTGGCAAAAATCAATCGGTATTTCTTGCTAGACTCTGTAGCTCAAAAGTAAGTGGCGAATCACTCTCGAAATGACAACTGTCTGAAGCAACCATGGATGTATACAAAATCAAATGGCCCACATGGAGGAAAAAAAGTGTATCTTTGAAGAAAAAGTTTTAAGAAATGGAACAATTGCTGTAAAAACACACCATTCTAAAGAGAACGGGGGAATGTATGGAAGAAACACCAATGTTCTCACAATACATGGTCCAGGTGAAGTGGTTGAACTATAAGTAACTGTGCATTTAGATTTCTAAATATGGAACTTTAATAGTTGTTCCTTGCTGTTTAGTGCCCAACTTGATTAGAGCTTCGGGTTCTGTGAAGTCTCACTAAATTCTAACATACCATGAAACAATTAAAAAGCAAAATACACTAACAGATATGTTTATTCAGTAAGCATGAACTTAATGACCTATATGTTCTGGGCTATTTTCTTGTACGGTACATAATGAGATGGTCTGGAGGTTGCTTCTCTCACTAAAGGACACCGTATACCAGAGTAAACTTCACTAATTCAAAAAAAAATCTCACTATGAGCTTACAAACGGGGCCAGTCTTCCAGCTTCTGTCACCACTCTTTGGCTTGTAATCAAACTTCTCGCAAGAGACAACAGAACTTTCATTACAAGACACAATGCTTCAGGGTGAGGGCAAAGATAGTGCATGGAGCTGAAGGTCAATAACATATTAAACCAGTATTACTGGTAATACCTAATAATAATACAGCGTAGGGGGAGCCTCACTAAGTCTCCTTGCCTGATACGGTGAGTAACCTTGTTCTACTTTTCACTGTGAGAATTAGCTGAAATAATGCACAAGGCACGAACCTTGAGGACATTATTTTTATGAACAATTACTTGGGGACTTGCTACATACTTGTGGCAACTCTTAAAAGAAACATAAAAAGCTGCATCGATGCTGCTGACTAGACTATGCTCAGAAGAACTACATTCTACTGCAGTTTATGACTGCTAATTCTGTTTTTTTTTTCTCTATTACCAATAAGTCTATCTCATCTAATTCCTGCATCTTATCCTTTTGGGACCACCCAAATTTAGAATTGGTAGTATACAACATTCAATCAACTACACTGAATCTTCAACAAGATCTGTTCTGTTCAGAAATTCAGCAAGACAAAGTAAGATTAATCCAGACTTAAAGCAGGTGAGGGCCTAAGGTAAGAGAATGAAGATGTAAAAGTCCTCACAGTTCTACATTAAACAACCCGCCTTTTAAACACTACTTGGTAAGGAGAAAAAAAGTGAATCCTCTTGCTTTAAAATTAAATATTAAAAGACACGTTATTTAAAATAAATGAATAATTTTGGCATTAGTCATTCCATGAAGCTAATGACATGAGAACAAATGATCTTGTAATTCAGTTGTGGTATCAGAGTCACTTACCACACTTCCAGGACTTTCACTGTGTTTAGGAGTGCAACGATACCATCCCTTCTGTTGGTAACACAATATAACTGGAAACCTTGACAGGTTCAGGCTCACAACATTCCTTGCAGCAAAGGCTGTCATCTTTTTTTTTTTTTTTTTGACACAAATAGGTGTCACACAAATAGCACTACCTAGGTATTAGATGTGTGACACAGACACTATGCAACCACGTGCAGCAATTTTTGCATCAGGCTCTACCTTCTATATTCAAGACAATATACGAGGACACCATTTTGTATATTCAGATCTTCAAGTGATGAAATACTCACTTCATCTCTAAGAAAGTTGTTTCAAGCATTAGTTATCTGCTTTTAAAAAAAAATTTCTAACTTCAGCTTTAACTAATTGATTTCATTATGCCTTTTACTTGCTAGACTGAAGTCTTCTCCAGCTGTAAAGTAATAGTTTCTAAACCTCTCTACCTCTTAAGCGATCACTTCTTCCTTTCTGATGAAATTAAAGAAATTCTTAATTCCACCAGTGCAAGGCATGTTGCTTAACTGTATGTCAATTCAGGTAACTCCCATTAAAACTTTTTCTGAAGTACAGGCATCTGACCGTGATAAAGCACTTCAGGAATAGTCTCATCAATGCAATTTGCAGAAGTAATATTGCCTCATTTAACCTTTTTAATATTCTCCTACTTAGACAACTTTCCCAAAGAAAAGTGAAAAAGTACATTCCAGCAGCACAAGTCAATTCTACTAACACATACCTCACGCAGCTGTTCCACAAGCTCTCTCTCTTCTCTCATCTGCTCCATTTTCCTTCGAATTGTGAATTGTGGGTCTATGGACTCCAGATTTCTTTGTGGTCTTAAGAACACTGTGATTTTAAAAAAGACAGATTTTAGTTTAAAAAAGAACACCTTGATTTATTAATTTCTAAATGAAGCTAAATCCTTAGGCACTGCTTCCAGCAAAAACTATTAGAAAATTTCTCTGTCCTCAGGTGGACAGAAAAAACATGGATCTTGGATTACAATCATAAATGGATATTTTCTGGATATTGCTCTGAATAGCATCATGTGCCATCAATGGAGTGCATAATTTTTCAACCAAATCCTAATCTCAACAGGCAAGGTTTTTCTGATTATTAAGCATCGACAATGTCCCTTAGAGACTCTGATCTGTATAAAACTTTGCATCTAAACTGTCAGGAAACACTTCTTATTCCTTTAAGTAGAACCCTCTCCTAAAAGATGCTGAATTGTGTAACAAGCTGTGACAAGCATCTTCCTACACAGGACAAACTGCTTACGAGATAAGGTTATACTGAAAAAAAACAACCACCCACCAAACAAAGACCAACGTAGGCAGACTTAGCCATTCAATAAGTCTGCCTACATTAAAGTCGTGTTGCAAATGCAGCATTGCACAAACTCTTTGCAGTACTCCCTCCCACCAACCCTAGTTCTGTCGACTGGATCACTTTGCCCACATATAGTTCCCTGAAATAATTACATGAAATCTCTGCATATATGCACCTCTACGCTTCCTCTTTTTTGTGATCAATGACTGTTGTGACTGGTTCTGAAGAACAAGAAGGTGTACGCTCAAAACACAACCGTCACCTCTTTGCCACTCAAATGATGGGCCAACTTGATTATTATGGAAAGCGATACTGCTTAAAAGAAAGAAGCATTTTGTATTATTACTTTCCCGCCTTTCTCCTTCTGAATGCAACATGACACCCTCAGTCTCAATCAACTGGGTGGAAAGTACAAAGCCTAGAAACCTCAGTTTTTACATAGAGCTATGCTCAGTGTCAATTTTGTTAATTTAAGGCCATTAAAGAAAGAGAGATTAATTTCTGGGTCGATAAGTAACAGTACAGGAAGAGGAGAAAATCTGAAGCGTATGAATTGCCAATAGCACCTCCAGAGGAATGAAAAATGTTGAATTATTCTTATAAACTTAGAAAGGTACGTATGGGTGTTGTCATAGTAATTCTGACGTTCCATTAAAAATTGTGGCACGTCAGTCATTTTATTTTTGTTGTGATTTGGGTAACCGGCTGAACTTTAAAAATCTGTCCTCAAAATATGTAACAAAAAATTGAACTCCTGGTAGAATGAAATTTCATCTACATTCTGACCAAAAGTAAACTGTTTAATGAAGCCCTCAAATCAGTTCAGGGCCAACATACAAAATTGTACCCTATGACACCTAGGGCTCAGATAAACAAGACAAAGGCTTTGTAGGAGAAATACTTTGAAATATCAGACAAATCTAGTCACCAGGAATCTCACCTAACTGTACGCAGGTTGGTTAGGTAGCAAAATTAATAATCTAAGCTACTTCTCTATCCAAAGGGACAGACAGACCACCACCTAAAGCAGTTCGGCCAACAGGCAGCAGTTCTTTCCCTTATTTACTAAAAAAGGAGCTTAAGGCAACAAATTTCTTACATATCCTTAGGTTACTTATCTGAGGCATCAAGACAGAACAAACCATGGCCAGTTACTAAGCTTGCTTCCTTCCACTACTTGACTCACGTAGTCATAGTTTTAACTTTTCACAGGCAACTGAAATTTGCTACACTGCTGTTAAATCAGTAATATTGGGAAATGCCATATTAAAGGCTATTTGTTAAACAAAATTGATTTTAAATAGAACAGCTAAGTATTACAGTTTTAAGTTAGCAAACTTTATCCTTTTTAATGTCATCAGAAATCCCACTGGCAGACTGGGACAGTGTCCCGGAGACAACGTGCAGGACAACAAAAAAAGCTTTTATAAATACATCAACAAAAAGAAAGCCAGGGAGAATCTCCATCCCTTACTGGATGCAGGGGGGAAAGTTGCAACCAATGATGAGGAGAAGGCTGAGATACTTAATGCCGCCTTTGCCTCCGTCTTCAATAGTCAAGACCAGCTATCGCTAGGGTGCTCAGCCTCCTGAGCTGGAAGATAAGGCTGGAGAGCAGAACAACCCACCCACAATCCAGGAGGAAGTAGTCAATGATCTCCTTCTGCACCTAGACACACATAAGTCTATGGGGCTGGATGGGATTCACCCAAGAGTACTCAGGGAGCTGGCGGGAGAGCTCACCAAGCCTCTCTCCATCATTTGTCAACAATCCTGGTCAACAGGGCAGGTGCCAGATGACTGGAGGGTGGCTAATGTGACACCCACCTACAAGAAGGGTCAGAAGGAGGATCCAGGGAACTACAGGTCTGTCAGCCTGACCTCAGTACCAAGAAAGATCATGGAGAGGATCATCTTGAGTGAGCTCTCATGGCAAGGGCAGGGCAGCCAAGGGATCAGGGCCAGCCAGCATGGGTTTAGGAAGGGGAGGTCCTGCTTAACCAACCTGATCTCTTTCTGTGACCATGTGACACGCCTTCTGGATGCAGGGAAGGCTGTGGACATTGTCTATCAGGACTTTGGTAAGGCCTTTGACACCGTCCCCCACAGCATTCTCCTGGAGAAGCTGGTGAATCATGGCATAGACAAGTGTGCTCTTCACTGGGTTAAAAACTGGCTGGATGGCCATGCCCAGAGAGTTGTGATTAATGGGGTGAAATCCTCTTGGCAGCCGGTCACCAGTGGTGTCCCTCAGGGCTCAGTTTTGGGGCCAGTTTTGTTTTAATATCTTTATCAATGATCTGGATGAGGGGATTGAGTGCACCCTCAGTAAATTTGCAGATGACACCAAACTAGGTGGGAGTGTTGATCTGCTTGAGGGTAGGAAGGCTCTACAGAGGGACCTGGACAGGCTGGATCGATGGGCCAAGGCCAACTCTATGAGGTTTAATAAAGCCAAGTGCCGGGTCCTGCATTTCAGTCACAACAACCCCAAGCAACGCTACAGGCTTGGGGAAGAGTGGCTGGAAAGCTGCCCAGCAGAAAAGGACCTGGGGGTGCTGGTGGCCGGCCAGCTTAACATGAGCCAGCAGTGTGCCCAGGTGGCCAAGAGGGCCAACAGCATTCTGGCTTGTATCAGGAATAGTGTGGCCAGCAGGAGCAGGGAAGTGATGGTGCCTCTGTACTGGGCACTGGTGTGGCCTCACCTCGAGTCCTGTGTTCAGTTTTGGGCCCCTCTGTACAAGAGGGACATTGAGGTGCTGGCGCGTGTCCAGAGGAGAGCTACCAGGCTGGTGAGGGGTCTGGAGACCAGGTCATATGAGGAGAGGTTGAGGGAGCTGGGCATGTTTAGCTTGGAGAAGAGAAGGCTGAGGGGAGACCTCATTGCCCTCTACAACTACGTGAAAAGAGACTGTAGAGAGGTGGGTGTTGGCCTCTTCTCCCAAGTGAATAATGACAGGACCAGAGGAAATGGTCTGAAGCTGCGGCAGGGGAGGTTTAGATTAGATATTAGGAAGAATTACTTTACTGAAGGAGTGGTCAGGCACTGGAACAGCCTGCCCAGGGCGGTGGTTGAGTCACCATCCCTAGAGGTATTGAAGAAATGTCTAGATGTGGCACTTCAGGGCATGCTCTAGTGGCAGAGATTGTAGGTTGTTTGGTTGGACTCGATGATCTCAAAGGTCCCTTCCAACCATGAAGATTCTATGATTCTATGACAGAAGTACAGATACCAACTGCAGCTCAGTTCCCTTCTCCAGGCAGACTTCATAGCTTCACTGGTGTCACCATTCAGAAGGATCAACACAGAGGTGCACACATCGTAACTAAAAACATTCATTATGCTGACCTCCCACACTTAACATGAGAGTAGCAGAGCCATGCCTTCAGATGCACAGTTGTATTGACATTTAATCTTTGCCTTTGTAGAAGACAAACTGCAAGCTAGGAACAGAACTCTATTTCGAGAGCACGGCGTATCAGTAGATATGTGCTTCTTAATATTTTGTAGAGAGGAATATGTATAAATATGACTGCACATAACCAAACACACAAAGGCTGTTAACAGCTGTAACTACTGTTGTTATGAAGTGTTACAATCCATATAACTGATTTAACTACGCCATTTCAAAAGCATTATCTACTGATACAGATAATTTTAAATTACTTAATACATTGGTAAATTTCTGATGAAAGCACTTATATATGGTGAAAATTAAACAATCATAAATATCTAAAACATTATTTAATAAATCATATAATTTAGGACAGCTACAATAATAACAAAATCAACTCCCAAGTTTTCAAAGTGCAGAAACTCTTACCCAGGACTTCTATTACAATTGTACTGCTTTAAAATTTCTGCATTAGCAACTCTGTAACAATTTATTGGAGACTGCTCCTAAAGTTTTAAGAGGTGAAATAAAAATCTCTTATCACATTTCTTAAAAACAGTAGTTGCGATTTCTAAGATTTTTATTTTAGAAATAGTTCATTGTACAACTCTAACAATTGAGCTTTGCTGCCTCTCACAGCTGAAACACATAGTAAAACCATGTTTGAAGAGTAATACCATATTTAAATGGTATTTAAATGCTACTGGAGCTTTATTAGTAGCAGCAACATTTCAAAAATTTCTCTACGGAAGCATTAGCTCATATTTATGTTCAATTTTGCAAGTATCAGCGTATTCTCATGGACTTCATTCAGTTTGGCCACAGCTATCTTTGTTTAGGCCTTTGCTAAGTCAATATGAACGTCCCAAGCACGCTTTCAACATCTGTTAATGAAAAGTAAATATCAACATTACAGATTCAACTCTATTCATGAGGCATATTCCACCATGAGGAAAAAGGCAGGCTAATCTCAAGACAGTGGGAAACTACAATTAAAAGTTTCTAAATAAAATACGTTTAATTGCTTAAACTAACAAAACAAAAAAACCCCACACACTCAGAAGCATTAGTTATAAAAGCTTCAGTTATATACTGAGTTTAAAGAAAAATGTTCAATACAGAAAGTTTTGCCAGTCCCATGTATTGCTTGCTTCTGTGCATTACACGTTTTCCAGCAAGGGGAGCCCACACCTCACACACACCTGAAGGTCTGGTTTTCACTCTTTCCAATAGTGAGTTCCTGCTTTCTGAACCCATGGCTGAAGTTATTAGGTAATGCTTGTTCCAATAGTTTGTTTTTTGTTTGGTTGTTTGGTTTTGTTTTTTTTAATGGTACTTTGTACACTTCTCAACAAGTTAAATAGCTAATAGTTAATAACAGGATATGTATTCAACATACCACAGTCAAGGACAAACTTCCTTGTGAAAATTTTCATTTTTGTACTGAGTTACAATGCACACAGGTGCAGTATTTATAGCACATCAAGGTATTTAGTGCCCCAAGTACTTATTTTGACAACATTATCCCTCAGCTAAACAACAAAATTATTTAACCTGACTCTAAAAACAATAGACAAAGAGAAGGTTGGACTAATGACAGGGAAAGATGAAGTCAGGCTAGAAGTTTATAGTTAGATTTCTCTTTGATTGATTTATTCAGTCCAAATTTAAGTAACAGTGAAGTTATTTGCTAAACCAAAGCCTCCATAATGGCATGGCCATTGGTCTTGGGAGACCTGTCTGTTCCAAGCCTTATAACATCCCATAAATTCTGGACTTAGCCTCCTCTATTACAGAGCTGTTGCCACATAATTGCATTAAAGATGATATGAAATATTAACATATTACATTGATGCATGACATTTCTATATCAAAGGCGACACCTATACCAGCAAACTACACAGGACTGGTGCATGGATCCTAAGCACTGGCCAGAACACGTCGATTCTGTTAACGTTGTGGCTTCCTGGTAAAATTTTGGTCTGTGCAAACCCATCTCTCTTCTATACAATGTCTTGGTATAGCTCAAGGAATAGCACAGGCAAATGATATTCCCCAAAGGCAGCTTAAATGCAGCCATCCAGTTTCGGAAAGTAAGAGTGCTTATGTATAGATTTGGATCATGCTGTGCCAACTAACCTCAGTGACAGAGAATGGTCTCTGCTTTGCTTCTTAGCATAGGACGATAAACCTTAGATAAACTCTAAACATAAAGGCAACAGTCGTGATTTAAAAAAAAATAGTTGTAAAAGCAGTTTTCTATTGTTACAGCCCAAGGTAACAAACACTAATATGTGCATTTGCCTTAAGCTCTAATGACATGAGACATCTGTTCCAAATGCAGAAGCACAGGCCAGTCTACACTGCTCATTTCATTTAGAAGACTAAAACACCAACAAATCTAGATTAACAGACATCAAATTTGGCACTGCTAGAAGTACCTCTAGCTTTCCCTTTCCTCTGTTAGAATATTCATCAGTGAAATGTCAAGCTAGTTTCATACCATCATGAACTAAATACAGTTTTTCAACTTACCGTTATCACAATTCTTACATTCCATACTCATATCCTTTATGGAGCTGATTTCTTACATATGCTGTTTTCTATGGTTTTATAATCAAGAAGACGGTAGCAATAGCGAGTATTGTCAACTAATGAACTGAACTAAGAATGTAGGCATTCTAAACTAAATGTTGGCATTTATCAAATACACAAGATTTTTGGTCTTGGTTTCAATCTGATGCTTTTGACAGTTTCATTGCCTTCCAGTACTTAAACATCCTTCTAATATAGGGCATCTGGAAGAACAACATCCTATTTTAGTCCTACTGCCTATCAAATATTTTGTTTAATTGTCTAGGTTGTGTTTCTTCCATCTGACATTTAACTATTAAGACAGTAGATGACTCTGATAGCCCAACCACGGCCAGCTTTGCATATTAGTGCCAAGACTCAATGTGCTACGACAGTAACACCCTGGAGAAAAACCAAACAAAAGAAGCAGTAACAACATCTACTAATGCACCCGACCTTCACTATGCACAGAGAAGTTCGACAGCTTAATAACAGTTTCTGTTGGACAGAAATCACTGTTTTTGCTTAGCTGATTGTTTCAGCTTTGTTTCTTCATGGATTCCTCTTCTAATTAAGTTAGTTATGCACCTGCATCAATAACTGCAGATTGGAGGGTATTTTTATTAACAGTCAGTGTCTATCAAAAAATATAATAAACAAAAAATGCAGAAAAGATAGCAGCAAAATTAATTTCTGTTGGAGTACAACTTTTATAAACCCTTGGAAGTAAAGCAAGTAAATAAACCTATGTTGGAAACAGTTCCTGGAGTGGATATCATGGGAAAAGCTGTTTTGCCAGACTTGAAAACAGTGACACTCTTCACTCATTTACTTTTGATAGCACATATTCTACAGTAAATTACTGTGCACCCTCTGAGGTATTTAGTCTTATAAACATCCCCTCAAGAGTACTGTTTTCATCCTTAGCCACAAGGGGCATTTGCCATATATTCAAGGTTTCTGAAAACACAAAATTAAGTAAATTATATATGGAACACCTACCATTGTCACTGTCTCCTTCAGATGGGATACTGTAGCTAAAGTTGTCCCATGTTTGTGCCTGTGTAAGTGTGTTGAAGGAGATAGGAGGAAGACTGAGGGATGGGTCTGCTGGAGGGGAGTGACAGCCAGTCCAACCACGGTGGTGTAAGGACCAGCGAGGGGATAAAAGGGGGCAGCAGCAGTTCAGATATGGCATTAGGATTGTATGGTAATGACAAAGATGTAATTCAAAGGTGATTAATACAAAATGTGTAATTTTTGAAAAAAGAATGAAAGATGGCGCAGAATAAAAAGAACGAGAAGTTATATGTTAGTACTTGCATATCACACATTATATGCGCAGTTAAGGCTGTTAAGCTTAGCAAGATCATTGTAACCATAGCACTTCACACAACTTGTTTACAATCAAGTTTTAAGAAAAAGTACCCATAGATTTCATATTATAGCCTGATGAGTACCTTGAGACTCTGTGAATCAGAAGGTAATATCAGTTGTGAAGCTTCAGCAAGGAAAAGTTCAGAGAATAAGCATTTTGGTATTTTTTGTAACTACGTAATAAGAACACCTTCTCCCCCAAAGAAAATTTACACACCCATATAAAAACAGTATTACATTACAACTTCCTAACTGATTTTGTTAAGTAGCAACTACATTAATCCCTTGGATTCTCATTCTGTTGAAATGCGTTCTGTATGTACTACAGATGTTTTCCCTTTGTTTTAATTCACTCAATAGTACATGCAGCACTGCTTTTATTTCTTGTTGACTTCCCCCCCCAGCAATAAGTCCAAACCTACAATGGGGCCACCACCCTAGGAAAGTTTTGGTTCTCCACAACTTTTACAGACTTTCCAGGGACAAGAACAGACATACAATACCTCTACAGGGTGATCCTGAGTCTGCACCACAAGCCTTGGCAAACCTGCACTGTAGACAGTCTTCTAATAAGCATAAATTCAGTAATGATCCAACTGGGCTCCCTAAAGCATGCAAAATTGCAAATGTCTACAGAAGCTGCAACAGAGCGTGGAGACTGTTCACCAGATGACTGTAAAAAGCATGTCACGCATACAGTTCATGACCACCCATCAATTCACTACAGAGCTAAACTTGGACAGCAATACAGTCCCTGTTTTCCAACCATTCTGCCTTCTCTCCTTCAAGTAGTCATGACAACACCTCTTATTTGTTCCTCAAATCCTTCAGCAGACTTTTTTATTCCTTCTTCACCACATCTACTCTGCACTTCTGTCTCCTGTCGAGTGTGGCAAGGCTTTCCGCCCAAGCTTTCCTCAAACCTCCATTCTGCAGTGTTTCAGAACTGGACACTGACATCCTTAAAATATCTCCTCCTTGCTTCTCTTCAGCATGTCATCCCTCCTTTCAAAGCTTCCCACTGGTTTCCTATTTTCTGACACAAAATTTAAATCTCTCCTTCTCTGCCCTTCACAATGATGTCACTAATTAATGAGTTTTTCCTGTATCTCATCACAATGTTCCTTACCACTTCTGATGCAACAATTACGAACTCACTCATTTCTCGGTTTTCTACATATATTTCCGTGTTTTAACTACTGAATCCAACACACAAGCAACATTCATGAACCTCAAACTAAGCTGGAGATTATAAACTCTACTCTAAATGCTATACCATAACCCTAAATCAATTTAAAATTACTATGTAGATCAAAAAGCAGCTAAAACCATTTAATATTAGAAGAAAGTCAAAGGTAAAGTTTCAGTAAGCACAGAAAGTCCCTATTTTATACCACTCCAAATAAATAATCATAAGGAACTTTATCACATAGACTTCCTCCTTCCCACAATTCTGGAATCTGTATTAACATGATGATAATTCAGACAGTGTCATATAAAACTTCACCTTAAACTTCTCTCTACACTCAACCATTCAAGAGCTCGCTCCCTTTAGTCATGTCTTTTTCCAAAGCCAGTTTACTGCTTCTGGCTGTTGGGCCACCAGATCGGCTGAACCTGAGAGTCAGCACAACTTAAGTTCCAAGCAGAGTCAACACTGGGTAAGAGAACGTGGATTTATGGCAAATGGTAAACAGTCTTTAATTATGCTGGCAATTAGGATTCTCATCATTTTCCAAAGAAAACAGATAGTGCTGTTAGGTAAGAACACAAATGGAAATAATAAATATCCAGAGATCAGAAAAACAGTAAGTAGCACTCAAAGGAGGGAAAAATGTCAGGTTCTAATGATCATTATGTGTTTCAACAAACTTGAAAGACGGTGAGGCGAGCACGTCTACAGATACTAATGCTGGGCTTCAAATCAGAACCATAGAATGGGTTGGGTTGGAAGGGACCTTAAAGATAGATCACCTAGTTCCAACCCCCTGCCATGGGCAGGGACACCTCCCACTAGACCAGGTTGCTCAAAGCCCCATCCAACCTGGCCTTGAACATTTCCAGGGAGCGGAAATCCTCTACAAGTTATTGAAATAAATACACTGGATTCACAAGTAAGATAGGCTATGTAAACACCTGCGTAAGGGAACAACTCTTCACAAGACAAACTGTTTTGTGATTGAGATTTGTCAGTGCTTCTTTTAGCTTCTGAAGGTACAATTTATTTTTTTTTTAACCTTGTTCAGCAGAAACTATGAAACACAGTGACCTCAAAATGTCACAGAACAAAAGCAAAAAATATTCTTGAGTACTGCAAGATGTATTAGTAGATGCTCAGGTTTCAAGGTTTGGCACATTAAAGATACCGTGGCAAGAAACTGCAAGAAACACTCAGTTTCAACAATTAGCACCACTCTGAACATTTTAATCAATTCATGATCAAAGAGTTTAAATTTATTAACTATTTTGACTGATCCCTTTTACGAGATAAAAAGCACCTCCCAAGAGCAAAACTATGGTTCTAAGAAAACTTGTAATTGTTGGGTTTTTTCGATGGTAATATTGTAAAGTTTTCAAAATTAATGTGAATTTGAGAAGCCCATACTCTATGAAAGTATTTAAAATACAGGAGGAAATATTCTGAAAAATTAAAAAAATGCTCTGTCTTTTTACCTCCTATGTAGCATCTGACCCTTGAAAAGAATCTGTCAAGAAGTCAAAACACGTTCATTACCTTTCAAAACATTTTCTTTGGGTACCATGTCAGCCATCAGATATGAATTTTCCCAATGTTTTGCCTAGCTTTAAAATGAAAGAATAAAAGGACCTTCAGTCCTGAACATATATCAGTATGTACTAACACAGAAGTTTAAGCCACTGCGGTTTATCCTCTGGAAGCACTTCCATTTGTGCATGTACTTCAAAAAACTGGAATCCTTACCAGAAGTCTAGAACAGTTTACTTTCACCTTTCCAAGAGACATAAATCATTATGAAACAATGAGGGGGAAAAACAGTCAAATAGAAAGCAACATTCATTTAAAATAGATTAAAATAAACACAGTGAAAATAAACTCTCAAATTTCAGAAAAGTATGTTTGCACATATTTTCCTTGAAAATTTGCCACTATGTTTTCCACAGAGAACGATGTACACATTTCAGTTAGGACATTTTAATGTTCTCTTAATCTTGCACTCAGATTTAAAAGATTTATAGAAGCAAGTAATTCAAATGTAAGCTCTAATAAAGTTAAATAGCTAAAACTCATTTCTAATGAGTTTTAAGGTTTACCTTAAGGTCAAGAAGAACTGAAATGTAAAAAGCTATTAAAATAAACTACAAACTGAGCTGAAAAAACTTTCCCGGATCACAGAATTGCTAGACCCCTAGACTAGCTCAGTGCTAGGACAATAAGGCAGTATATAATTAACAAACACAAATTCAAACAGTGATAGGATGGGTCAAACTCATACAAAACTTGCACAGAGTTTTAAAGGAAATACACTGAAGAAACTAGAGACATGGCAAGGTAACCAGCTTTAATGGGAGAAACATGCCAGTATTTTCAGTCATCTGCTACTTCTATCTGTAAATTATTCTTATGTGTTAGCATAAGTTCTAGGGTGGGAGCAGGAGAGGAAACAATATGCAGCTTCCCTACTCTTTGCAGGGTTGCATTTTGTTACATTGTGCTAGGCAGCTAATATACTTTCTTTTTATCTGAAGTTGGACCTAAAGTTTTACTATTGCCAAATTCCCCTGTCTTCCCATGGCATAAATTCCCATGACTGAAACTGGATGTGATGAGGTGAAAGACTGTGCAGTAATGGCTCTCGGTTGGTGACTCTGTAGTGTATGATCTGGCAAGGAAAACTACATCAGGTTATCAAGTTTTCTGCAACTCATAGCTGTGACCAAAAGACACTATAGCATCGGCATACTCAAAGTGATTCAAATATATTAATTTGAATTTGTACAGTGCAGAAAATCAACAGATTAGAACCAACAGACTTTGGTATTTAATGAGGCTGTACACAGCTGCAATATAGATGGGGGAAGAACTGTAGGAGCTGTGCACATCTGGTCTTCCATCATGCGACTTGAAGGATTTGTTGCAAAGGACTGCAACCATTGCAATCCAGTCTTCCCAGAAACCCTCTAAAAAATGATTCACTGGGCTATTTTGCTCTGACCTATTACAGTCATTAAGTACAGGACATCTTGGCACACTGATACACCAAGATTCACAGGCGTACGTTAAACTAACCCTCAAACAAGAAGTTCGAGAACTGCTCAGAACTAAGAAATGCAACTGAACGGGTCCGTCAAACTGCATATCATAACTAACATACATGAGAAATTTAAAGTATCTTCTTTATGAAACAATGTTGGTTCAATACCATTTTCTTTGCTTTTTAAACCTTTTTTTTTTTTTTTTTTTTAGAAAAAACCACAAATCTATGGGTACAATTTCTAAAACATGCAAATGTGAAACTGCTGCCATTATTGCCAAGATATTTTGTTATGGAAACTACAAGCTTGTAGTGGTTTACCAGCACTTGATTAAAAGCATCTATGGTGAATGTGAGAAACCAGGATTAGTCTTAGGATGCTGAAACATACTGAAAAAACTACAGTTATTCTTTAGAGGTGATGTGAGATGACTTAACAACATGACTACCTCAGCACAGAGAAGATAAAAACTGAGTTTAATCCTGTAGCTAATCCTGTTTTTAAAGGAAGCTGTTATCCAAGCCCTCGAATGCATCAATGGTTTGGGGGTTGGGTTTTTTCTTTCTGTTTTGTTTGTTTTCATAAATTGTTGCTTGTTAAAGGATTGACAATTATGCAGATTTAGTGCATTTCAAATTCATTAAACTCAGCGCTGGCTGAAGTAAACATCTAATCTTCCTATAATGCTTGATCCTTACACAAGCATAACTACTGAAAGACTCATTACAATGAGCAATTTTCAGAGCAAAGCGTTTTCCAAACAAGCCTAACTATTCACATATATTATTCAGCCAAATCTAAACTGTATCACTACATGCCAATTAAGCAAAAATCATATTTCACTGATTATGCTAGCACATATTATATATATGTATACATGTATAAAACGTGTATTTATATAAACACACATATATTTTTAAAACATATATATATAATTTGATAAAACACCTGATTTATTAGGAAGGGATGAAAATTTGATCCATATATAATGCGCCAAATACATATTTGTTACAAATTCAATCTTGATGCAAACCTATAACCTTAAAGTGTTCTAATCTTATTCTAACTGTTGTATAGAAAATGTTTCATCACTGCCTTCTTAAGGGAAGAAAAGTACAGACAACTATTAATAACACAGACGTGAAAAAAGAAAAAAAAGTACCCACAAATTGGTTAATTTTCTTTCCCACAGTACCTGATCGTGGCTTCAGGCCAAAAGGGATTGTAGTGTTTGTCGTAGGAGACATTGTCGGACTTTTATCTTTGTTCTGTGTAATTAAAGAACATATATGTAAGTCAGAGTAACATCCAGAATATCTCAGCACAACTGATTCTATAAAACGCAAAAGTTAATGCTGCGCACTGCAACTATTCCACCATAATCTGATGACAACGTAGCCTCCCTTTTTTATTCCGTCCTATTCCTTTGCTGGAAAAGATGAGTTTCTGACCAAAGACTTGAAGATATTCCTCCTAGCTATAAGCGAGCTCGATTATTTCTCAGTTTTTTCTCATGTAATCACTTGGTTCCATCAAACATAGATTTTTGTGTCTTAGTACATTTAGAAAAACAAAGCAAAACCACTTTTTTTTTTCTTACATACATTTGTTTCTTTCACAGAAAGAAACCATTCTGCATGGTATTTTCTATGCAACACAATTTCTGTATAAAAAGCAGAAAAGAGTAAGTTATGCATACACCTCAGAGCACGACTGTGCTTGACCTTGAACTATGCTAACAGTTGCAGCAGGAAGAATGGAGTAGCAGGGTACAGGAGGTGAGGTATAATCATCAAAACACCAATGGTAATATAGAAAGAGTTCTATAACCAAACTCCGTAATGGGAATCCTATTTAAAAAGTGATTCCTCAGGGAGCCAGGAACTATAGAAGTCCCCTCACCAACACTGGTGGAAAGTGGCTGGGTCCTCATGAATTTTCAAGATGCTCATATACACTGCAACGCAGAGGGAGAAGCCCTGTTTCTGCACAGAAAAAAGGAAGGGGAAAAAATCTCCATAAGGAGGTCCCTACTGTTTCCCTTTTTGACTTTCTGCTGAGATTCGCACTGTGAAAGTGATAGGATCAATAAAAAATCAGACTCCTCTCTGAAAATTAACCAAGGACATGACAACTGTGCAAAAACAAATTGCAGTGAAATCAATAGAAACTCTTGTGGAACAAGAACAGTCAAAAAAAAATCTAGCAGAATGAACAAAATGTAAAAAAAAAAATAATGTGTTTTATACTAAACTACATAACTCACTCAAACAGCCTTATCAGAAAGTATATTTTTATACCCTAGTAAATCCTTTTGACGACAAGAATAAACCACAGGCCAAATAAGCCACATAGCCATTACTAATGAACTCAGTCATATTTTCTGTGATATTCAATTACATGTTTCATTTAGGTGTCCTGGTTTGAGGTAAAACAGAACCAATTTTCTGATTTGTAATTTTACTTTTTAGCTGGGCCTCTTCTAACTGACTAAACTCTGAAATTAACAGCACATTGTTCAGAAGCTGTTCACTCTCAGAGTGATAAGACCTGGTTATACCGAGGAACGGTATGCACAGAGGCTCTTGCTTATACTTATTGCTGTAACAACCAAGGTCAGCTAACCTCGCTCTTTGCCCCGTTAGAGGGTCGGAAGTGGAAAAGCATTGAGGGGTCCCACCTGTATGGAGGAGCAGACAGGACAGGTGACCCAAAACTAACCAACAGGGTATTCCATCCCATCTGCATCACACTCAGCTGAGGGATCAAAAGGTCAAGTCTCTTTCTTTAATGGCCAACGTCCAAGGAGGACCCTGTCTGTTTGTCTGCCTTTTGATCCCAATCCAAGCATTCCTAACTCCAGATCCGGAATTCAGCTCCTGTCTGTCTCTGACTCCAGTCTGGGACTTTCCCTGTGCCTGCTGGTGACTCAATCGTCATCCTGGGAGCTGGATACGGTTTTGTACATACTGTGTATTTTTTTTTAATTATTATTTATTATTTCTTTATTTATTGTTATTTTCATTAAAGTACTTTAGTTCTTTTTCTAAACTCATAAATCTCTTTCTCTCTTCCTCTCCTCTCTTTGAAGGGGGGGCGGGGAGGGCCATCTGTCATTCTAATTGGCCAATCCGGCCAAAACCACAACATTAGTATACGAACCATTCATATAAAACATATAAGAGACAAACAAATGGCACTAGCATCTTACCTCATTGTGAGAGGCTTGCCCACTTGTATTCCAAACAATTAGATCATTCTGCGTGTTTGGAAAAAAAGAAAAGATCATTTCATCAACTACATTAGTGATACACCACAACAGGATATTTTACTCGTGATACTCAGATACACATTGATACGTAATTCATTTTTTTCACTGAAACAATTAATTTTCATGAATAATAAATATTTGTACTGCTAGTTGAACGTCATTGAAAAAACCTTGTGGAAATTATTTGCACAGATTTGTCATACATTTTTTAGTTTCAATCCTAAGTGATTACAACTGCATTTATAAGCTTTTAATATTTGTTAGTTCAAATGCAGTATCCAATTTTGCCTTACAGATTCTGTAATTAAACTGTCACCAAGAGTTTAACCTGAAAATATAGATTTTTAATATAGATTTGAAGATACGTATTCTGTAACCAATTAATTTTATAATTGCAATATAACATACCTTTTGTTACCACTTCTGCAATAGTTAAATTGGAAACATGTAAGCCATGTTAATAAATATGAAATGCAACCAATAATTCTGCATCAGTAACAACTCAGTCAGCAGAGACACAGCTGGCATAACTAAAACCACATTATAATTCAATTCAAAAATCATTTCCGTAGGGCCAATTCTTTTTTTTTTTTTTCAATAAATAAAAAACGGGAGAAAAAAAAAAAAAGACAGAAGTTGGAACACTTGGTCCCAACAGTCACAGAGCTTTCCAAAAGCTAGCAAGATGGGAAAGAAGATCACACACCCATCTTCATGATCTTTCGTGGCTACTTTCGAAGCCTAAAAAAAAATTCTTCAACTTTAGACATCTTTCAGAATATTACCGCAACCACTGTATTAGCTAGAATAAACACAAAGAAATCTTACTCATCTGGTCCCAGCCAGTTCTCCCCGTGACTCGCACACGTGGGCACTCCTGTGCTCAGGGACTATGTGCTTGCGACAGGCCCGCTAGTTATGCCTACGTTGCAGGTCTAATCTCTCTCACAGCATGCAGGTCACTAGTCAGAATTCTGAATTTATGCTAAATTGAATTAATTTAGTAACACAGGTAGTAACATAAGCCCTTAGTGTACTACACAGAATGCAGCACGATTAAATACTTGCTTCTGAAAAATGTGTTTCCATTTCATGGAACGTGTCTAGTGCTTTCAGCTGCATAACACAGTCCAGGTCAGGCCCCCTACAAGTGTTTAGGCAGATTTATTTCTTCTTTTTAAAAGGTTCTTAAAAGTGAATCAGCAGCATCCTTGTTATACAGAGACCACAGACATTTTGACACTGAATTAACCTTATCTGTTCATCTCAGCAACACAGTAAGAACTGTTCCAAATAAAGCGTGGTAACCCCAACATACAACCATATAACAAGAGAGATGAACCAACCCTTTTTTTTTATTAGATATTTTGAAGAAAAGACAAATTTAAGACCAACAAAATCACAAGGATATCATAGGAATATTTGACGTTAATGGTGATTATACAGGAGTATGTGAAGAGCATCAAGATAAACCAGATTCAATCTATGTCTGGATAAGACAGACCGTAACATATAATATATCTCATATATATAATCTATATTTTTATATATTATATAAAAATATTTTAAAATATATACTTTTGTATATCATGTAATATATAAAAATATGTAATATGTAATATTTTAGAATATATATATTTTTGTATATATACCAATATATACAGAACATTATGTAATTTTGTTCGCAGAATCTTCTTGCAAAAGCAGTCACAAAAATCCCTACACAAACAAGTTCTGAAGTAGTAACGTGTGCACCAAATATTTAAATTAATTTTTTCCATAGTTTTTCATTTCTGGATCATTGCAATGTACACAAAACTTAAAATACTTCTGAAACTTTAAAACAATTACCTCAATCTGTTTGTAATGTTAAACAGTCTGTTTGTAATATAAACAAATTAAAAATACTGTTGTTAATAAAAACTTAGTAGCTACAAGAGTATTTGGGGTGACAGGGAAGAGGAATCAGGTGTTTCATTTTATTGAAGATCTAACTTCAAGTGACTTACTTTTTCCAGGGAAAAGCAACCACTGCAACTACTACAGTGTTTACTGGAAGAAAAGGCTCTATTAATTTAATTACATCCTTCTCTTAAGGTCTTAATCAACTTCCCATTCACAGCCAAATCTTCAGATTCATGCTAAGGCAAAAAAAAAAAAACCCACCAAAACCAAACAAAACAAACAACAGGCCTAAACCCACTATTATCTCTACACAGAAAGTGACAGAATGCAACAATCCATTCCAAATGTTTCTGCATTTATTGCATCCAGACACCTCCATACCTGACTCAATGACCATTTTTCACCCTGTTCACATGTTCTCACTTCAGGCTTTGCTTTCTCCATAATCAATTCCCTCCTCCTCTGAAATTCTAGTTCCTCTTCAGCATTTTCTCTCTGTAAGATTAAAAATTCTTTAGACCGCCTATCACTGGAAATAGAACTGTATCTTTTTTTTGCATAAAATTACATCAGAAGTATTTATTACAGATACCGCATCCTTGCAGTTCCAGTGCTAAAAGGTACATCATTTAAATCTAACCAAAGTACGTCATAAAGAACACGGGTTCACCAGTCAGGCTACAGATCAAATAACAAGCAGCACATATCACACCGTACAACTCCAAATCACACTTTATATACTGTCTGTAACTATGGTGACAGTGCTCTGGCAAATCACTAATTTTTAGTTAAAGTATTTTTAGGGTTATCCTTAGTGAATGTACTGTTTTCCTATACCAGAACAGGCAGATAGGGGGGGTGGGATGGTAGACAAGTATGCACAGCTGAGCTATGAACTGCCATACATCAAAGCTGCACATGGGGGGTGGGGGGGGTGGGGGAACCTAAGATGAAAAACTAACTGAAAAACTCAGAAAAATTTTAAGTATACACATGCAAAAAAATAAAAGCAATTCCATAAAAATGTTAAAGAAGAACTAGTTTTGTCCTCCATCCTACTAAATTTTTTCCTTCCCTACTTGGTAGATTAATAGTTGATGAAATTGTTGGCCCATTTCCTGTCTTCCCCCCCCAAATATTTTGTCATAATACACTCATAAACGTACCTGACCAAGGGAAGACATCTCCATCTGCATTTGACCACTATGTATAAAGATAAACAAATGCAAATATGTAATTCATTGTGTAGAAACTTGAATATGGTTAATCTAGCAAATGCATTATTTTTATCTAAAAAAGGTAGATAAACACACTTTACTGTAGACTCCTGAAATTCTAAAGCTGTTGCTGGTTCCATGGGATACAGATTCACAGCACTGCTCTCTGAAATATCCATGCTTAATCTGCAAGGTTTGAAATAAAAACATTGCACTGGGGTATAGCTTTGGTAACCGTTCTGTTCAGTATTTAATTTCAAATAAATGGATATACAAAATACCTCTGTAGTCATGGTTTTAACCTGCTCAGTGTTCTCTCAACTTTTTGAAATGCCTCCTGATGCTTCACTGTCACCAGTTCAATCATTATTCTATTTATTTTATTGTTTTGTTTATTATTAAATATTTTTGTTCATTATTGATCACCAGATTAATCATTATTAATCATGAATTAATGTTAATGCTTTCATCTGCAAAACGTCACCCTGAGCAATGGCTTGTATCAAAACAAAAGGACCTGTTTACTATCAAAAACCATGCCATTATCTAGAAGATGGTAGATTTCTATATCCAACCTCTAGCGCCCTGTGTTCAAATAGAAGCCACAGTCCCGATTAGATATTAAAATTTAATTTACAGCGTATGAAAATAAAGCAGCACAACAATAAATTCACAACAGACGACGATCCGAAAGAAAGCAGTGAATATAAGAATCTGAAGCAAACATCTGGAAATACTGAAAAAGGTTGAGTCTGAAATCTTTTTCCTTTCCAGAACTGAAATGCTGCTTCTGCAGGTTTGAAACTGCAGAACACGAGGACAACAATAACTCGACAGGTGTTTTACAAGTTTAATAGTCATATCCATGAGTGAAAATAGCTCCAATTGCTGTGCTCTACACACTGAACTCTAGTCAGTGCACGTTAGGCACGTCAGCATCACCTACTGTTTCAGCCCCTACAGGGATTTCCCATTCTAACTCCTAAACTGCCTTCAGCGTGAGATAGGGATAATTCTAGCTAGAGCTAGTTATTTCAACTAGGTTACCCTGACTAGGTGATTAGAGTTATACTGATGCACAAAGGAAACATCTTTGGGGAAAGTTATAATTTTTGACATGCTCTAGGTTTACATTAAAAGTAGTGGAAGCTTTTGTGCATCTTAAACTAAGGAGCAATGGAAGCATTTAAATTCCTTTGTGGATCTGGATAAAGACACAAAAACTATTCAGTATGAAAACCAAAATTTTCTCACACTGCTTTATGTGATGCAAGTATATAACAAACTACCATGTAATCCAGTAATTATAAAAGAAATTATGAGGAACGCATGGCCCAGAGGATTGAAAGTCTGCAGCATCATTTGGCAAATATTAAGTACCCCGGTGTATCTTGCTGGGTAAGCCTGGACGTTCACATACAGGAGACATATATTGAAACACCTATATAACGCTCAGTAAATTAAAAAGAAATACTCATAGTTTAAGGTTAGAAAAAGAAAGAGCAGCCACAGAAAAGCCTAAACCCACTATGTAAAAAACTAGAAGAAAAATACAGACATGCATGACACCATTAGCTATTTTTAAAAGCCCCATTTCAAATTTCCTATAGTGTTACTAACGAAAGCACATCTGAATATGCATAGAGAAACAGATTCATTTTCCGTATTTTCTTGTCATTTTTAATTTAACAAGAAAAGCCAAGTATGTAGGAATTATTCGGGCAATATTTGACAAAACACAAAATGACAAAGTAATAAGCCCCATACGAGGTGCAGGAGCAATGGTATACTATCACACACAAACCACAGGAACTAAAAAGCTTTCCTAATTTGTATGACTTTTTAGGAAGCAAAAATACTTGTGATTCAAGTATTTAGTATATTATTCCAGAATTCAAGTATTCCCTATATGATTCAAAATAATCCAGATGATTGTCACTAGAAATACTAACAGGAGTGCATTTCTGTCGTAAAAAGTAGGAAGGTCTGCTAGGTGAAAAAATGGTATCAAAGTAGGCATTTAAACTAAAGAACAGTGTAGTCACAAGAACAAACAGCCAAGGGAAGAAGGAGAAACAAGGATACTTTAGGCTGGAAGTGACAAGGAGGTTTCTAGTCTTCAGACAAATAAAGCTCTAAACCAGCTACCTCATAGAACAGAAGTAGTGAAGAAAAATGAGTTACCTTGTTTTGAAGTGAACTTAATCAAATTTTGAAGAAAAGCAATAGCAAGCATCTGGACAGAACTACCTACATCGCTCTTTTCAGTAGGACAAGTGTTTATTTTCTTGTAAACATTTATTCCTTTGTTTATTCACAGATCCAGAGTCATTCCACCTGACTTTAGCCACTTGAAATAAGCACCTAAACTATAAAACCTTGCCTTCTTGTAGTCAGGGAAAATCTAAATAACTTTCTCTAGCTGCCTCTTCCTCTTTCCCCTTTTGATTTCAGAGGAAAGCTACAGAAACTTCACCACTAATTCAGGCACCTCCTTTATATGCTCCATTGAGGTAGGATGAAGCTGGGCCAGAAAACCTTCTCCAATCCCCATAAAATACACCAAGCATGATTAAGTAGAGGAGAGTTTATAGTCCCCTAGAAGAAATGTAACTATCCTAGACAAAACTTCAGAAAATCACAGTAGTGTACACGAGATGAATGGTTAAGATGTGTCTCCACCTCTAAATTTAGGTTTCTTTTATACCTGAAATCCTTCTTAATTTAATGGTAATCTTGTCTAGATACTCAGAGCACATTTCCTGCTTAATTGTCTAAACGTCCCCTGAAAAACATTGATATGCTAAAAAAGCACTTCATAACTCCAGAGAACTTTCAATTATCAGTTCAAAAAGAACTCTAAAGTCATTCACAAAAATTGTAAATACATTACATTAACATAGCAGCTATTGTAAGCGTACCTGTTGGGATCTTGTAATAAATCTACTGCTTCTCTTAGTTGTTCTATCATTGCTATATCAATAGTTTGTTCTTCTGATAAATTTATTCTATAACAGAAAACAAAAGCATTCTAAAAAAGAGGTACAACAGCAATTATCAAGGGTAGTCTGAATTTTAGTTTGTGAGCTGTATCTTCCAACTGGCATGCAAACTCTACAGAGGAGAAAAAACAGCCTCTGTACACACAGTATGTGCACAGTATGTCCTGAATTTATGGAAAGAGTTTCTTTTGAAAAAATTCTCCAGCACCTTGTCTTTAACAAAGCCCCCGACCCAATACATACACAAACAAATGCAATGAACTAAAACTTTTAGCATTCAATTAAACAGACTGACTTCTAAAATTGAAAAGTTTTTTACCAATATTTGACTCTTATCAACTGCCCTCACCACACGTATTGTTTTAACATAAGTTCTAAATACAATGACTCTTTTAATGGACCAGCATGCTTTCTTTTGCTTTTCAAGATCAGTAATTCTTTTTGGGGTTTAGACACACAAACACCTGATAGTTCTGCCAATAAGGCTCTTTCAGAAAGTACTTATTCTTCCCTTCCTTCAGTTTTTGGTTTTAAATCATATAGGACTCCACTGTTCTACTTAGTGACAACTTCACTGTCATGCTAAAGACCCTCTTCTTATGCACTCTCCTCAGCAATTGATGTTCACTTGCTCTGTTCTTGAATTGATGTCTATGAATTAATGATTGCTTTAGGGTTAAAATTATGACAAAAGACGAAAAAAGACTGAGGGACTTTTTCCAATTAAATTACTTTTTTTTAAATGTACATTAAATTTAGATCTTATAAGTTTTGATAAAATCTTTTTTTTTTTAACAGTGCCATTAACAGACTAAATATCAAAATACCTGGTTAAAAAGCTTGCATTCTACATAGGTAAAAATACTGCAGCATTATTGGTGCATACAAATTAGTTGTCATATAACATTCACTCTATTCGGCAAGAATGTGTAAACATTGAGCACACATAAAATGCAAGGCTGTGCTTCTGTCATGCCTCCAAGTCTACAAAATTATTAACTGATAAGGAAATGCCAGTTCTGGTCAATCTAATGAAATGAGACAGCTAATTACTAATAGATACATTAAAAATACTTACATTTCGTCTGTTTGCCATTGTGTGTCCTCTTCTATTCTCAATAATTCATCACACTCAGCTGCTCTGCTCTGTAAGCAGACAAAGCGATATTGAGAACTGAACTTTGCAATTAAGTAGGCAGATAAATTTTGCTTTTAGACTCAGCCCTGACCTAATTTATACAACAGTTTAAGGTGGCTAGTTGAAGCAATCCAACCCTGCTGCTCCACTCCTCACTCTACCCCCTTTTAAGATACCGATTACAAGATCTTCTATTCACTATGCAGATTTTATTGAGGTCAACAGCCCTTACCCTCCTTTAACTGTAGAAAGAAAGTCAAGCAGCATGAGAATTCTTCACTCTATGTCCCAGATTTAATTTGTGCCTTTCTGGTGTATGCAAACAATGCTTCCATTAAGCACAATCCTAACTCTCCTCTTACTTGCTCTCCTTCTGCAGCTAGATTTGTTTACAGAGCAAGGAAACTCCAAATATGCAAACAGTAGCAATTATGCACTTCATCCATGATTATTAACAGGATTCTTACTCGACAGTTTTAACAGTCACGAATGCATTTTTTTAAAAAACAAATCAGAACAAAACCTGCATGAAACAATTCATATCAGTCAGCCAGTTGTTTTGGGTTCAGTGTAGGCACAAATTAGAGCCCCCACTGTCCTACCTAAAACTATGAGGCGCTGCTTCATAGAAAATATGACTTTCTTTTATGCTTCTATTCGGTGCTTTGCAAGTTTCTTTTCTCTTTCATCTCAGATGGGCAGGAACACCGAAGTAGTTCAGCTGCCAGTAAAGACGGAAGCTTTCTGAATGGATGTGCATTTGTACTAGCAGAGAATGAACAACAGAAAACAGAGAGGCTTATCCTCTTTTGTGTCATGTTTGGCACATCAGTCGCATCACCCTGTACCAATAAATGCTATCCAACTCTGCCAGATGTGTCACTGAAGAGTATACCAGCTTCTCTAACATTCCCCAAAGATGGCCTATTCCCCAGTAGAATAAATAAAGCCATTGTTTTTTCTTTTTCTTCTCCTCACAGGAATGAAGTACGTGATTTTTCCCGTAAAAAGGACACATATCATAAGATGAAAAAAATGCAGTACTTATTCTAGAAGGTGATCCTCAGTCTCTGGGCATAATTATAAAGATAAGGTAAATAAAGCCATAGAAATTAGGACTAAAATTTGAAAAACTACAAAATCCTCCAAGCCTAATCTCCTCTTTTGCACTGCAAGTTGTACTGATTTTACGTATTGTTTGGTTAACCAGTATCTCAACTTTAGAAGGCCCCCACTGTCCCAAAAGCATTCTAGTACATGGCTAAACATAAACCAAAGAACACAGACTCAGAAATCCACGCAAGAAGAAAAATGCCCTGAGTTCAAAATCCTCAGAATAAAATGCATGTACTACCTGTCCAAGTCACCAACCTGCCAATCTCAAAAATCATGATGTTAAGAACATATCAAAATTAAAAAGAAATGAAATGGCTCATTCTATTGAATTTCAATTTAAGAATATTGCTAAAGTAACCTGCATTTTACCGAAGCACTGTCTGCAACACATTATTTCAGATAATACTATCTCATTATGATAGAGGACATTCCCAATGGAACAGTCTTCAAGTGGTACACTACTGAAAATCAAGATGATGAAGTGAAAAGAATAAGGAAAGGAAATACAAACTATATATATATATAATATAATGTACAGTCAGCTTCAGATGCGTTTACCCATTTGTCAGGAGAAGACAAAAGTATTCTATGCTATTCTATCTAGTCCATTCACCTCAAATGTGTGCACATTCTGAAAATCTGTATGCAGGAAACCTGTGATCATTTAACATTTTAATTACCTAAACCCACTACTTCTACTAACTTTTTAACTATCTAAAAAAGAAAAAAATAATCCCTCAATCTTTTTTTAGTATAAAAGTCGCAAAAGAACAAGCCAATATAAGATAAAGTTGGTTGGTTGGGGTTTTTCCCCCCCCAACACTTTGTTTTTAAATGCTAGTCCGCTGTAGCTGCCACTTCAGATTCTGCAGCTAGCTGCAGAAGATCTGCAAGAGTTTTGTTACCCGAAAAAACAAAAAAGGTTGCTCAAATAAAGAGATGTTTCATAGAACCAGCACTCTGTTTACAAGAAGCTGAAAGGCCACATCCTTTCTCTTTCCACTATTATTTCCCAGAACATCCTATAAGGGATGGAAGATGGAAGTGAAACATTGCCTCTTTGAACCCCTTAAGACTTTCCACAGAAGAAAAAAATTAGTCTAAAAATATGCGTACTAGATAATCCCTTCTGGCCTGTAAATTAAGAAGAGAGATTACATCCACAGAAACACTACAAACCCCTACTATTTCTCAAATATCTTTCCATTACAAAGGATCTAGCAAAAGTATCCAGCAAATAAATTTTCACAGAAAAATACCCACTTGCTCAAAATTTCCCTAGAATCTTTCAAAACCCCCTCAGTCTACCTAACTACATATAATTTATAAATTCATCAGGCAGTTCTTGCTATATAATATAGCAAGTGAATTTCATGAGTTGCCACACAACACCAACCACTAATGATTCATAATACATTTCTATGGATTCTCTTGCAGCTTTCTCAAGACGCGTATGTCCAGACATATTCCACTAAACCTAATGCCACAAATGGAAAAAAATGAGTAAATCACAATACGAATTGTGAAAATACAGCTTAAAACAGACAAAAAGGCACAACAGAACAATTTCTAAGAGGTCATTCATTATGAAAAACAGTTCAAAAAGAAAACACGTTTGGTAGTTCCCCGACAACAAGCCATATGCCAGTAAGATGCCACATGACTGATAAGCAAGTACTCATTAACCATGACAGAAAGACAAGAGTAATACTTTCAAAAGGATTAAGCAACTACCTATGACGTGTAACTAGCAATGCAGAGCACCACTGTTCAGTAATGAACATCTTAAGGAAACTACAGTGGCACCCTCACATACAAAAGAGACTGATGGGTATAATCTCAAAGTTTCTTGTGGATAACCTGTGTTTTCTTACATCCTTTATTATAAACACACACACGCATTTTGTTATATGCACAAAGATACACACAATTATTCAAATGCACTTTCCTATCATCTATAGCACCTAAAATGTTCATAACGGGGTCAGAGTATACTCCCAAAATGTATCAAGAAAGGAAGATGCCAAATTTTGTAAGAGGTAGATTCCTAGAATAACAGATTTTATTTTAGATTTGATATAATTTGTCTTTATAGATCTCTCAATTTCTACTATAATTTTAAAATATTTAAGAATATATATTTTACTACCGTAACATTATTTCATAACTTTAGCCACCACAGCTAACACTGAAAGTCTTCTTGCATTTTACTAATGTAACAAATGCAAAAATTGCTCAATTCAAAATATAAAGCAAATCATACAGAACATACTTGCCACTTTTTCTTAAAGCCTTAAACATAGCTAAAGGATAACCCTCACGTATACTAGAAAGAGAGTTATGGATAAACTGACCTCCTGCATTAATTATAATCACTTTAAACCTACCTGCTTAATTTTGCATTCTGTATGTTTTATGACAATGAATATCAATTGCAGTCTCTTATTCACTAAGATGTCTACAGTTTGTCATTCCTTTTTGCTCTACACTTATGAAAGTAGTGAAGATATTTCCCCCCATTGAAAACTGTCACAAGCTTACCTTAATGTAACTCATAAATTCAGTAGTAAGAGTATCCGATTCATCAAACTGGTTTCCTGTTTCTCTTGACTTATCATTGACAATCAAGTGAGAAGATCCCTGATGGAATTCCACTAATAACAACAAAAAGAGATTGAAGAATGATTTCTGATTCAGCTCAACATTTGTTACGCAACATAATTTAAGTGCATTAAATTATAGAGCTCAAAAGCAAACCAAGTTTAAATTTGAAGCATATTAAAAACTTCCAAATAAGTTAAGACTTTTGCATTTTAATGAATTATGCCAATGCATTTCAAAGATCCAATAAACCAATAACCTGGGCTCATACAGCTGTAGATCAGAAGCATCACAGCAGACATTGATGGAGTCAGTTTTGAACTACAGCAAGTATGTCTTGCCAGTACTGGTACAAGAATACAGCTAGACAGCTGCAGAGTATTTAAGACACTCAGGCGTCTCAGTCAGTGACTTGCAGTTTAATGCAACTTCAGAGTTTCTATGCTGCAACAAACACTCAAACTCTTAGCAGAATTTACAAAAATAAAATGATTCAGAGCCTATGTCAGTCCCCTGCTTACATATAATACTTCCAGGGGTATGAGGCAGTAATAATTTTCTCTGTTTAAAGTGGTCTGATCCTATAACATACATGCTCCAGTGTACTAATAAACACTATAGGATGTAATGTTCTTACTATCTCACTTCGTATTCTACTAAATTCTGATGAGTATCTCAACTGAAGTTCATTTAATCTAGTACGTAACACTGGGGAAAGGCTGATCTCCTATTTATGTGGCTTCCATATGCAACTCACTGACTCCATCCTGCCACTTATCATTAGTATGTGCAGACCTTGGAGACACACTGTTTATCAGTATGTAGATATAATTTAAAAACATACAAGTTACTTTAATAACATTTAAATAAAATTACAGCATCTCGCAAATTCTGAAGAGGCTTACTTCTTTCCAGAGGTAATTCTAACTTTGATTAACAAAGCTTTATATACGCATTAAGTGCAACTACAGAAATGGACTCTGCTTTGTACATTACTAACTCAGAATCTGAGTTAGCATTTGATAAAAGTTATTACACATTGATATTACTGGTTGGGAAGCATGGTTTAAACCAAGTCTCACTTTTCTTCCCCAGTCAGAACCAGAATTTATTAACTCTTGAGACAGGATGGAAGAAGGTTTTTGGAATTGCTACAGAAAATTATTATAAGGACCTCAATTCAGTATAATTAAAAATGATCTAAATAGCACGCTTTTTTTTTTCTTTATTACATGACTGCATATGTATGCTCAAAGCCTTTTGGGTACGTAGGCAGGCATTTATTACAAAAAATTAAAATGCACAGGGTAGTGAAAATACCTATTGTTCAACTACAGTATAAGCAAGAAAAATAAATTTAATAAGGCATTTATCCAGTGCAAAATTAAACACTGAAAATTCCAAGGAAAATCAGCAGTAAATAAAATGTATCTAATTTAAAGATGATGTTTGTAGACTCTTGAAAGATTGATACTTGTTGGGCCATGACTTTTGCAAACAGAATTTACAGTCTTATACAGAGAATTATCAACAGAATATCCTTGTATTTAACTTCCACTTTTTTTACATTCCAACCTTTTCTTGAATTAGCGTGGTGACCTGAGTCTTCCTTTATAACCTGGTCTTCTTCCACGATGTCCGACATTGGAACATTAAAGCTGACAGTATCTTCATCAGATGGCTAAGAAGAAATAAGAGAACCACTGGTTTCAGCTTAAACTAAGACTGATAAAAATGTACTATTAAGAAGCATGGTCACTAGAGACTGGGAAACTAGTAAGGGAGAGGATAGCAGAGCATCTAGAATGACTAAATCTTGTTGTAGGAAGCTGTAGTCATGCTGAATGCATCCTCACAGCAGGCTTTCCAAGCAGCACAATTCATCTGTCCTCTTTTCCTATCGTCCTCACTGCACTAGTCCTCTCCTTCCAGTGACACCGTTGCACTGCGCTTTCCCGGGACAACTGAAAATAGAGGCTCCTTGTAGCCACCAAAGCTTGCAGAAAAGCTGAGCCTGATATCAGTTCTTTCTTCTTTCCCTCCAAGACACTTCTCCCGCGCACTACCATGCAGCTTGTTAGTTTAATGCCTAAAGCAAGCAAGATGAACTTTGTAGGCTGAGGCAGTATCTTTTATTAGATTAACCCGTAGAGCTGAAAAAAAAAAAGCATATCAAGTATACTAGTTTTTCTTCATGGACTTAAAAGCTTATTCATTTTTTTCAGCTATATTAGTTAGTATACTAAAACATATCGTTTTTATCTACAAGCTTATCCTGTCTATGACTTTACAGATAGCGGCTACACAACGAAGCGCTGACACACTAGCCTTCATCTCTGTCCCATGCCACTACTGCTCCGCTATTCCCCCAGGACCAGCAGTGACCTGCTCACAGTGGGACCTGCTCACATTCTCTCCTGAGGTGAACCACAGCAAAAACACAGTGTGCAGAAGAGGCCAAGTTTTTATTCTTGCCCTCTTAAGATAGAGAGCTTACCATTACAGTAGCCTCTCAGAGCTTTGCGAGTGTATTTCCCAACAAACCCACTGGCATTGCTTATCCTTTAGGTGCTTTGTTTCGCTAACTCACTACCCTGTGCACATACACTCCATACACGTATTCTGTAATTAAAACTGCTATAATACACGTATAGTAGTTTGTTACATATCTTTTAAGAATATATATATTTTAAGGAAATGGTATTTCCCCATTTATCAGTTCAGCCCATTGTAACACAAGATCTGCAATGGAAGGACAGATTGTTACATACAACCAGTTATTCAATTCCACCATTGCTAGCTTCTACAAGAATTATGCCATTCCTAGTACCTTTATATGTTCATATTCCATGTAGGAAACATTTTTTTTAAATCCTGAAGCTAAGACTTTTGATAAGGGATGGAGCAAACCACTTTCCTCTTAAAATACTGTATCAAAGATACATGTGGTTATTCCTATTTGCCAAGAATACCCTGGCCTGAACACATTTTGTAAATGTGGACCAACATAACTCTTCTTTATGAATAAACTGCATGTTATTAACTCTGAATTCACTGGCTGCATTCTTCTGCTTAAAGAGAAAAAATTCAAAGGATGTTCAAGGACTTGAAAAAGCCTTATCAAAAGGATGAAGCTTTACAATGAAGTGAACTAACATTGCAGTACTGTTCCTATTTGTCAACTTTAAAAATAAGTTTTAAATTTAAAAGAAAATATTTTAAAATAAAACAAATCAGTATCTCAAATGGAAAATAAAAAAATCACACTCCAAGTATTCTAAGCACAAAAGCCACTAGTTCTTTTAGACCTGAAACAATAAACAAATAGCTTTTTTAAAAAAAAAAAAAAAAACAACAAGAGACATGCACAGTATAAATTCATTCAGACAACCAAGGTTACAGTGAAGTTCCTTCTCTTTCTTTCAGGCTGTATCTCATGTGACATTTAAGCACTAAATCTAGTTATTCTAGACCAAAGATTCATGATTTGTTAATTTCACAACTATCATTTGAAAATATTATAGTAAAGTGTTATTATATGCATTATTCAAAGTTCTGATTACTAAAACAGGCAAGATTTTTTTCTCAGCAGAGTAACACATACAGCTTTTAGAAAAATATTTTGGAGCACTGGTGTAAAAAAAGCTACAGGTCATTCAATTTGGAAACAGAAAATCATTCCTTTAACAGGCTATGTCTCTTTCAGGGCCTACGGAATTCTGCAACTGATTTTCCAGGTGCTTCCTGCCAGTGTACTACAAAACAGAAACTATCCAAAGTAGCTTGCAATAATACAAAAGTATTGCTCTTTCATAGGTGAGACACTGTATGTCACTTCCTTTGTCCACAGTTTTATTTTTATTCAGCTAGCAAGAGAAGACAACAATAGAAATACAAGAAACAAAAACAAAGGATGAGGAGTCCAATTTTCATCTTAAATACCTAATATTATTCCAACACTGAATTCAGATCATGCATTTTGAAAGAATCTTCATATACATTCTTGCTGGTTCTAAAGCGTCTCTCTTATGGGTAACAAAGCAGGGATACCACCTGGATCTTAAAAAGTACCCTGTTCTAATGAATTTTCACTAAGGAAAAAAAAAAAAAAAGGTCAAAGGGAGGTAGAAAATGAATGCAAATGCTACACTGTTCCTAAAAGAGGAGGTACATGAGTGCACTACCTTAAAGCAGAAAACGCCTTCAAGTTGCCATGATAAGTTTTACAGCAACACTACAAGATATCTTTCACTTAAAATGCCCAAGATGACTATAGCTCTGAAGAATTGACCCTGTAATGACCCTACCAACAAGCCAGACAAATACGTAAAATGTTCATTTTGTCAAGCACTCCCTCCTAAGTGTACGGATCCAAAGCTAATTAGCAAGCTTCCTAAAAAATGCATTAGTATTCAAACAAGTGATGCATTTAAGTTACTATTTTCAGGTTACACAAATGCAAAATGACTTTGTAGTGTTTTCTGTAAAAGAGATGAAACTCAAGAGCCACTAGCCTTCAGACTAAACTGTAGCTTGCCTTATATACCTGTTGTATTTATAAAAACCCTCCAGAAAATGTGTTTTAATGATCACTTTATGACTGGTCATTTAATGTTTATCTCATGTTTGGTATGTAGATTTGTGATTGAAATTAACAATGTCCATCAATCTGTATTTGCAACATGCTACTATTTCTTGCACAATTCTCGTGTATTAAAGTACACAAGTATTAAAGATTGCCTCAGAAGGAGAAGTGAGTGGTGAATTTACTATCAAACACATTTTGGATTACTGATCTCAGCATCTATTTTCTCCGTAACAGTAGAGCAGTAGTCAGGTGGGGATGGAATGAGTACATAGTTCTCATATACAAAGTCTTTGTGCTAATAAAAATGTATTGGTTTTCTGTTGGTTGTCTTTAAAATAATTTTTTGCTTTACAATTGCTATGTTTTGATTAGAGAAAAGATGATCTATTTTTCTAAAGGTGTTATTTATAGCTAAAGAGGAAATTCCAGAATAACAGTTTCATTAACAAGCTAACTCAGCTTCAGGAAGTGTAAGAATGACAAAACAGTTTGTAAGCCGCTCTGAATGGACCGCATGCTCTAAGAACTAGAGGTAAACCATTAGAAGTCTGTCTAGAATTCATGATTAATTCTGCTTCATTTCCATCTAGCAAGAAACGTGCCCAAATACTTGGAAAGCCTTGCCAGTTTTCTTAAGTGCTTTTGTATTTAAAAGACCAATCAGTGTGTAAGTGGACTAATTTTCAATTTGCTTTTTAGCAACTACAAATTCAGTACCTAAGCTTGGTTCTTCATACATTTGTTTAAAAAGCAACAGAATCTCTTTTCCTCAAAGGAGGAGAGAAGCACTAAAGAATCAGAGTAAAATTATTTTAAGTAGCAAGGAGCTACTTAATTCACATTGTTACACAAAATATAGTCAAAATACGGGTGCAGAGGGAAAGTGAGCAGGACACAAAATGCAGGCAACTTACCTCTGTTGCTGACAAACGTTTATCTCCATTATCACTACCAACACCTGAATCTGAGTCCTTTTTACTTGGGTAGATGTCATCAATGCTACATGTGAATAAAAATAAAAATAACTTAAAAACCCAAACAATAAAATTTGTCATAGCATTTACCATTAGAATTCTGTCCTGGACTTAAATCAAAGCAAAATTTCAGTCTTAATGGAAGAGGGCGAAATAGCATAGTATGGTTAAAAATACATTTGAAATCTGTTGACAGTAAAATAGATCAGGTGGGACAGCTGGTTAGTCTAATGATTAACGAAAGTAACAGAAATAATCTGCTGTAAAGCTTGCTTTTGCCTATGCACTAGGTTAAAACACTTAGTTACTAGCTAAGTAGCACAGGAGTCCAACTGAAGTCATTTAGCCATGAGATCAGCAACTAAACTAGTTGAACTCAAACCGAAGTCAACGGATTTAATTGTAACCATTGATGCATTAAAAACGAACTGATATTTCCCTGCGGCTTGAAGTAATTATTAACACAGAAACCTCCTTTTGGTGCTCTAAAATAGACTTTGAAATTTAGGTTTATTAAGAAAACGACCATAATAATGGCAACTGCTCTCTCTTCTGGTTTCATTACCTGGTATGACCTCTACTCACTTTAAAGTACGCTATTAGATGCAATACACTCGTCGACTAGCTTTTTTTTTTAAATATGCTTTATTATCCTATCATTTGCAAACCTGAAAGCAGTAATCCTGAATTCAGATTGACACAGCAATTTAAAAAATAACTTTATCAGGCTTCACATGAATAAGGCATCTGATTAATGCTAATATTAAATTATGTCCTATCAGTAAACACTAAGGACTTCGTGCAGAAAATTCATATGGAAACCCTAGCCAGGTTATGTTTTTTCTTTAGAAGTGTGAAATTATTCTCTAAAATGAAAATTTGGTAATTATTATTTGATAGAGCATTAGGCTCTTAGTTGGCAACTGGTACCTACTCTGTACTGTCCCCTTACCCTACCCTGTATGCTCCTGTATGAGCAAAATGTCACACAGGACATCAGATATTCCTGTCAATTTTCTTGTACACTAAAAGGGCAAAACAGAAAACCAACCACCAGGTGTTACCTAAATGGAAACTCTTTATACTGTATTCTTCCCACCTTTGGCATTTATCTGACAGAAATCCACAAAGGTGCCTCCAAACCTACATGGAGGAAAGGAATTTGCTTGAAACCTTATCTAGATGACTAACAGTTCTTTTTTTTTTTCCCAGGGGGTTAGCAGCAACATGTCTGTTTTTATTTACATGAAGACTTTGTATTTATGGAGTACTTCTCTCCAAAAATAAGGCATGATCGTACTTTCTCTGATTGGTTATATTATACGTCCCACGGTAGCGAAGAAAGAGCTGGCTAAAAGCTGGTTTCCAATTAGCTACGGAGAATCTCATAAAAAGGAGCTGCTTTGTACCTAGTTCCCATCCTTAAACCACCATACAAGATGACATTTCCTAGAAGTTTGATGGAAGACATTAAAGATTTTGTCTTTCATTTTGCTAACAATTATCACATTTCATTTAAAAGTGTCTCAGTACTCTTTGCTGGATGAATTAAAAAAAGCTTAAAACAACTATGCAATGAATTTGTAACAACATGTAAATCACAAAACAACACAAGAAATTGAAACTTATTTTATGTGTTGATAGATTTACAAGACAGTTCCAACAGTTAATGATACTACCACATCAATTATTTTCAATATATTCCAGTAATCTACTAGTAAGAGGTTAGATTTAAATTAAGGTTCACTTCTAAGGTATTTCCTAACATGCTGCTAACTTTAATCAGAACTGATTATTAAAAATATTTTGTTCTAAACTCTTACAGGGGTTTCAGTAGAATAAAATATATTAAAGTAAAACAAACCTCTGTTCAAAAGAGTACACTGTAAATAGTGCCTAAACAAAAGAAACTCTGGAAGCTAAAGATATGAAGTGAAATAAATATAAGTGTCACATAAAAAAAACTAAGTGAGATTTTCATACATACCTCTCTTCCACAGGTTGTGGCAAATGCTGTTGTTCTATGGCATTAAGATACAGTGAGTCTGCTGTTTTAATCTGACAGGCCTGTACAGTCAGATATTTGAATATATGCACCTTACCCTTTGTACAAATCTGTTAGACAAGATAAGATGTTAGCTTTATAAATAGAATGAAAGAAATGATTTATTCAAAATGTCACTTAGCATAAAGCTCCCTGAAAACCAACTATCGTCACAATAGATATCACAAAGGAAAATGGATTTTATTAACTTTTTTAAAAATTACTACGAACTTCTTCAATTACCCAAGCAATTATTTGTGTGTACTAGTATAAAATATCTTCAGAGTAAGACAGAAAACAAGAAAAGAATGTATCCTACTTAAAAAAAATTGAAGTGAGCTTTTTACTCAAAAAGAATTACGATAAAATATACCATATGGTCTATTACTAACCATAAATTGAATTTCCAATATTAATCAATACTGACATTTAATTAATCAGCACATCCTTTGTACTCTTAGTCACACTGTTCTTGTTAGTGTCCAAGCATCTTTACGATGCATTTCATCTGCATTCTAGAATTTTTCTTTGACTTTACACTTCTAGCTCAAGTGCTTGCTGAAACTTGTTCTGTATTTTTTTGAGTGTAGTAACAGCATCACCATTGGGTATGAAAAACATTTCTCTGGTGTAATAAAATCTCTCAAGTATTTCAACAGCTGTTGTTCTAGAACGATTGTAGCTTTCAGAGATGTAGTTTGAACCTACTGTCCACTAAGTCAACAACAAAGTTGTCCTCAAGCAGCAAGCACGGGTTCTATTCATTTATTGTCATCATTTCTCAGCATGGCCTACAGTTCACAACAGGAGTTTGATTTCTTGGTGTATCACAATCTATAAATTTACACTATAAAGTAAAATAAATTTCACATGGATTACATTCTAGATCGTGTTCCTATTTTTTAAGTTAATAGTAAATCACTGTAGAACCTTCTAGAACTGGGCTCGTATTAACAGAGAGAAAATTCATCCAGGAAGTTTCTCAATTCTCTTTTTCAAAATTATATACATATTCCAACATTAAGTTTCATATGCATATAGAATGACAAAAATAAACAGGCAGCTAACAGAATGGAAATCTTCTAGACTCATTTTGGTTCAAGGAGTGCACAGACTCATACACTCAACACAGGATATTTTCTATGTCTTATTTATATATCAACAACTAATGTCTGTGATGACTGAAGTCTGGAAGCCCGCAATTGCAGAAGGTGACATTTTATAGGCTATAATTTGTTATCATCCACCCAATATTAAGGCACAATTTAAGTTACAGACGTTACTTACTTGTGCTGGTGGAGACTGCAAAGGATTATTCTCAAGCAGTAATAC
Source organism: Larus michahellis (assembly GCF_964199755.1). Taxonomy (NCBI): domain Eukaryota; kingdom Metazoa; phylum Chordata; class Aves; order Charadriiformes; family Laridae; genus Larus; species Larus michahellis. The sequence goes on along the minus strand of NC_133896.1, from coordinate 190,896,492 downwards.
TTGTAACTGCACCATCTTTCTAAAACAAATTGGAATCACAAGCACTTTATTGCAGGAAAAGTCGAACTTTACCAAGGGAAGCTGTACTAGTTCTAAAAGTAACAAAAAAAAAGAGAGAAGGTGTTATATCTGTATTTCATTTTGCCATAAAATTATCAAATATTTATGAATAAACTATCTGTTGCATTCAAGAAAAATACAAAAGTGAGGCAGGAATACAATCAACATTTACTCCATTCTATAGCGGGAAATGAACAGTGTTATTGTTATACAAGTGACAAATTTTAAAATAAATACTTTGAAATTTTTTTTTCCAGAAACTCAGATGACATTTCCCATACTGCATTCACAGGAAAGCATTTGTGCAACTTAAAAGATGCCTAGAATCATAAAGACAATTTTCATTTTAAAAAACTCACACTGTTATTTAGTGAGTATCACCAAATGTTCTATTCTGCAAGCTCAAACGGAATAAATTCAAACACAAGGTAATTACTACTTTTTAATCATATTTACTTACATGATTTAAAAAAAATACTGTCAAAATGCTAATAAAAAGCGCTACCATAAAGGTGTTTTACCTTGGGGTAAAACTTCGAGGTAATTTCTTCTGACATTCAGTTCTTTTAAAGATTTCAGCTGGCCTATCTGCTGTGGCAATGCTGTGATTTCATTACAGCTGACATCCTACAGCAAAAGTTAACAGAAACAATGAACTTTCATCTCCTAAATATTAAATAAACCAGATGTGAAATTGTAGCTAATTTGCTATTACTGTTGTAACATTTTATTAGCCTGAAAACATGCAAACATGTTCTGTCTACACAGTGCAAAACTAGATACATGGTAAAACATTTACACATTACTTAAAACCCAGAGCAAATACTTACTTGGCGAACAATTTAATTTTGAAAGTTAATTTAATTTCTACAGAACACTGAAAACCATTTGCTTATGATGTTCTAACTTTTCACTCTTAACTTTTGTTCATACGAAGAACTCAGTACCATGACTATATAACCAATATGTTTGGGTGAAGTGTAAAACTGCTACTATGTGGATCTGATTTTTTTAAAAGGTTCCTGTTCTTCTTGAGGGAATATGTAAGCAGGAGTGTTTTAAAAAGAAAAAACAACAGCAACAAAAAAACGCCACGCAACGAAAAAAACCCACCCAACCAAAACACACCAAAACACAACTAAAACCAAAACCCACATCAAATAAAGACAGGACTTGCTTAGTATTTTATACATATTCAACATATTGTTGTAAAAGGTACTCCTTAAGAGCCTACACCAGTTCTAAGCAAGTCTGATTTTGATGGCTAAATTCAACTGGTGTTATAATCTGGATGAAATTGGAAGCCATCCTCATTTCAGCATTCCCAAAACAGTGTAACTGCTGTAAAGCTGAGTTGAAAGCACACGGTCTGCCTATACCGAGCATAATTTCAAGCAACAAGTTTATATACAGTAGTATTACTGTAATAAATATTTAACATTCTTGCTACATGAAACTGCTACAAATGGGTACTAAAGATCAACTTCTTGAATTAAGTCAGTCTAAAACGAGATATTTTTCAGACACTAGCTATCGTTTTTGCTGCCAAACAGTCTATGCTCAATGTGAAACCAAAAGGACATTGAAATCTCTGCTTACATCCCAGGCAACCTGTAAATCTGAGTCATGTCATGATTATGCTCCCATTTCTGCATTATAAAAAGGAAACGGTATTTCATAGTATGAGCGCTAAGTGTGGTAACGCCAAATTTTCCTGAGTAATGAACGGAATACTTTTAGGACATTCACTCCTACCCTCTTGATTGTTTCAAAATGAATTTATACAGTATCTGGGAGCCCTTAGACTACAAAATTTCTAAAGTCAGTCAGATTTCCGAGTCATCTCTTTGAAGATAGTTGCTGTAATACTAGTCAAAAGCACTACATTAATTCTCTGTCTTCAAGTCTAAAAACTAGTTAAGAAAAAATGACAGTAAAAGCAAAATGTGATCTGGCAATGCGGCTCACTGTTTCAGACAAGTTTCTTCTCATAACAGAATCTCACTGCTGCCAAAGCTTCCTTCCCTTGTCAAAACAGAGTCAGGAAATCATTTTAGCTTTTAGATGAGGAAATTAAAAATCCCAGTTAATGAGTGCATCTTTTGCCCAAGTTGCCACAAAGTATTGTTAATTGCACTGTTCCCAGACCATTTATTTTTAAAGCTTTACTGTCCTATTTTTAATTTACAGACTTTAAACAACTTCATAATTGGATACTCATTTTTTAGAGCACAGAATTTAAATTTAAAGTCACCTTGTGGTAGCGAAACTCTAAACCAAGTGTACTTATGCACACGCATCAGAACAAGTCAGAGAGAGAATTTTAAAGGGAAGTGGGGGAAAAAATAAAAAAAGCCTGGCAGCGTGTAGCCTCAAAAACAAAGTTCACTTACAAGCTTTCAAAACATCCTCAATAAGACTGATCTGCTATGACAGCATGTCAGCATTCACGAGATCTCCAGAGACAGTAGTATCCTTTATCCTACTAAACACTGTAATCCAACTTTTTTTTTTTTTATTACTTTGTTTGACTGGCTGTGGAAAACAAAGACCTATAGAACTATTTCTAGTTAATACTTATGCTCTTGACTATTACTCACACCATGAGGGTGGTGAGGCACTGGAACAGGTTGCCCAGAGAAGCTGTGGATGCCCCATCCCTGGAAGTGTTCAAGGCCAGGCTGGATGGGGCTTTGAGCAGCCTGGTCTAGTGGGAGGTGTCCCTGCCCATGGCAGGGGGGTTGGAACTAGGTGATCTTTAAGGTCCCTTCCAACCCGAACCATTCTATGATTCTATGATTATTAGACTTCATGAGCGTGTATGTGACAAACACAGTGTTTGTCTTTCCCATTACTTCAGTAGTAATGGAAGAAATACTATCAAAGTCAAATGCCTACCGTTTTCAGGCTAATAACTTTTTAAAGGAACTAGATAACCAGCAGTTTGGAACTACACTTCATGGATACCTGCAGACAACTGACATGAAGGTCAAACACCTACTCAAGTTCCAGGGGCTAGCATTTGCTGAAGGTCAGACTGTTTCCATTAATTCTATTTCATCCTGCCACGACAACACAGATGCAATTTCTCAAGACTAGAGAAATGTAAGGCGCATTTAAATTTAACATTAATTTCTGTAGCATGAAGCTCAATGGCGTGAAAACAAGTAAAAATCTTCAACATTTTTCTTTTGTTTATGGTAAAGTTTAAATGGTCTTAAACCAATAAAATTCAGCTTAATATAAACATAAATGCAAATACGGTACTCTGGCTCCATATTAACGTATTTATTGACACACATAAGTTTATCCAAACCATCCAAATTAAGGTAAACTTCCTCCTTACATCCATTTTAAAACTTGTGAATCCTGACTAAGCTGCTGTTCGTAAAGGGGCCTGGATTCTGTCAGAGCTTGCAACATACAAGCCGTACTGAATGCTAAAAAAGTTACACCGTGCACGAGCAGAGGGATCCTTAGGTAAACAGAAGACAGGAGCTCCCACTTGGTCAGGCTGCTGGCCCAGATTAGATGAACGAGGTGAAGGACCTAAATCCCTGCTCAGAGATTTAAAGACTTCCAACATGAGACAGGAGTGTCCCAGAGATGGAGAAAGCTATTCTCTGGAGAAGGCAAAAGTGCAATACTGCCTGATAGGATGAAGAACAGAATTTTACTGTATATCTGATAGTTTTGGGTACAATTGAGTCATCTCTGCCCAGTTACTTTTCTTTGATAGAAGATGGCGCAGTTCTGGGCTCCCCAGTTCAAGACAGACAAGGAACTACTGGAGAGAGTCCAGCAGAGGGCTACAAAGATGATCAAGGAACTGGAGCACCTCTCTAATGAGGAAAGGCTGAGAGACCTGGTTCTGTTCAGCCTGGAGAAGAGAAGACTGAGAGGGGAGCTCATCAATGCTTATCAATATCTAAAGGGCGGGTGTCAAGAGGATGGGGCCAGATTCTTCTCAGTGGTGCCTGGTGACAGGACAAGGGGCAATGGGCACTAACTGGAACACAGGAAGTTCCATCTCAACATGAGGAAAGCCTTCTTTACTTTGAGGGTGGCAGAGCACTGGAACAGGCTGCCCAGAGAGGTGGTGGAGTCTTCTTCTCTGGAGATATTCAAACGCTGCCTAGATGCGTTCCTGTCCAACCTGCTCTAGGTGACCCTGCTCTGGCAGCGGGGTTGAGGTGACCCTGCTCTGTCAGGGGGGTTGGACTAGATGATCTCCAAAGATCCCTTCCAACCCCTACCATCTGTGATTCTGTGAAAGTAAGGTTCAGATTATCTTCACAACAGTTTTGCACTTGTCCTCCTGACTGACAGTAGAGGTATGATCGAGCTATGCAGCTGCAAATAAAAAGTAAGTTTCCCAATGATATTTTGCAAATAATTTTAATATATCCTACAGGGAGAGTAATTTATATATTATTTTGATACTTCTAAGACAGCTGTTAGATCCATATAACCCAGATCCCTAAAATATAAAGGAATGCCTGAAAATGTACTGCATGTAATATATAAGCCATTCTATGTCACAGGTATGACATTTATATAAGTATATACATGCAAAAGAAAAAGAATTGCCTACCCCATTTTGGAGGAGAGAGGGGGGAAAAAAGTAGTTAGTTGGAAAGATCTGACCTCATTTGCAGCAGCTATGCTTGTATCATTCAAGAGTGACTACAGAGGTAAAGTTTGTTTCAAAAAGCTAGGTAACAACCAAAAAAAAAAAAAAATCCATTTCCTACGTACACATAGATTTTACTGCCTGCAGACTGTGAAAAGCTGTAAAACACTTGTGTTTGGCAAAGTCCTAGTAAGACAAGAACTAAATGCAGTCAAGGTGGCATCTGTCACTTCTCTGGACCTATTCCCCGGGCCAGCTCAGCACCAGCACTGTCACTTCTCAGGACCAATTCCCTGGGATCAGCACCAGCATTGTGTATGTCCCAGAACAACAGTGTGCCCTGTCAGAGGGCTGGGTGGTGGTGTTGCTTGAAGGCCACATGCTGTTCAGGCTGCTCTCACACAGCTGAATGTTTTGTGCAACAACTGCAGCATGACTTAATTTTATTTTTTTTTTTAACTTGTTTTAGAACAATGATCACCTTATTATCTAAACTGTATGATATTATGTATGCCAATACAGATAATGCCTCTCAATCCTACCACTATTTGCTTCTCCCAATACATCACAGTTTAGTCATTTCAAGTTAAATAATGCAGCTCATTTCACTGGAAATGTACCAAACACTTATGGTGGCATCAAGCTAAGTAAACAGGTCCATGCCGAATTTAACAAAAACTTGTTATTCACTTACCCTCCTCCTTCTAATCACAAAGAACTAGCATCAGACCTTCTTCAGCTTTCATACTGCTTCTAGGCTACCAAAATTACATGTTGCTATAGCCTCTCATTTGAACTATTTTTAGAGCAGGAATGGTTGTGTCCTTCATGACAAAGAGTAACACTGAAATTATACTGTAACTGGAAACCAGTATGAAAAATCTAGTATTCCAGAAGTTAAACATATGATTTGTTTAAAAAAACCAAACAAACAAACCCTATCTCCTTTGAGCATAACCTACTTTGATATTCAAACTTTTTGGTTTTAACTTTTCAAAATTCTAAAATAAGAATAATAAGTAGCTGTTAAGCTACGTACAAACTCTTACTAAGAAATTAAACACTTCCAGCATCAGCAATGCTAGTTCACCTTACTAGGAGGGTTCAGACTTGAAATTGAGGGAAAATCAGATATGAAAGCACTTCAGCAGCTCTTTACCGAAGATATTATCACAGATCTCAGTTAATACAAATAAAATGGGTGATTATGACCAGAGAGAATCAGGCCAAGTCTTTCAGTTATTTCACATGAGCCCCACCACCACTCAGCTAGGCTACATTTAAAGTAGAAGCAATCAAGAGCTAACAGGTTCCAATTTTTGTTTATTATCTATTCAGTCACCCTATCCCCTAAATCAGGATGTGTTTAATACTGTTCAACTTCAGTTATATATAAAACTGGAACCATAATCTTTTACTGAATCTATTTTAAGCACAAATGAAACAATGCTATAGCCTAAGACTTTTTTTTCGAAGATTAATGAAATCAAAACCTTTTCAGTAACCTAGTCAAACCAATCACATACACAAAAAAAACCCCAAACCTATTTGATAAGATAAATTAAGAATGCTCAAACAAAACAAAACAAACCTGGTAGTCTTTAGCTCACGTATAACCCAGAAGGGAAAAGGTAACTAGCCCTAATCCTCACCAACAGCCAGATCAGTTGTAATAAATAATGGAAGCCTGACACAACAGGATGTTGTAAAAAAGAAGACTAGAAAGAAAAAAAAAGCCCCACAGTTGCAATTTTGCTCCACAAATGAAGTACCAGTAGGAGGACAGGGGCCTAATGCAAGGTGAGCTCAATTTCTGTAACATAATTTAATAGAGAAACTACTGTTATAAAATAATAATATGACAAGTAGTCATTTTCAGATACCGAAAAGATGTGCCATATAAATGCAGTCTATCAAGATGTCAGCAGTTGGAAAAAAGTTAAAATATCATTGTTTTACTATGCAAAAATTAGCAGTGTCAGAATGTAGTTTATTTGTCAATTTGTATCTTAAGAGGTCAAGGTGAACAGAAATAACCAGAAGACATAACACTATGCCATAGAGAATTGCCACAGTCTCAGCCTACAATACACAAAAGAGGAAGATAAAGGGAAGCATTCTCTTATATACATTTTCCACATACAAACTTTAAAAAAAAAAACAAACATGTGCAATTAAATTCATTTTAAGTTAAGGTACCAAACAATTTTTGCCTTTTCAGATTCTCATTTATTAGACAATATATTACAGATTCTGCTTGCAGAAACAGTAGTCATGTGGACAGCTTTGAAAACAAAAGGAATATAATCATTTTGTAAATCTGTTTAGATGGATGTTCCAGGAAAGGAAGGTTGCATGACAAAAATAGTGAAATAACATGAAAACAGATTGAAAAGAACACTATCACTAGTGGAATGCAATGTGGTAAGCGGATAGTAATAACAGAGAGAAAGACAGAAGAAGGAGAAGGTGCTACAGCAGGGGATAAAGTTTTGTAGAACCTGAAGCCAGAACTAGTGACTGAAGACAGCAAAAGAGGGATCCAGTGCAGGCAGTGAGCAAAACTGGTAAAGATGATGAACTTCAAAGCTGAGTTTTGAATGAACCATGGGCAGTGGTGGTGTTTAGAAAATGTCTGAAGAACATGAAGGAAACCTATTTATTGTGTTACTACCCAACGCAGTTGAGAAGTCCAAAAGTTAATTTTTTAACCTGCATTATAGTATTAGGCATTTGTTCAAATGTATTTGCAAAGTGAATTTTACTGTTTCTAGTTAAATACAAAGTCAAAATAAAAAATAAAAAGAGATCAGTAACATACCAGCTCCATTAACTGTTTTAGCTGACCTATTTCTTCTGGAAGGGTACCTAGCTTATTGTTACTTGCAATTAAGACTTTTAGAGGAAGACCACACAGGCAAGCTGGCAAAGAAGAAAGCTGATTTCGACTGCAACAAAACAAAACAAAACAAAAAACCAACAATTAAAAACACCAGTGATGTTCTACTGTATACTCACATAAAGTCTGAGTTGTAAAATTCCTTCATTTTGATGGGTCAGATTTTATGCAGATAAAATTTAAATTTTCCAATGGCAATCATTAAGAAAACACTTGCACATCAAAAATATTGCATTACTGACTACACAGTATTGTGGAATGCTCTGGAAAAAAGGCATTATATCAGTTTAATGATACTGTAACAGGTCTAGTTGTCACCTAGAGCAGCTGTTTCCCTTCCTAATGAATACAAGAAAGTCAACTGAGACAGTATTTTGCAAGTATTTAAACATTCCTATGGTTTTACATGGCAGTATAGCAGATGTCTTTTGTTCCAACTGAATGACAAATAAATAAATTACAGGTAAAATGGCTGTTTTCCTAATTACTTTAAAGCACACTTATAGTTGAAGATTATTTGGTACTTGTTGTTATATGATTCTATAATACTAATCCAGGTAAATACAGCAAAAAAAAAAAAATCAGTGACCATCAATGGTTCATTTCTTTTCAAGACTCATATTGAGCCATTTTATCTCTGCATCTTACTTTTTCCTAAAATTGATAAAACAATTTAAGTAACTGACATGTACCATTTTATTCTTCATACCATATTTCTCGAAAAAAAAAAAAAACAAACCAAAGGCCAAAAAAAAGTGAGAACATTTTCATGAAGAGGAGTTGCAAGGAAAGGCAAAATTTGGTAAAGAACTTCTGCAAGACTAGGTTCTCATTCTAGTAGGAATTACTCAAGAAGCTAGAACTTAAAGATGACAAATGCCATGACCCCTTGTGATCTCAGGATGATTAAAAACATTAATTTGTTGTCATCTGTGCATCAATTCCCAGAAGAAACTTTAAGCTCAGAGTAACATATTAACTACTGTCTTTCCTAGAATATTTGAAGGTTTTCTTAAAATATAACTTTTTCATGGATATTAACCTGTAGGAAAATCACGAACAGTAACTTAAAAGCGGCATCCCCATAAGATAACTGTGTTAGTAGGCTTCTGCGCAACTGTTAAGGCTCCAGAGAACAAATATGCATGGCTGAACTCTGAAAACAGATGGCAAAAATTGTCCTGTGTGGTTTCAGTAAGAGTTGCAACATTGTTTTGAAACAAAAGGAAATAAAAATCAAAATTCCACAAGTCTCAAAACTTTTCTTCTTCAACTGACAATCCAGTGGTCTGCTGCAAAACTGAATATAAAGATGTATATTCATGCTCCACGTAACAGTCTCAAAATGTTTTACAAAACAAACTACCATCATATCCCTGTTATCCAGGCTGGAAGACAGGCAGGTATTAGATATCAAATGCAAGGACATTAAAAAAAAAAAAGAGAAATCCAACTCCTAAACAGCAGTAGCTGAAAAAAAAAAAAAAGAATCGGTGCTTATTGTGGAATCACAATTCTTAATTCTAATGTCTTTACAGAAGACCAAGACATAACTTATTCTAAAAAGTAAGTAGAAATAATTTTTTAAATTCTAAAGAAGTCAAATCAGGGAAGCCTAGAATCTAAAAAAGTTACACTACGCAGCAGATCAGACACCAAAAAAAATTAAGTAAAAATCATTTTTAAGTTCTATAGAACTCAGAAGCAACCCACTAAAAGACAAGCAACAGCACATAACCAGGGCAAGTGAGTAATAAATCATCATTAGTGTAAAAGGAATTTCTTTAAATAAAACATGAACAGTATCCACCAAGGCCCAAAGGCTACGTATATCTCTTGGCATTACTTTCTAATTCTATTTAGCATATGGACTCTGCTAGTAACAGGCAGGAAAATATTAATCTTAAATCTATAATATTTTTCTTGCCAAGAAGCAACATGGTTAGCTAGTCAAGGATATCTTTCCTTCTTCTACAGACTGCATACTATGTTCCACTAACATGGGGGAAGGGCATATTCAAGTGAAGAGGAGATTTTAAACTGAGGGAAATGACCTTATTTAGTAAAACTTGAAAATTTTCCTTTTGATTTGATTGTCTAATTTATGTAATATACGATATTAACTCCGTAACTATTCTGGGTTTGTTATGATTCACACAAATTCCATCACTATATTGAGTTCTAATTCACTATATCTACACTGAGTTCTGATGGAGTTCATTCTAATTCCTAAATTTACTAAGATGTTTTAGGTAAATTTAATAATTTCATCCAGTCTTAATTTCTTTACTTATCTCTAACAAACACTATTGCAAAATTTCAAGTCCTATTCCTCACATGTGTGCAGACATTCAGGGCACGTTATTCTGTTTCAATTTTTAGAGCCCAAATTAGTGTTCCACAGTGGCCAAATGCAGTACGCTAACAGCACAGGAGGGCTTGAGAAACATCTTCAAGTGCTTACAAAACTCGTGATCAATCCTTCATATCTAGAATTTAAAAGCCCAAGAGCCACTCTGCCCCCAGCCTAAACTTTGTTCTCACAACGACTGGATTATTATATCATCACTATTACAGTTTTTACATACTCAACTGCAAATAAACCTCCACACCTTGTCCCAACTGGAAAAGCGCTGACATCCCCCCTCTCAAAAGCAAACATGCATTCATCTGCACTTTAACCAGTAGCAATTCTCTATACTGATTAGTATTCACACACATTTTTCATGGCAAAGAGACAAAAGTGCCTCATTCTTTGCCCCTTTATCCTAAAAAAGGCAGTAACTGTACTTCTGCATAGTAAGAAATAGTAGTGAAAAAGTATCATGCCTTTCCTCTCCAATCCCCATGAAAAAAAAAACCACCACACATTAATCCTCTGTCTCTGTCCCTCCAGCTTTTTAACTACAAAAAGTATGTCAAGTTTCACAAAATTTATCATCAGAAGGGAATTAGAAGAATTAAAAGCATTTTGAATTTGCTAGAGGAATAAGGCAAAGAAAGGGATTAATATTACTTGGTCTTTAAATAATTAGTTTTATGTTTTGGCCTTTACAATGCCTTCATACAGAGCTGTATCTACAGCCAATGAGTTTTTGCATTACAGCTTCCAATAAAATGAAAAATGTAGCCAGTTGTTCCAGAAACACATAAAGTGCAGACAAAAAAAGCTTTATACATTTGCAAATAAACAAAAAATGTGGCAAAGTTAAACTTACCTCAAATTTAAGTAAGTTAGCATTTGCAAGTTTACTATGGCATCTGGTATAATTTTAATACAATTGTGGTATAGATTTAGTGTTTCCAGTGACACAAAATGGCACAATTCCGTAGGAACCTCAGTTAATCTGTTCTTGGATAAATCTGAGAAGAGAAAAAGAAAAGGTACATTTTTTTGAATGATCAGAAATATATACTTTGAACACCTATGCTTCTTTTATTGAAATAAATTAATTAATGTAATCCTACAGTGAGACAGCAAATTAAGCCAATATTTTTATTATGCAAAATAAAACTAGTGCTAACCTTCACATTCTTGAAATGGAACAGACTGCATATAAAAGAGCAAACATCCAATTAAAATTTACTCGGTCTAATAAAAAGTAATTATTTGCAGGACTCAATATGCTGAAGAAATACTTGCAAACAGAACCAAGTATAGATTCCAAACCTCATATAATACACCCAAAGATCTAGCCGATACACAGCTAGACATCTGCAAATAATAAAAATGTTTAGAGAAAACACACAACAAGGATTACATCTTTAATTTCTTTAAATTAAAAAAAAATAATAATTCTTTGGGTAACTCTTCAAACTGACCTGTATTTCCTAGATCTCATCAATTATAAAAGAATGTTTCCCATAAAAATGGTGAAGTGCTTCAGGAATTAATTTATTCTATGGTATAAGTACATACAAGACAACACTGATGGATTCCAATCCCCCCAGGTGAGCGCTTGTACCAGCAGAACAAAAGCTTTTGATTTTTGACCAGTTATTCATTCTTTCTGTCTCCTTTTAAGAACACAGACACAAGAGAAAGTCAGTAGGAAGAACTGTTACTGAGCTTTGTTCCTTAACTACCACCGTATGAAAAATGAGGTACCATAATAAAAATGAGGTACCAGGTTCCTGCTTTAGCAGGGGAGTTGGACTAGATTATCTCTAGAGGTCCCTTCCAACTCAGAAAAAATTCCGTGATAATACTGATGTGAGCTCAAGTCATAAAATAATAATGCATGTCAGTGTCCAATTGAATTAATTGGTTTCAAAGAAATGTTTAGACAGTGTTGCAGAGCAAACATCTCTTATCATCAGAAACCATACAAATGCTACCTACCCATACCACCAGATGGGTAACCTGGCCTGAAGAATGGTCTAATGGGAAGGAAACAAGGAAAAAAAAAAAATATGGAACTTAATGATCCCCTCACTTCTTCCCTGCTGCTATTTTAAGCCTCCTCCCTGATCCTACAAAGCATATTTCGAAGCTTACTTCCTCAAACTACGTAAAGGGAAAAGCAGCTGAAGGATAGCAGAAACAATTCCAGCATGCTGATGATCTGACTCCTGTCGTTAGGGCCATAAAGCAATTTCTTGCTTTTGTGAACAAACAGGCAGAAGCCTGAAGATCTTTTTGAATTCCCTTGCAGTGCCAGACTCATCAGTTTGCTGCACAGAGGCACAGCTTGAGTTCAAAACTATCGTCAGTAGGAAGGTTTTATCATTTTTATTTTTGTTCCTGTCTCCTGCAACGCAAACTGAAATTCAGTACACTCTATTCCCCTTGTCAGATTCCACTTTGCCTCACTTCATTGCTTCCGACAAAAAGTTGGTTTCATTATTCCGCCCTCTACCAAGACAGCAGCAATGGCCTACGAGGGCAGTAACTGAGAGTAGCCTCGCTGACCCAAATGGCCGGGTGGTTGAATTGAGCACCTCAACCAAAATTATTCACTTTTAAGTTACTATACAACAACAACGCTTGAACTGCTCTGCTGTGTCTTACCAGGCTTTGATGGCAGTTAGCGCAGCATTACGGCAGCTTGTCCTTTCCTTCACTTCTGCCATCAAATGAAAACATTCCCTATTTGAGTGAATATTATTACTGTTTCCAAGGGGAAGAAAGCTCTTCAGTGTTCCTCTGTTTTAGTGCTTTAATCCTCTACTGTTTTCTGTTTGTCATGAGAGTACTTGTTTACACTGGTTCCCTCTCCTGCTGCGTCCCTAGCTACATCTATTATCAGATATTAACAGAGGACTGCCATGCTGTAACTTTTTGAATCATGCAGAGGATTTTCACATGTTACAACTGGATTTCAAAGAAAACCCTCCCCCCCTTTTTTTTTTTGAATCACACTTTTCTGCAGTGACATTGCCCTGTATATATTGCTCGTTTCCTCCTTTAAAGGGGACAGAGCAGTAAGATCCAAAAGAATGAACTGAACTTTAGGCCTAGGCTGAAGAGAACCTGCACGACACCGGATGGTCATGAAGAGTGACCTCTCAACCTTCATCTGATCCTTCTCAAGGAAAACATGGGTCAAAAACTGCAAACATAAAAATGTTACTTCTCAGGTTACTAAAACTGCAGCCTACTACCCTAAACCCCACCTTCACGGCTGTTACCATTTACCTTCAAACGTTGCCACAATGCTTGATTTACCCTTGAAAAATTCTAGTAACACAAAAAAGTGGAACAGCTGCTAGATTGATCCTGCTCCTATAATAGACATAACCATGACACTAAAATGCTTTTTCTTTTTCATTTTATTACTATCCTTTGTTCTCAAGGGCTTTAACTCTGTTAATCTGAAGAAGGTCAAAACAAAAACCTCACAGATAACAGACAAATTCCTTCCTGTCATCCTCAGGACCATGGGTGATAGGACACGCTACATACACAACACAGGAATTCAAGAATTAACTTACAACAAAGGAAGTCCAGTATTTGTTATTGTCTAGTTATCGCAGGTTAAGATTAAGATAATTTCAACACTTGTATCTATTGTTGCTTCCTAAATAATAAAAACCCAGTTCTATTCACAGCATAAGGAAGAAGAATAAAACCCATAAATTTCATTTAATACCGTTGTAACGTAACAGAAAAAGCAGAAGTTTGCCACTATAATTTACTTATAAGAGGTATCATTAATACCAAATCTGAATGTCTTTGAGAAACAGAGTACTGGAATGGAATCTGACATACAGAATGCTTATCACGTTTTTGAACTACTTGCAATAATTTTTGCCAAAAACCCAGAATTCCCTGATCAAATGGAAGCAAAAGAGGAGAAGAGATTGATTTTATTCAATCCTAGAATGAATGTGAGTCTCTGAACATGATGCAGCTGTGAAGAAAGCCTAGCAGCTTTCAGATGTCTCTGAAAATGCCATACAGAAAATCGTATGTCTTCAGAAATGAAAGCAGGCTGCGTTAACAGTTTTATGCTGTACCTTAAAAGCATATGTAAACATGTACAGAAACCTCTGAAATTTACATAATTATTTTGCTATTACTCTATACAAAGGTACTTTTTCCCTCAAATTACTGCATCTTGTAATTTGTATATATTTCAGGTTTACTCTGATATTTAATTCTAGAATAAAATACACAGGTTAAGCCTTAACGAAACTGCAGAACCTTTTGAATATACTGAGAAAAACAGTCTACATGTTATCTTGTTTGTGTCACAATTAATAAACTTTCTGAAAAATACTTTGCAAGGGCTTTCTTGGGTTCATTGTTTACGGAAAAAAAAGAATGCAGAAACTAAAATATTAAACAACATCTGAAAATATTTTTAAAATACAGAAACATTTAGTTGGCAGACCTTTACTTTCTTACTGCTTCCCAAATCACTAAGCTACACATCCCCCTTGCTTCATTAATTTCAAGAATAATGCTTCAGGGTAATTAAAAATAATGAAGTTACTGTACAGCCTAGCTTTTGCTATAGAAATGAAAATGAACAGAGGGATGTAATTTGCCAGTGTTGAAAGGAATTTTGATTAATTTGCTTATACTATATACTATACAAAAGAGACCTAACAAATTAATGAAGCTATGATGGCAGAAGTACATTTCATGGTTGCCAAGACAGTATGGGTAGGTTTGACCTGAGGTCACTATTTCCTGTAACTTCCATTATGAAGTAGGTGACACAAAAATAAACAAATATGGGGAGGGAGGCTATGCACTGGACTGAGCTTTTTGTTTTAAATGAAATACACTATTCATTCATTATTTGTGACATCAAGACGTTTTCAAACTACATCTGGCTTCACTTCATCTTTTCCTGCCAAGAACAAGTTTTGGAGTTGTTAAAACTCCAAAATAAAGTAACAGAACACAAAAAAATAAGCAAGCCAGTTTAGAAAAATATTAGATGGAATACTGATCTTTAAACAAGTCAACACAATTCTGGCGCAATGACATGGCTTTTGCATGGGAAATGTTACTATGTTGGAAGCAAGACAGGAACTACACAAAATAAGCACTTCCTTAGCTGGGAGCGAACAATAAAAAGCAAGAATTTCAGCCTGGTAAATAAGCATTTAACAGAAGACTCCAAGCCTTGTTTGGTGACTGGCACCCTGCACGGTCAGGGTCCGTGCTGCCATCGCACCAGTGATAACCAACCCCATCCTCGGGGCAAAACCTTTCAATCCCTGTAGCTCTGAATACATCTACCACAATGAAGTACCACCACTGACTAGGACCTCTCTGACTTCATGCTTTACAGGCAGATTACCAACTGCCACTACACATATATAAGTGGTATAAAACACTGCCACTGCAGAAACCAAAATGGCATTGTCAAAATAACCAGAATAATACTAGAAGTCACACAGTTACATTTCTATCAGTAAGGTTACCAAAGTGCTGCAATTTTCCTACCTTCCAGTAAGCAATACATTATTAAATAACTGTTATTAATACATCAATAAATAAAAATTGCAGACTATTCATGGGAGAGCTAAACAATTTAAGCCTTTAAAGTCAGAACAGCAATTCATTATTAAGTAAATACGCACATGCATTACTACATCACAAATCTTAGCCAAAAATTTTAATGAAAGCAGTATTATCAAAAAGCAGTGATTTTACATTTTCAGATTATAGAAAAATTCACTATAAATTTATACTTCTAACAAACAAACCTACAATAAACAAAAGTTGGAATTATGCAAGTAAGCACCTATCCACCACTGAGCAGGAAATTTTTGAGATAGCTAGAGAGAGAATGATCTGAAACAGAAGAAATATCTGCATTTCATACGGAGATTTGAAATCAAGAAATTGCAAGGTAAAAGAGTCACCCAAACAACCTAAACTCCAGCCCACCAAGTTCCTATTTTTGTACTCTTCAGCATTCACTGAATAAAAGGCAGGAATTATTTTGCAGAATGTATTTGCATTTGTACTAAGACACCATTCAAGGTATTCAAATGAGATGTCTGAATTGGATTTAATGGAATTCAAGCAAATCACTGTAAGAGCCTAAAAGAAATGAGTTCAATCCTAATTTCATGGCAAAATTATGCAAATAAGAATGCTCGGAAATACAGAAAGAAGTCTGTATATGATATGACACAACTGTATGGAGCTTCACCTTTTACACCATAAGTTACCTGTATCTTTATTAAGCTTTTCGGAAGCCTGTATTTCCATATTAGTTACCTATATCTTCATTGATAATTGAAGCCACAAATTGATGGCACTGTATCTCAGACAACTTTTGAAATATCTGCTTAATATCTGCTTAACTGCACTTCAGACCTTCAGCAACACTGCATCCCACCCATACTTGGCTTGGCAAAGGTGGCAAGTGATTATCACTGTAATTGTGCTTAACAAATAGTCAATTTGATAGTCAAGCAATAGTCAAATTGCTTCATTCTAGCTTTTCCCCCTAAATGGTAGAAAAATGCATTAACCCGTAGAGAAATGCTATACACTAGCCACAAAACCACCATAACGCAACTATAAAATGCTATCTAGTTCTAAGACATGCCCTACAACTTGTCATTATCCAACCTAGTGGCATACCTTGTCTCAACTACTCGCCATCTCTATCTGCCAGTAAGCATCAATGAATAATGTCCTGGGTGTACAGTCAGCTTTCACTGTAGTTGGCAACTTCTACAGACAGTGATGCTACACGAACAAAAAAAAAAGAGGCAGCAAAGACCTCCACTGACTCTGGCCTCTAATGCATTCTGGTTTTCCACAACAATTATGCCACAAAGAATGCATGGCATTTCTTCACTAAGGAACATTTCTATTTAAGTTATTTAACAGAGAGAAGAACAAATAACAGAAGACAAAGACTGCCCAACACAGTAAAAACAATTCTGCTTCCCATGTAAGAAAAAAATATACAGTAGTACATGGATACAAGATTTTCCATTCTGAAATTACAACTTGTAAAAGATTGAGAAAAAAGTGCCAATTCCTGAGAAAGCCATTGTTACTGATGCAATAACATATAACAGTGACATTTAGACACCGCTTAACACCACTGAGTCTAGATGTATGACTGCTGGCTCAAAACATGTAGAAAGTGTCTCTATCCCAGGCAATTGGATGTAAAAGTGTAGAGACATTGCAAAAAATATATTTCGAATGGTTAGGAAGTAACTCTGCTGTTTCACACACACTTCCTAAGCACTACTTTTTGGAGCACTGTCACCACATTTTTCTTTTCCACCTCTCTCCCACTGTTAATTTAAGGATTAACATTGTAAATTTTCACCTCAAAGCCACAGACAAATTAAGATTACACTACAGGTGTAGCAAATTTCAGCTAACACTAGTGATACACAACACAGCACTGTTTTCAGTGTCACTGATGGTCAGAATGACCTCAATTTATTACTTGTCAAAGTAACAACTGCAGGAGTAATTTACCACAGTTATCACAGGGGATCTAAATGGGGGGTTTAGCGGGAGAAAAAAAAAAAATCTTGACTGAAGGAAACCAAGACTCAGAGAAGGCGTTCTCGTACAGTCTAGCAGAGGTGTCACCACTAGAGGGGGTTCTGAGCTCACAGACTTGGACAACACCCTGTAACGAGGTTTCTCAAGCGATTCCTTCTTTTAGAGTCCATCCACACCATATGACAAGGACAGAAATAGGAAGGCACACCTTACAGACCTCTCCCCATCACTCCTATGAACCTATTGCCCACTACAGTTTTCAATGTATGACAAATGAGGCCACTCATTTGCAATCATTACTGCAGGAAACAAATATATAAATGGATTTTTACTGAAGTCAAGCCCTTACAAAAAAAAAGGCTATTCTGAAATAGTCACATTCAAGTGTTTTTCCCCAACCTTCCCTCAGGTGATGCAAGAATCTGAGGTATCATTGAGCTCTCTGTAGTTATAGCAACATTTGGCCTATATTTCAGACACAAGTGGCATTAAAAGTTAGAATATACATTTGACAAAGACCCTGCTTACAAACTTACTCCTCCTCGATGACCCTCATCTACCATTCTGCTCTATTTCATCCACCATTCCATTATGAAATATATAGCTTGCTTTTCCACAGTGCCCTGTAACCCCCCAGTAAAGCACATCCAAGCATAAGAAACATGGATCCTACATTTCATCTCAGGTAGTGTGCTAACTAGCCTTGAAGCAATCAAACAATATAAGCTATCTCTCCCAGACACCAAAACTTTGACCAAACGTCACTTCAGGGTCTTCTGCTTCCTCTGCGTGAAAGAACGGTGGGGGTAAGGCGGGAGCAAAAGGGTAGCAATAACCAAGTAAATTGAAGTATATTCTCATTATTAGCTCCGTGGTATGCTCCAATTCCAAAGAGACAAAGGAAATTTCTCTGCAAGAAACATGCTCAAACCCGTATCACAAGCCTGGAAGAATAAAGAGAAGGTTAATACAGCAATCTGACTCATTATTGCATCTGCCTTTAGGTGGCAAAATAAAACATTTAAATTTGTCCTTTATCTTCTATTTCTTCCTCTTTAGGACAACTGTTCAGCGTTAAGATTGGCACAAAAAATGGTTCCTGAGGGGACTCTGTTTACATATTGAAGACAAACCTGGTGTGTAAGTGCATAAGACTCCCTAAAAACATACTGTAAAACAACTGGATTCTTCCTGCAGATGTCCATGTAGGTATGAACAGATATAGGACTGTGGTGGGTTGATCTTGGCTAGACACCAGGTGCCCACTCAACCCCTCTATCACTCCCGCTCCTCAGCGGAACAGGGGAAGAAAACGCAATGAAAAAGCTCATGGGTCAAGGTAAGGACAGGGGATCCCTCACCAATTACTGTCACAGGCAATACAGACTCAACTTGGGGAAATTAATTCATTGCCAATTAATAACAGAGTAGGATAGTGAGAAATAATAACAAAACTAAAACCATCTTCCCTTCATCCCCCTTTTCCCAGGCTCAATGTCACTCATGACTCTCCTACTTCCTCCTCTTGGCCCCCGCCTCCCCCAGTGGCGCCGGGGGATGGGGAATGGGAGTTGTGGTCAGTCTATAAACATTTCATCTCTGCCACTCCTTCCTCCTCACACTCTTCCCCTGCTCCAACATGGGTCACTCCCACGGGTTACAGTCCTTCTTGAACTTCACCAACATGGGTCCAGTTTTTGCAGTCCTTTCTCACACAGCTGCCATGCGAGAAAGCAGTCTTACCTTTTCTTAGCTATGTTATTACAGAGGTGTGACCAGCATTGCTGATGGGCTCAGCTCTGGCCAGCAGCAGCTCTGTCTCGGAGACAGCTGGAACTGGCTCTTTCTTACATGGGGGCAGCTTCTGGTGTCTTCTCACAGAAGCCACCCCTGCAGTCCCCCTGTTACTAAAATCTTGCCACGTAAACCGAGCACTTGTATCATGAGACGGAAAAAAACACCAGACAGCAAACACCCTCCATCAACAGAATGACCTTTAATAACATGTGGTATGAAACCCAGTTCATGGGCCATGAAGCATTCCTCCTTCTCCCACGCCCTCCGTACAAGAGGAGGATACAAGTCATTAATTTTCACTCCTTAATAACCAACTAACCCTAAGAAGGATCAGTGGATTGTATCATTCCAGTATTGTACTAGTCAGCCTCAGCAGGACTTAAATATTTCAGGTGTTTTCTCAAACACAGTAGCAGTAAGAAGAAATGTTCACTCAACTCTAAAATCCTTAAAAACTGTTCTTCATCATTTTCAGCCCTTATAGTAGGTTGATGGAGAGTACTGGGGGAACAAAAACTGAAGTGTCCACATCATACACTATCCAGCAGAACATCTTTACTGCATCAAACTATATTTCAGTCATCTGCCTGAACTGTTCATATTGGCACACGAAAGTAAATTTGATAGTGAACACCCACCCGTATGAAAAGACCACCTTTCCTGGCTCCTCTGCGGAAACAAAAACTAGAAGTATACCTTGATACTGAAAAGTCCTCAAGATTAGCTTCAGTCTTCACAGACACACTTTAATTATTAGGAGGGAACGCTGTGAGATCAGGCAAACTGTGGGCTGTAAGGGGACTTCCAGGTATTCCAGAGACTTCTCACAGGACTAAGACTTGGACGGATTATGAAATTCTTTTTTGAAAGAAGAATAGTGACCACAGCTCTCACCAAATTCAAAACAAGAGTTCAAAAATGTAAATTGCGTACATATGTACATAAACACACAGGCACACAACCTTATTTCAGTCAAGCAACTTACTTCCACCTACTGGAGAACAGGGAAAGATGTGAAACAAAAATGTGAATTACATTCTGTCCCAAAGATGGTGGTGGATCCCTGCATGGACATACTCTAGCATCTTCTATTGTGAATCTCTTGTTTTGGCCACAGAGATCTCCCTTCTTGAAGCTGTCTACTTTTCAAACCAACACCTTCCACTTCCACAAGAGAATTCCACACGACGCGCTCAAAACCAGCAGGATGTAATCTAGTGATCTAAAACCTTTTGCAGCCCACAAACAGTACTACTGGAAGGAACAAGCTGAATGCAATGCCAAGTTTTGTTTTTCACTTCATTCTCTATTTTAATGGCTATTATTATTATTTTTCCTCAGGCTGCCAAGAGAGGACACTATTTATGCTATGCATTATCTGCCTCAGTGACCTGCTCAAAGAGAAGTTACCTCACATTTACCATCTGGTAGAAATAGCACATAAACCCATTTCTGTGAAGTAGCTCACTTGCCTGCAACTCTGAAGATGATTATTTTTCACACCTGACAGACTAACATACTAGATTTGTTTAGTTTAAATTCATTTTTACACATGAACTGTCTCACATTCTCTAAGAAAATTTGCTATGAACCGGGTAATAACAAAAGTTATTTGATCTTTGGGTATATCAAAGGCATGTGGGCAAAGACATGAAAAAGCTACCCGATGCTAATCTACAGTGACATGGAAAGCAGAGTATTGCTCATCTAATCACGTCCCTTTCTGCCTGCCCATCTCACACAGATGCCAGGGTTAATCTACCTTATCTACATTATTCATGTACTTCTCCCGCAATGGTTCTTGAAGTCAGCAGAACATAATTGTAACAGTTTATCAACACAAATCTGCTTTGTACCATAAAAGCTGGCTTAGACTATTGAGCACATCCTTAAACAATGAACTAATTATATGGCTATTACACAGGAAAAATGTGGAAAGAATTATTTGAAATTATATTTGAAATTATTATTAAATTTGAAAGAAATGGCTAAGAAATACTTCAGACTCCTAAACAAAATATGAACTTGTGAAAACATTACCAGAGGTACCAAGAAAGAAAATCCTGGAATAAGCAAATAAATTAATTGCAATAAATAACCAAAAATCAGATTGCGGTTTCTAGATAAGGCGGGGGGGGGGGGGGGGGGGGGAGTGGAGCGGAGAAAACAGAAATATTTCCTTGAACTGAACTGAAAGCAAAATAAGCACAGTTTATACTGTCTCTATCCTTAAAAAACCCAAACAATCTAAAAACCACCTAGCTGGAACCACTAGAACTACAGACATGTAAAATTTACATCAAGATCTCTTTCCTATACAACTGTTCCCATGGCTCTTTTTTAAGTCTAAGACCATGTTTCTCAACCTTCTAATTTTTCTTTCCTTCAGAATCAAAGAACCTTGCAGCCTTTGTGGGAAACAAAACCAAAACCAGCTATCTCATCCAGCACACTGCTGTCGGTCAGGGGAGGAGCTGGCGTTGATGGATAACACATGCAACTTTTCCCCTCCCCACCCCCCACTTGTTTTAACAAGTCATAGTTTACATCAGGATTTTAATCTAACATGAGAGAGATCAGATAAATAGACTGCAAAAAGACTGTGGGGAGGAAGTAAAACACACACACCCCCTGTACTTATAAGCAATCCAGTGTCAGTGACTGGGGAGACGGAAACCTCTTACGTTTGCCATAATACTTCCTGGGGGACACAGGTGGGAATAAGGCAGCAGGCATTGATGGCACTTGAGGGTCAGTCTGCAACCACAAGTTATCATCAGTGCTGTTGGTATGTAAAAAGTGCACCGCAATGTGCATTTTGAAGGGACAAAATAATGTTTCCTTCTGGTTTATTTCCTTCATATTGGTTTGGTTGCTGTGGTTTTTTAGGGCCAGGGGAGGATCACTTCAGAATCTTCTGGAACACTCAAAATGACTAATCATAGAATGGTTCGGGTTGGAAGGGACCTTAAAGATCATCCAGTTCCAACCCCCCTGCCATGGGCAGGGACACCTCCCACTAGACCAGGCTGCTCAAAGCCCCATCCAGCCTGGCCTTGAACACTTCCAGGGATGGGGCAGCCACAGCTTCTCTGGGCAACCTGTTCCAGTGCCTCACCACCCTCACAGTAAAGCATTTCTTCCCAATATCTAATGTAAATCTCCCCTCTTTCAGTTAAAACAATTGCCCCTCATCCTATCATTACACTCCCTGATAAAGAGTCCCTCCCCATCTCTCCTGTAGCCCCCTTTAGGTACTGGAAGGCCGCTATAAGGTCTCCCTGGAGCCTTCTCTTCTCCAGGCTGAACAGCCCCAACTTTCTCAGCCTGTCCTCATAGGAGAGGTGCTCCAGCCCCCTGATCATCTTCGTGTCCCTCCTCTGGACCTGCTCCAACAGGTCCATGTCCTTCTTGTGCTGAGGACTCCAAAGCTGGATACAGTATACTCCAAGTAGGGTCTCATGAGAGCAGAGGGGCAGAATTACCTCCCTCAACCTATATGCTCACCTATGTAGCCTACTGAGCCTGGCCTACAATTTCTGCTTCTGGTGCACATTCATTTCTACTTCCCTATTTATTTTCTTTCCAAAATACCTTTCAGGAGATCCAATTTCCATCTTACATGCTAAGCATCACAGTGATATTTTTTTCTATAAGAATCACTTTGGACTGAGTTCTCTTTCTGAAGGAATTCTGGTCTGCTTTTATGTGCATCTTACCTTGCATCTTGGCTAACGTGTTCTCAGTGTAATAACAATGGGTTATCACAGACATAGAACAGGCTGCATATAAAGTAGGAAAGGGACAGGAAAGCATTAATTCACTATGCCCTCCTAATGGACAATTAAAACAAAATGCAAAAAAATAGCTACTCTGAGGTCTAATCCTGAAGAGGCTACAACAGCTAGTTTATTCAGGCCCAAGTGGGAGACCTACAGGTGGGTAAATAAGAAGTCCTGTAAAGAGCAGATGGACAGCATTATTTCCCTTTCGTTATCATAGCATGATGGGCTGAAGGAAGTAAGTGCAGTGTACACTATTGTTATATTTAAAAAAAAATAAAAAAAAATTTTACTCAATCTGCTGATATCCTGCTGATAAAATTCAGTAATGCTTTAACGAAACAGTTGTTGTTAAATTATCATGGTCAAGAGGAAGAGAAAGTCTCTGCTGCACAAGCTGCAAACCTGCTCAAATCAGTGACAGTGACAAATAACTGCTTGATAGACATGCTGCTGCAATCCGGGTCAGGTTTTCCGAAAAGAGGAATCAAGGACTAGAACCTGGGGATTTGGGCAGTTCACCTTCAACCATGTCAGCAGAAACTCCAAAAGATTTTATAAAGCACTTAACTTCTTGGCTTGGTTTGCTTATCCAGCATATGTATTTCAAAGTTTTTACTATGAGATGAACTGTTCATTTTCAACAGTTTTCAACCAGTGGGGAGGCTGAACCTGCTAATCTTACACTACCACTATTACTCAGTGGCTAAACTTCCACCGATACCGTGAACTCCAAGTCTGCAATTTAAAGTCACTTCAATTTTGAAGTCATTTATGCACTGCAAAACTCACTGATTCAATAACTGATGCTTTTAATGGTACACCCTAAATGTTATGACACAATAACTGATATTTTTTAACTGTACCCTCAACAAGTTCATTAATATACAGGTAAAGTGATCGATTGGTGATTTAGCCCATTTTATCACCTTTCAGACACTATTAAAATTCCTCCTAGCAGGACTTTGACTCTTACCAAATGCATTCTCATGACTCAGTATTTGAGTGTCAAGTAGCAGTAAGGTTATTCTTAATGAGAGAACTGTGGTTTTAATCGAAAAACTGCATGGCATTCTGCTCAGATTACAATTTCTTTTCTGCATAAGAAAAGCAACAGTCTGGCATTCTTATCTAACTCACTCTCAAATTCAGCCTCTTTTTACTCAAAAAAAAAAAAAATGCCCAGGAGTTCGCAAGAACCTCTAAAATTTTCATGTGGACTTCTTCCAAAACTGGGTACTCTTTGTGACTCACACATATACTTCTCAGTTCTCATCCCTTCTCTCTCGCCCTGCCTTTTCAAAAATTTGGATAGAAAATTCATTCTTTTGAGAAGAACTCTAAAGAGATACACTAATAAATATACAATTATAAATACATTTTACTTCTGAAAAAAAAAAGTGAAAAAAGAAAAAAGAGCTCCGATTATCCAGAAATGATGAATCATTTCAACCAGCAATTCTCTGATGGCGTTACCACATATCCCCATGTGTTTCCTATGCTTACTTAATGAAAGTCTCATCTCTGAAGTTTGTTTATTCAAGATTGACACAGATAACAGAAAATCAACTCTAACACAAAAAGCTTCTAATGTGGCTCGTTCTGAGCTCTCTGCCAGCACACCTGCAGATACACTGAAGGTGTTATTCAAAAGACTACATTATCACAAAGTTACATACACTGTGCAGGATACTACACAACTGTTGTGCTATAAATTATCTGTTGATCTGTTTTCCATATACTACAGTATTTGATTTCACAGAAAGCTAATTTTAACTCTTGACTGAGAACAGAAATACCTATTATATACCATGCTCTTCTACCAAATGAAAAGGTTGAAAGGTGGGTAAAACTTTGTTGAAAGGTTAGTTTATGCTTTTAAATCAAGCATCTCAAGAACTTAAAATGCAAGCAAGCTTAAGATATATTCTATCTAGCTATATATCATCTTGAAGTCTTTTGCCAGAAACATTTGTAGATAACAAATTCTCCTACATCTCTCTCCAATGCCTTACACGCAAGAGGCTTTTTTCTTACTCTGCAGCCCACCTTCTATATAACCAACCACATAAATATGTAAGGCTAAGGACCAAGGTCGTGCTTTTAATAGTTCTTCCTCCCACCTTTTTTCCTGTGATCTATTCGTGAGAACAACATCTTCTCCCTGTCATTCTTCTGCAAGGCTAATAAACTAGATTCTTCTAGTTTCTTCTTGTGACAGTTTTCCTGACCATCCAAGTAGACCTCTTCTGCACCTGTTCCAGTCTCAAGTCATCTTCCTTGAACACAAATGGGACATACTCCTCCATAGGAGGATCACATTACACCACTGCCATGTGTAACGTTATTAAGAATTCCTAATCCCTATTGAAATACATCTTCTAATACAGCCTCAGGACAAAATCAGGTGTTTAAGATTTGTCATACTGGCAGCTTGTGACCACCTTTACAAGTGTCATATCCAGGTCTTCTTCCTTCACTAATTACAAGTGCTGAACTCATGACTTACATCAGACACTTCACTTATTCACACTTTAAATTTTCAGCTTCCTGTCTTCTGGACCATTCTTCACAGAGGAATGAATATTTCCAACGCTAAAAATACCCTGACTGTTATCATAACCCTGTGTTCTCACCATAAAGAAATAAGAGTGCTTAAGAAACAACATTGAGTGAAAAAAAACTGACACTAGAAAATACTTTGTTTCTAAAACTGTTTCCCGTCTCAGAAATTAATTTCAACTGAAGTAGATAACTTAAGAAGAAATTAGAAAAACAATACTAACCACCAAAAAAAATTCAAGTTTTTGCTCACAAACAAAACTGTAAGCCACAGCAATTTCTATTATAGGTTCGTAACACTAAAATGTCACACAAGCTTAAGCGTATCTGGCATTACAACTCTCAATTGTAATTCCAAAGATAAAAGCGATGATGCATTAGTAAATTAAGCCAATAGCCAGACCACCTTTACCAATGGATTATTTGGAAACCTATGCTTATGGCCATTTACCAAGTTTTCCAAGGTCTGCTTTTGCCAAGTATCTAAAGAGAATCTTGCCCACACCCTTCCTTCCCACTAACGCACCAGTTATATCTTAAGCACAAACATAAAAAGCAGTTCTGCACATTTTCCACTAGCAAAGCTCTTCTTAGAGGTTAAATAAACCTCTAAAAAGAGAGGTCATTTAGGCTTATTTTAACGTTTATTTTAGAGGTTAAAAAACCTGTAAAAGAACAGTTTAATTTAAATAAATCGCTTTTACACCGTAAAAACTCTTGAACCAAGTATGGACACGTTAAACTCGCATTAATAAAATACGTGGGCGCTACACTTGTGGGACAATCTTCTGATGTGAAGTGACATCAGTCATTTGTCAACATATCCCAGTCAATGTCAACAACTCAGGGGTACACGCTAACATTTCTATCTCGTGTTGTGTCTTTCACAATGCAACAGAAGCCATGCATACAACTTCAGCAACTTCCATCAGAGAAGACTCATTTGCTATCCCACTATTTGTTTTTTACTAAGGGACAAAAAAAAAAAAAAAAAAAACAAAAAAAAACCACACTGCAAGGAGGCAAGGTAAGTTACAAGTCTGAACATTGTAGCCAAGCTCCAAGAACATTATTTCTTAACAATATATAGAGACTGGATTTATATGCAAATATTTTTCAAAGAGGGGAACAAATACAAGCATGCACAGAGGAAGAAGAGAACTTTGTCTTTCCTTAAGACATGATGAGTGGAGCCACTTTAGAGACTGTGGCAGAGAAACTAGGCAATGTGGGCAAGCTAGAGATTCACTGAACATACTGACTGTCAAAGAGGACATCGGTAGGAGCAGAAAAAGGTTGACACAGACCTGACCAGCATCCCCTTCATCATGCAGCTCCAGGACTTATGGGGTTTCTTCTAACCATTTTAATTATTATACGTCTTCTAAACATTACCGTAGTCTAAATGCACCCAAACTGCTTTAGTTTTCTTTAAAAGAAAGTAAATTTCAATTCAGATATTACATGACTGTTACAAAAACAGTTCTTCACTAACCAGAAGAAGAAAACAGAGGGGAGGAAATCTCAATCCTTGCATATGCTATGCTTATAAACAAACATGGGTAAAAAATTCTTCTCAAAAGCACCAGTGTCACTAACATACTAATTCTTTAGACTATAATATTCTAAATATTATTATTACACATGTAATATTATATCTAAGTGATTGTATAAAAAAAATCTCCTTAAACACAGAAATAATTACTTGAAGTCTCTGGTTACAGATTTAATTTCTTTTGGCATATGAACACAAAGCAACTGATAAAAAGTGAGTTGCCTCAAGCTGCTTCTAGTTGTAGACAAGGGAATTTATTGCCAGCAGGAGCAGTCTACATTTTTTAAATTGTTTCTGCATTCTTTGTATACTGATTGTGGAATTATTTGCATGTGGTAGACTCATGTCATTTCCACCTGCTCTTTGGTCCTTACTGTTTTGCACCAACATATAACAACTTTCAGTATAGCTTACTGAAACTTGGCCATTGAGCAACAGTATCTTACAAAACCACAACTAAATAAGCAAAACCACTCTCCTCGTCATTAGAAGGTATAACAAATAACAAATATAGCTTTTCTTTGACAGCCAATGAAGCAAACTGCTCAGTAGCTTTCATTGACTGTTCTTCAGCAGCTGTCACAGCCCAATTCTGACAGGCTAAAAGTCTCTTGTAAGCCTTTAAGTTCACTTAAAACAAATTAAGCAGTACTGCAAACTGTCCTTTGTATATTTTAAGCAAGTCATATACTGATTTTAAAAACTTGTAACTGATAAATGAACTCCAATGCCTAAAATTTCTATGCATAAAACTGCATTACAAAGGCAGCTGGTGAAAAGTCTGAGAGATCCCTTCAAAATTTATTTCCAGATGTTAATATAAACTTTTTAGGTGTTTCTATACACTTTCTGGTCTTTAGTACTTCCAAGAAAATCCACCTGAACAAGGAACTACATCCTTTGCTTTCACATGGGTTTCCAACATTGATTTTGCACCGTGACTAATCTTGCACTGAATTGTGAAAATGGTGTTCAAGTAACTTAAATATTGATTACAAATCATAAACATAACTTTCAGTGTCCAAAGTTTAGTGAACTATAAAGTTCCCTGACTTCACTGTAATGCTCAGCGAACTGGAAAGTTCACTAAAAAATTAACCAAATCACTATCTGGGTAACATGAACATGAAAAGGATCACACAGATTGACAGGTAACCTACACAGTACTCAAATCAAGAGTTCAATCAAAAACTTGTGAAACAAGGGGAAAAATACTCCTGATTTTTGACTGGGCTCTAAATTATTACTCTTTTTGCACGATATGGATAAGGTGGTGGTTATCCTCTTTGCAGGATATGGATGAGGTAGAAAACATTTTTATTAGCAATCTAGAACACTTTTCATAAGTCAGAAGAAGTGCTGTGACTTCACATTGCCTTTCAGAATTAAAAAAGGTTTCTTCTCCAATTCAGTCCACAGCATCTGCTCATCCAAATTTCCACACAAATCCTCTTCAGTTTGCTTTGGCTGGATTCCTTGGCTGCACCCTCTTGACCGAGGTTATGTGATCCCTAGTACTATCCCCGCCATAGCGACTTCCCAAATATGCCAAACCAGAAACTTTTGTTCCCTAGGTTTTCCTACCAGCCACCTGAACTGTTATTAATACAGTGAATTAATTCTATTTTAAATTTTTCACAATGAGAACAATCAGCCATTGGAATAGTCTCCCCAGGGAAGTGATGGATTCCCCAATATTGGGCACTTTTAAGATTCAGCTGCCAGGGTGCTAGGCCATCCTGACTGTGCTTTTGCCAAGAAAGGCTGAACCAGGTGAGGTCCTTTCCAACCTGGTATTCTGTGTTTCTATGAATTCCCATACAACTTTTGGCCTATTTTCTACTGAGAGAGAATTAGCCCTCTTACCAGTAAGGAAAATAGTATTTTAAAATTTTGCTTTATTGAATTTAAGATTTAGAAGAATTATTTATTTTTTAATTTCTTAACAGGAGTTTTAGACATGTGCATTAACTAGAAGAAACGCAAATGACTAAAGCAGTTTGGAAAGGCCAGGGAATTGTAGATTAATGTATCTTCTCCAAGCCCAATGTGTAGGGCTCACAGGATTTACTTTTCATACTTACTTTGTAATTTGTCCTGGAACTCTGATATCCCCCTGTCATGCAGGGACACACATGCCAGGGCAAGAGGTCAAAGAACTTTCATTCCGCTCTTGGTCTAAGCCAAGTCTGCATTTTGATATATACGTGACTACAGATTACATCGCTCTGTTTTCTGTTTCATACCAGCGCTGTACTGACCGATTCTTCTCCAAGACAATATTCTAACTCACCAGTGAATATGCAAACATTTTCAAAAGAGCAACATGGTGCATTAATATTTTCCTAGAACATCACAATAATCTAAGTCTGAAGACCAGAGAAGTTGCCTAAAATCTTTAAAAAAATAAGTTAATTCAGACTCTTTTCTTCTACCTTTTATCAGTAAAAATAAAATTTCAAAAACATGCGATTTTATGGCTATGAGAACACTAAATCGTATGCAGATGAAAGTGACTGCCTATACGAAGACAATGTACAAAGTTTGGAAGGAGTTTAAATGCCTTCACTTTAGCTCACAATCAGTAGGTGATCTGCAAGATTAAAAACAAGACTGTTGTGATACAAGAGTTTTCAACTATAGAACTTCTGAACTTCAAAGTGGTGAGTTTATGAGGGAAAAATGTTAACTGTGCTATTATTAGTAATATTGTAAATACATTTGTTCACAGACCATTGCTTTTGCCAAGAAAGGTTGGACCAGATGATCCTTGAAGTCTCTTCCAACCCGGTATTCTATGATTCTATGAATTGAACTGTCTCAGCTGTTGCTTTGAATGCTTAAGCACATAATCTATGCCAAACACCTACGGCAAATCAACAACTCAAGAGAAGCAAAGAAGATAGAAGTTCTTGATACTGCTTAAATTCAGTACAGGCAAAGTAATAACAAAACAAGACATCTGGAACTTAATAATATGCAACAGAAGTTTAGCTTTACTTTTATACCAGTTTCCACAGTACTGCAATATCATTTAGTAAAGTTTACTGTGTATATCCAAAATATACTGCTTTTTATTTTACACTGAATGAGTAACTTCATAACTAAAAACTGTAATGTACTACTTATTCCCTATAGAAAACAAACTTTAGTGTCCCTATCCTTGCTGGCAGAAGGTGTGAAGCTGTTTAGACATAGTCCCTATTACAGCTGAACCCAGCAGAATGAATTCAAACTATATTGGCATCAAATGTGCCCAACCGTCTAAACTGCTTCAACTGGGCATCCCAAAAAGAATGTTTGGGTTACTGTATTGCCTATGTAAAACTGAAATTTTACTTACACAGTACCAAAATTAAAAATAATATCACAGAAATCTGATCAAATTGTTCTGCAGAGGTTTAAGAATCTAAATTAAGGAATAAAACAAACTTTAAAAAGTTATGAGAAGAAACTCCACAATATATTGCCTCTTCGTATCATTACAGCTCAGCCTAATCTTACATTTGCACCTACATTGTTTCCAGCAATGTTTTTACCAACTATATTAAAAAGAGTTTTGATTTATCCACCATGAATATAGTTCCAAAACAGTGAAAGACTGCCTCAACATTCCCCTTATCTGAAATCGTTCAAATTGGTGAGAGGATTTTGTGTGTGCATGCATGAAAGTCAATAAAAGGGCAGATCACTAGGCCTTCGGCTTTATTCATCTGGAACTACAAGATGGAAAAAAAGACGTTAGTTTAATGAGAAGAAGGTATCAAAGTTATCAGGGTCAGATTAGAAAGCTTTTAGAAGCTTTTATCTTTCTAAATGAGCTCAGCTTTTACTGTTTCTTTTGCAAGCTGTAAAGTAATTCTACCCCAATCAAAGGGAGAACTTAAGAACAGCTGCTCAACCATACATACACACACACATATAAATATATATATATATATATATATATATTTTCTTGGTAAGTCAATACTGCTGTTTGCATTCTTTAAGTCAAATAGGGGCCTGATAGATCGTGACCTAGTTAAGCATTACAACTCCACAGTTGTAAATACTACACTTCTCGCGGCTGTAAAGACAAAGGCCATTTAAAGTGTTGTCAAACAACTTTGTGACACTGAGCAACCAGTGCTACACAGGAAAATAAATTAAGCATAAAAATTGATGCATATGGTGGGTGAGAATCTAATTTAACATATCAAATAATGGGTTTTAAGGCATGGGAATATAAAACCCTCACCCAACAACGCAGGATATAATAGTGGAATATAAAGTTCCCAGAAGAATGGAAAGTATTATTAGAATGTTTGCACTGTTTGCAGTATGCTTAATGCTTTTATGCACTGTAAAAAGAGGCATTCAGTAAGCAAAGTTAGATTACATTTTTTCCTCCCTTTTTCTGAACTGTATGTCACTTCAGAGGATAGAGATTTTGAGTTATAATTGGTTTATGAAAGAGCAGCACACTGCTCAGTATCGATTGTAAAAGTAACTGAAAAATACTCAGAAGAGCAAGCAAGGAAGGAAGCATAAACAAACTAAATAGCAAACAGCAATTCCACCACGTTTATCCATGAAACGTTCTATTTTGAAGAGTGCATGTGGTTCTAGTGGCTCCTTTATCAAAAGAATATGGCCAGAACTAAAAACGCTAAAGAAGAGTGAAAAATAACAATAAACGCTTTGGAACAATTTCCATAAAAAGCAAGACTGAGTTGTTAAGGATTATTCAGGTTGAAGATAAGCTGCTGGAAGAGATATGAGAGTCAAAGTCTGGACTGGAACCGATATAGTAAGTAGCAAATGATAATTCAACTGTCCCCATAATACATGGAAAACAAACAAACAAAAAAAAATGACCATGGAACTCCTTACAAGAGTATTTTTGCCATTTCACTGTGCCATCTGCACAGCAATCATGGTACACAGCACTTTTTAATTCAACATCAAAATTATTTTAAGATTAAAGTAGACATTTAATATGCCTCGATATACTTCATGACTTTTAACACAGTAAGTTTTGTATGAATGACAGCTTGATATTTTAAGATGACAGATAAATGAAAAGAAATAGAACTTCTAATGGAAAATGGTGGCAGCCACTCTATCAACGTAATGATAGCTTTTAGCTTGAATGGAATATATATGCAGTCCCCTAAAAATAGACTGGAAAAAGAGCTTTTCATATTCCAGCAATATGCTCATTTAATAAGATAATAAACAGTATTGCTTTAGGGCTACATCAGTATAAAAAAACTACATCTACTTACAGAAGAATTGTTAACTTTATATGAGTAACTAACATGTGTTACACAAAGAAAAAAATAATCTCTTCTCTGAAAAGTTCTTAAATCTAGAGGTAGACAACTACACATAGCAGATGTGTAACATGCAGAGAAGTTCAGGGGCTCAGTTCTCTAGCAGACCTTTCTAAATTCTACATGATCAATGGTTTTCAATAATAAGTCATCATCATCATCTACTGATCCATTCAGAGTCTCATTAAGTTACAAAATATTGGATTTACAAGCAGACAACTAGAAACGCACCAGAAGGAGAAAATGCAACCCACCTGCCTTTCCTTACAAAGCTGGCAGATCCCAGTTAGAAATATTTTTTTCACCAGATAACGAAGGGCAGGCAACAAAAAGTGCTAAATAAGACACCTTTCTGACAGGACTTCTGTTCAAAACATCTGACAATATATGAAGTCATATGCTAAAACTCCCAGCTTTGTGGGATTTCAGCATAGGACTGCAGTTCAGACATCGCTTGAACCTCTGGCTGAGCAGCTGAGGTGCTTTCTTCAAAATTCTCCTTAAATTATATATGCTAAATAAAAACCACTTTTAATTCAATTAATCCAGAAATTGCACCTATGAAGAGGATGAATCTGCATATAACACCTTGGGGGGGCACTGTTTTTCAAGCACAAACGCTGACAGTGAATTTAACAGACGAAATCTGAGCTCCTATGAAGGAAAGGTGCATTGATTTCATTATGTCTGAGATTTGACTCTCGATGACTATATTTCACTGCAACCACTTTAGTAGATATATTCACCATTCTGCAAACATGAGAGCTCTCAAGTGTAACTACTGCCATTTGCTTCCTCCTTTGGCTTGAACTTTATGATAATTTAGTCACACGATGCTCTTCTGTCTGAGGGAATCATGACCTAGATAGAAGAAATTGCTTTGACAGAAGACTACTTGCTTGGTAATTTTGGGCATAGTCAATCAATCCCCTGCAGTAATTTTTTCAGCAACAAGTGACAAAAACATAAACTTCACAATAGCCCTACGAAGGTTGATGAATTTTTTTTTAAAGCTTTTCAAGAGAAAGGCGTTGGTAAAAATTTAAAGCATTAAAGTCAGGAACTGTTTTCAGCAAGGTCACCTACTGACAAGCTCTGAAATCATTTAAATGCAATTGTTGCCAAATCTATTTTTAGGTAAAATGTTACTGTGTATCTATATTTATTTTTATATATAATGACTTCATTGCAGATTGACAGAAGAAAACGCTTTAACAGAGTAAAACTAAGTCTACCTGGCATGCAACTTGAACAATCTGGAAAAAATAATTCCAAACCAGATGTCAATTGTCTTTTTATTCACAAAACACATGGTGTTGCCTAAGAGATGTAAAAAGAAAGTATATCACATATAAAGACCACATGAATAAAGTGTTTTATAGAAGTAAGTAAACCATGAGTTTAGGTGAAATACAGCATTTTCAAACCCACTTACAAATGTGGCATGATATTAAACAAAGACAGGATTTCGTATCTATTACACCCATGTGTTGCACAAAATCAGTAATTAATTTAGATTGGAAAGGACCTCTGGAGTCACCTGGTCCAACCTCCAACTTAAAGCAAGACCAACTGTATCATATTGTACAGGGGAATTACAAAGGGGCTTTTCAAACAAAGGAAGAGTCAGCCTGAAAGGAAGGACAAACATCACGCTTCATTTATAATGGAGGAGAGGAACCTCATAACAGCAACAGAGCAATCACCAAAGCCTGACCACAGACAACTGAGAAACCACCCCACCGGCACCACAGCCTCCTCCATGCCTTGAGGAACAGCCTCCCCACTGGGTGACAGGGGCAGCCACGCTCCCACCAGCCCAGTGCCAGTTCGGGGTGCAGCAGGTGCAGGGGCAGGGGGGTAGTCCACGGCTCAGGTGGGCTATATGACTCAGTGGGGGGGACTCTGCCTCTGGCGTGCAGGTTGGAAGATTGTAGGGAGTGGCCCTGGTATAAAGGTGGAACACCCACATCTCCAGGAAGAGGTGTGTGCGATTAGGTGAACTCACAGCCCTGAAAGAGCAAGCGCTGCTTGGAGCACACACTGCCCACGGAGCTTGTGTGTCAGTGACTGTGTGTGGGGGAAGAAGGGAATTAGAACTTTTCATGACTAGTTATGAAAAGTCTTTAGATATTTGTAGGCTTTTACTAACGCTTTTAATTCTCTGACTCTGTTTTTTCTGCTGTATTGCTGGTATCGATCCTAAGTATACGGTTCCCCAATTGCTGCTTAATTACATCACGTTAATAAATGGATTTCTTTTTGTGGTATAAAACTACATGATCTGAGCAGTTTTTCCCTGCAACAGTCAAAAATATATCGATCTTTACATTAATTTCTAATGTTCCTTAGCAGTTGTGCATACATAATAAAGAACAAACATGATTTGCAGGGGGGGATAAAAAAGCATTTTCTTGGAGAAGATTCAGTATTCAGCTGCATCCAGTTAACTCAAAACATACATCTTTTAGATAAGTAGAACCCTAAAGAGGCTCCAGTACCTGTATGAACTTTCTAAATTCCTTCACCTCTGATCAAAGTGGGACTCTCCATCATTTAAGTCGTTTAAAATTTATGCTAGCCTGCTTCCAGCGTTCTGACATTATATCCAGCATAATTAGAAATCCCACACATACGCATGTTAATTAAAAACAGATCTAAGAGAAAGGAAAAAATACATTGAAAATTACTAGACAACAGCCATGTATTTTTTGCTTCACGCTGCAGAATAGCAGCTCATAGATACAAATGAAGAAACAGGCAAGGTTAAAAACAGTTGCATTTTAACAAGTTAGTTCCAAGCTGGATTTACAATTGCAAGTTTTCAGGTTTGCTTGGCACTGCCGAGTAAGATAAAAAAATTTTTACCTCTAGGGAAACTAAACATAAGGTCAGTCTCAGAGATACAGGTCTTGCCTCAGCAAGCCTACCTCAGCAAAACAGAAATACCTTGCCCTCACTATTTTGCCAGCGCTGCCCACGCACAGTTACCATGGTTTAAAAAAATGCAAACCCGTGCCGCTCCCGCTACTATTTTTCTCTTTAATTGTGAAAACAAAGCCTCAGTCTGGCCAGATGGCTTCAGGTCTCCTGACTCAAAACGTCTCTCCCCTGAAGAACTACTTCATTATACACATAATATCAGATGAGAATTAAGCATGACAAAATTTCAATTATGTAGAAGAATGATATATGATCCCTAACATCACCTTTACCCATTTAGCACCTTCATAAATGGAAAGTTGGCAATGCGAGCAAGGCAGACTGTTGCACAATCCACACCTCCCAGATCACACAAGGCTTTGTTTCTCACAGTCACCTACCTCAGAAGTGTCTGGCAGGAACAGAGACAGTTCAGAATTATACCAAAGTTATATGCAAAAAAAAAAATCATGGCTCACACACAGGAAGTAAAAGTCATCTGAAGAAAGAGATAGCAGGTGACCACGTTATTACAGAAGTTGTCAATATTCTCTGCACTTCATACTGCGTGATCCATCTTAAAAACAAAACTAAAGCAGCAGAAGAATAAATAAGCCCAGGTTTACTCTTGGCTTTGTATCTTCTGGTTCCAGTACAGTGCTCAACCCCGCCTCATATTCCTATCATGGCAGCGTCTTTAATACAGAAAATTTTTTCTAAACTCAGAGTCAAAAGCCATACTCCCATTAACAAGAAGCTCTCTAAGCATTTCCCCCGTGCCAAAATTTTAAATGCATGAGACTTGAATAACAGCCCAGCTCCCTTCTGAAATCCTTCTTAGTGCTTCTAATGTTACAATCCTACAAGCTCAGCTGTTTCAAAATCCTTTCAGAAAAGGCTATACCTGAATGTCTAACATGAAGACTGAAGGGCAGGGGAATGAAATCATTCAAGGCAGAAGTTTAACATTAGATTGGTTAAACTACAGAAACAAAAGAAAGTGAGCAGCCACTGTAAACTATTAAGAGTTTACAAATTTGCATTTTGAAGTAATTACTGGAGTAAGTTGAAGGAAAACACAGACAGTAGTTTACATTGCACAAAAAGTGTAGCATTTAATTTGACAACATATAACCACTTTGCAAATCTGCAAGCACATAA
The DNA here is from genome assembly GCF_964199755.1 of Larus michahellis. NCBI lineage: Eukaryota > Metazoa > Chordata > Aves > Charadriiformes > Laridae > Larus > Larus michahellis. Next base: position 190,859,860 of record NC_133896.1, on the reverse strand, counting down.
AATCTAGGTGTATAATCCATTAAAATATATATGCAGTATTATATGTTTTACAGTTGGGGTATGACTTGCACACCTAAAAATCTTCAACTCTTCCCAACTAGTGCAAGTGGCTCCCTGCAAACTTTGTCTGAACTTAAACCAAACCGCCTCAGTGCCAGCGCTAGTTAAAAAATCCCAAACAAACCCCATTTCTTCATGCTCAAATATAGCCAGCTGTACAACAAACATAATTAAGGCTTTGGAATTCCAGGATTTGTGCGAGGTAAAAGAAGTTGATGAAAGTCATAATTTAGTTCTTTTGTATTTTGACCTCACTGCAAGTATAAGATCCTCATTTCCTGAGGAGAAATGTAATTAAGTCATGGAATGCTTGTACCACAGCAGAATGACTTGAGTTAACAGGACCATAAACAAAACTGAATAAATGATTAAAAAAAAAAAGTTATAGTACTGCAAAGATTCACAAGCATTTTTGAAACTATGTTAAAAATAGCTGCATGCCAAATATTAAAGAGGAATCTAATTCAGTAGTGATTTCCATTTTCAGCCCTGGATGTTAGAGACAAATTGCTCTTGCCAGTTGCAGAAGATACAGTATCCTGGAGTTTCCATAGGGAAAAAATAAACAGTGAAAAGCAGAAACAAACCCCCTAAGATTTACTGTACAAGGAGCTCTTCACAATCATTACGCATTGCAAAACAGTCCTACAGACTGAGACATCTATTACTGTCATCAAACTTCTTTGAAATTAATTCCTTAAAAATCTGAGATGATCTGTAGCTATTCTGAAGACTATTTTTTGCAATTCCTTAGAAATTCACTGTTTAATCTCCCCATTAGAGAGAAAGGTCACAGAGAACCTGTGGTATGCCATAGAAATGTATCATTTACACAGCACAAAATGATCAAGCCAGTAGTTTCTAGGGTGCCCTATGGGCTGTGGCTGTTGGGGTTTTTTTTTTATATTTCTAATGAAAAAGACAATGGCTTTGTTGAAAAACTAATGGCTTTGTTTTGATCAAATTAAAATACACTTTTAAGATTCTGTGGCATACAAAAGTAAAATGAGCTATATTCTAGCAAAATAAAATTTAGATTTTTGTGACAGTGAATTTTGACTCTGACATTCCAACTGAGTCAACAGTCTTCTATTTCGCTAAGTAAAAAGGATAATATGATAACAATATGTCTATTCTAAAAACATGGGGAATATTACACAAAGGATCACTGTGGCAGGAAAACTGGAGTCACTCATTCATCAGAATTTTAAGTATTTTCAGAATACAAGTGAACAAGCTACAATACACCCACAAAATTTATTTTTAAGAGGTCAGTAGGGTTGCTTGTTCTATTACTGATTGTCTTTGCTAACTATTCAATAAAGAAAATATGTTGAAGACATTAAATGTATAATGTAGACAATAAAATGCAATGTATGCAACATACCCACAGGAAATGCCAATGGGAAACAAATTGCCTAATTCTTGGTATTTTGCAACTGTCTCTGCAAACATAATATTAAGTCATTAAGACAGATAAGTAAAACCACCAATCACACTCCCTCAGTTGCACTAACAGGCTTGCCTCTCTATACTACTTCATACTCACTGCATCCATAATTCATTTGCATTAAGATATTCAGTAACCTCATAGCACAAGCAACATGCTTACCTCAGAGGATACACAAATTTTACATCCCATGTTCATTTTCTATGGACTCCTAAATTTGCTTCCATCTGATGAAACACAACACTTTACACTTTGGACACGTGCTTCTTTTTCTCCTGTTTTACAATTACGGAAAACTTTGGAAAATCTGACAGAGTCTTAAGGCAATGCTGGTATTGCAATGCTGCGGACTTAAAAAAAAAATCCAAGTAAAAACCGAAAGCACATTAAAAAATAACCTATTATTTTCAAACATGTTTGCTCATGAACACACAAGTATAATTTGAGTTTCCCCATTTACCTGTAGTATACAATGGCAGCATTCCTTTCTCCATCTCAAAATATGGCATTAATGGGAGAAAACTTAAGTTTTGGAAAAATTGCAGCCTTTAAGTCAGAAGTGGCATAGCATAATGAATAAAAACAGTGTCTTTCTTCAAAGCAAGAGCACACATTGTGCTTCTGATGTGCCTATGTTATTTTATTTTTGTTGGCTGCAGTTCCAACAAACAACCGAAAATGAAGATTACCTAATATCTGGAAAAGAATGACCAAATATAGCACCTGAGTCGTACTGTTCTGAAACCACCAGAGAACACACAGAACATGTAAAAGCATTACAAAAAAGCAGTTTCATTGCAAACTACTATAATTAATTTACTTTGGGCAAATGCATTTAGTTGGATTCTCAACTCATTTTCAAGCTAATGGGAGGGAATATTTCCTATATTTTCTTGTTTACCCTAAATCCACAAATGCCCCACAGTGGCAGCTCAGAAAGACTGGGATGCCACAGGGAGAAGTTAAGAACAAACACACGTGCAGCACAATATGCACAATGGAACTAATGGTGGTCTTTGAACTGGATCCAGAAAAGACCCTTCCAGAGCTCTTGCAAAAGATTATGGTATTGAGAAACAATTTGTGGAACAGACTGGGAACTAAAACCCTTCCCTCTAAAAAGAGTCCAGCGTCAAAAGAAATAATACAGAATTAAAACATCTAGTCACCACACATTTTCTCATAGACTGCAGATTTAGTGATCTCTGGTCTGTTTTCTCCTTCAAAAACTATCTACTCAAAGCATCCATCCAAAACTATATTTAGGTTTGTTTGATAAGAAATGTTACTGCTAGACATGTAACAGCCCTATAGTAAATAATGGTTTAAACCAAATAATCAAGTACAAGTTTGTGTAGCATGGTTAACATTTATTAATAGGCAACTACTAAAAAAGCATAGTTCTGTCATTATTAACAATAAATTTGATTATTAATAAAATAGTTTTTAATACTTTAATAACAGCCTCTTCATTCAAAGCATACCATATTCAAGATAGTTTAGGCAGATGCAATTATCACAAACCAAGGGTTGGATTTATGTTCCCATGCGATTTCCACTTCTACCAATCTGCCATTCTTTTTAGCAAAAATAGTTTAGATAAAAACTGCACAGTCACCATTTCAACCCTCCTAAAAGTTTGTCCTTTGACATTATTAAAAATTCAGGAACTACTATAGACTTGAATACTACATGACCTTTACTGTTCTTTGCTGAACAGAAGATCCATCAAACCATAAAACATATATGCACTTGTCAAAAAAGCACACATACATATAGTGAAAACTAAAAGATGACCTCCTAATCCTTTTCTAGTTTTCCTAAAAAACAATTTCTATTTTAAACTTATCAAAAAGAGGAAAAAATAAATATGTTCCTTTAACTGACATGGATTCTCCTCACCTGGCTGAACTGAAAACTTAATATTGTCTTTGAATAAACCAGCAGCACATTATTGTCACGGAATGAAGTGCCTTACACCTCGCAAATGCTACAAAAAGGGTGGCCAGTACTAGTCAGAAATAAGATCAAACTCTGGGCTTACATACGTGCTACAAGATGAGAAATTCCAGAGGGAAAAGCCTAAGGCGAGGCTGAAACTCACGAACTACATGCTAATGAAGTGGAGTTCATGAAGTACCGTGTGACTGTACGAATTACAGGAAGGCTAAATTGCAGTCTGGATAAAAGCATTCTCTGCTGAGCACATCCTTTAGGAACAGAAAAGGAACAACTGGAATTGTCCATTGCTGTGAGTGCCAACAACTAAGACAGCTGTGTGAGAACCTGGTCAGAAGTCATGTTCATTTTTGTTAATATTTTTGTTTAAATATGGCAACAAATGTCAGCTTGACTTAAATTTTCATTTTTCCTCATTGTCTTTTTTTGGGGGCCCTCTTTTTTTCAGCCAGCTGGCCGGATAGCAGTCACTTCCAGAGTAACTGAACCACCACAGTTTGTCTTCCATCATCTGTTTCCTAACACAGGGATTACATTTTGTGGCCTATAAACACCGCTGCATCTACTACTTTATTGCTGAGCTTATGGCTTATAAGTCATCCTTTTAAGACCTAATAATTTTGTATCTTTTTCTATTAGTAAATTTTCACACTCTCTATAAAGCAAGTTAAGAGAAACTGATTGAACTTAAACCTAACAACTTCAAATGGTCCAGTTGTCACACAACAGAAATATTTTAAAAACTATGGAAGTGAGGGGTTTGGTTGTGGTTTTTTTTAACCTACAGTCACACAGAGAGTCTTTCAAAGTCATTATTAGCACTAGGTAATACATCCTTTTCTTCATCATGCTGGAATGAGGACAGCATGCAATACAAGCCTAGGTAAATGACCATGCTTATTACTGGTAAAATCATAGAATCATAGAATGTGTTGGGTTGGAAGGGACCTTTAAAGGTCATCTAGTCCAACCCCCCTGCAGTAAGCAGGGACATCTTCAACTAGATCAGGTTGCTCAGAGCCTCATCAAGCCTGGCCTTGAATGTCTCCAGGGATGGGGCCTCCAACACCTCTCTGGGCAACCTGTTCCAGTGTCTCACCACCCTCATTGTAAAGAACTTCTCCCTAATGTCTCATCTAAAGCTACCCTGCTCTAGTTTAAAACCATTGGCCCTCGTCCTATGGCTACATGCCCTTGCAAATGGCCCCTCCCCATCCTTCCTGTAGGCCCCCTTCAGGTACTGGAAGGGCGCTATAAGGTCTCCCCGGAGCCTTCTCTTCTCCAGGCTGAACAACCCCAACTCTCTCAGCCTGTCCTCACAGGAGAGGTGCTCCAGCCCTTTGATCAATTTCATGGCCCTCCTCTGGGCCCGCTCCAACAGATCCATGTCCTTCTTAAAATGGACCCAAACAATGAAGTTACGTCTCATACAGAACTGTAGGAATAATTTCAACCTACTTGATACCAACACCAAGATTTTTATTGCTTTTTTTTTCCTTTTTTATTTTCACAAACCCCTTAAAATTGCTTCAAGGCTACAGAAGGATCCTCCCGTAGATACGGATGGTTGTGTTCTATTTCATCAAGAGTGGTTCCAAACAAGTTATTTGAAAATCTTCGCTTTGAGCTGTAAGCAGCAAATTATTGTAAAATATGCCATCGCTCTTAGGAGTTGCCTTAAATCAGTAAGGTGCATGGAAGAGGCTGTCTGTCTTAGCAGTCAGATACTTCAACATTTACAAATCATGTTTACTCTCTCTGTCAAATCCATAACAAACAATGTTTTATGTCTTAACTAGAGCTGGTAAAATCCATATGTCTTGCAATAGTACTTGGCAAAGTTGTATCACTTTGTTTATTAAGGAGCATCTAAGACGAGAGCAAGCAACCTGGTGCCACGCATACTATCCAGTCACTGTATACAACAAAAGTGTTACTTAATGAATCTGGAGATGACAAATGAGTCAGTCTTTCTTCGTTACTGCATGATAATCCAACACTCAGTCAACAAAGAGAAAGCAAACAGTAAAATGGAGCAGGAGAGCATTATGCTTTAAGCTAGCGAAGGAGCAGATGACTAAGTATTCTAAGAATTCAGAACCAGCTTTCTAAGAATACTGGTTTGCATAAAGCTGCTATAAAACAAACTCTCTGGGTGTCTGAGATAAAAATCACATTATAGAAGCTCTCTATTTGTAACCATTGTGTTTATTAACAAAACTAACCATGACTGTAAATTTACCAGGTAAGTTTTGTTAAAAATACCAGAACATAATAAGCAGCAATGGCTTCTGAAATTCGTACACTACTTCTAATCACATCCTGTAGCGTGGAGGCAAGCTATTCTCACACAAAGAGTTTCTCCTATTTTTAGAAATGTTTACAATCAAATAAACATAAGAATATAAAATGATCACTGCTTCAGAGAAAACTGATTTTCAAAGTTGCCCCTGAAGAATCCAACTACAAAACCATGAAAACCATAAAAAAAACCCCTCATATCCAATAACACCTTGTGGATTTTCTTTCCCCTGACATACGTGGTGCTTCATAAATCAGCTGTACAACAGGTTAGTCCCTTTGGATGGCTGAGTTCATAAGATGGCCTCCTTATAGTAAAAGGAAACTGAACTGGGATTGCAAGGAAGACACACATACGCAACAGAAGACTTATTTCCTGCATCTTTCATCAGAAAACAAGCTTAATATTAACAGCACTTCTGGAAACAGCCAGGAAATAAGGGCTATGAATCGGAGTAATCCTAAGACACACTTCTTACCGACTAATGTTTACACATTTACCAGAGTTTGTGTTATAGCAGTTTTGCAATAGTTTCTCGTATGCTTTTGACTAAAAAATCACTCAACTTCTCTCCCCCTCATTACCACTTTTTGCTTCTATTAAGTAATTTAATGGCCATCACAGAGGACTACTAAAAAAACCCCAACAAACAGAATACTTAGCTGTTGTGTTTAAAGATACAGTGTACACATAAATCAGTAACACTGTTATGGAGAGAAAGTTATTAGGACTCTGCAGGCATTAAACTCCAAAAGTGAAAGTACCCCAACTTGCAGAGGTGATAATCACCCAAAGGGCATATCAAATTCCAACAGAGTTCAGGGTGTTAACCATTTTTTGAATACCAGGCCTCCAACATGGAAAATTTTGTTCTGCACTGTTGGGTACAATCCTGATACAGAAAACTTGCCTTGAGAGCAGCATCAAACACTACAAAGGATCCCTCACCGGCAACTAAAAACTGAAGCAGCAAAAAGCTGATTTCTTACGGGTAGCCAAATACGGCATACTGAGGGACTCACGGATTCCCTCCTCTCCTGGCCTGGTTAATAAGACCTGCTGCTCCCTAACACCTTCCCAAGTCCCAAAGAAGCAAGGTGGAGCAATAATTCCAAAGGGACAGAGACACACGTTGTAGATAACACAGCTCATCACAAACACATAGATGAACAGGAGACAGTACTGCATTGAACACCCACACAAACACAGACAGCACACGTAGGTCCATCCTGTTCCTAAGGATCGATGCTCAGAGATAAAAGAGCCTTCGCTTGTGCCTCTATAATAGCTACCTCCCAGAACCCTCTGCCGTGTATTTCTCGGACTCTCATCCTGCTTGCTGGGTAGTCCAGCTTGAAGTCTGCTAGCAGATATCACACACATCACGCATCACAATGCACAGAAAGGCATTCACAGAAGGAAAAAAAAAAAAAAAGAAAGAAAAAAAAGGAGTTCAATAGGATAGGATAAGCCATGGTGATCAGGCAACAGAACTTCGCCAGGAAAATGTACTAACCAGCTGCCTGCGTAAACGTAACTGCTTTTTTTTATCCCTTCCTTCTCCTTTTTCCCATACTCATTCCTCCCCACTTCACTTCGATCCTTCAGTCCCTAATTCCACCCCTTCAGCACTCTTCAATACATCCTACATGCCTTTATTCAATAGCTCCCCCTCCCCAGTGTGCCTGGCATTCCAGAGAGTTTCTTCCAGTGAATCACTTCAGCAGGTTTTGCAACAGGGATAATGGCTTCATCGGTCACCTTCGCTGGTTTTAGGAGCAGCTGATTCAGACAGGTCAAGTTGGATCAGTTCTCCATCTTGTCACTGTTCCTCTGGTCATTATCTGCTTATCTGAATAGCCATTAGCCAGATATCCTTACACAGAGGATCTCAAAAAGAAACAAGCTTTTGAGACAGCTTAGTTCTTATTTCACTGACATTTTAGCATTTTTAGTGTATTATTTAGTTCTATTTTTTATTTAAAAGCATTTAAGCATGATTTAAAAATACATTTTCGGTATACTGTAGTCATTTAAAAAATCAAAAATAAGAGGCAAGAAGAAAAACTTAATGACAGCTTAGCATAGCTGCAAATCATACTAAACTATTAAAACAGCTGGTGGTGAAGGGCAATGCTACTCATTCCTACTATTATACAACCCATCTTTCCCCTACTCCTAGTTCCAGCCTTTCTTCCATCTTTCCCTATTCATTCCAGCACTTGTTCTTGTATCTTGCTGATAGATTTTCATGAGTCCTGAAATATCAGTGCATCTCCCTTTATCACACTTGCTTTTACCATACTTCTACCAGGTAAAAATTACTGTTATGTCTGTCTTATATGACAGGGACTGGAGACACAGCAACTATGTGACTCACTTGAAATTAGCTTTTCAAAGATGCCACACATTATTTGCTTCAAGTGCTGGGGGAGTTGTATTATCCATATTTAATAAGTAACACAAGTCAGCAACACCAGGGCAAATAACAGGGCAAAGCCAGATTTGTCTTTCTTACCCCAGATGTATGTTAGAATCATAGAATAGTTTGGGTTGGAAGGGACCTTTAAAGGTCATCTAATCCCAAGCCCCCTGCAATGAGCAGGGACATCTGCAACTAGATCAGTTTACTCAGTGCCCCGTACAACTTGACCTCGAATGTTACCAGGGATGGCACATCTACCACCTCACTGGGCAACTTATGCCAGTGTTTCACCACCCTCATGGTAAAAAATTTCTTCCTTCTATCTAGTCTAAATCTTCCTTCTTTTAGTTTAAAGTCATTACCCTTTGTCCTACCACAACAGGCCCTGCTAAAAAGTTTCTCCCCATCTTTCCTGTGGGCCCTCTAAGTACTGAAAGGTTCTCTTCTCCAGGCTGAACAAGCCCAACTCTCTCAGCCTGTCCTCATAGGAGAGGTGCTCCAGCCCTCCGACCATTTTTGTGGTCCTCCTCTGGACCCACTCCAACAGGTCCATGTCTTTCCTGTGCTGAGGGATCCAGAACTGGACGCAATACTCCAGGTGGGATCTAACCAGAGCAGAGGGGCAGAATCACCTCCCTCTACCTCATGGCTGTACTTCTTGTCATGCAACCCAAGGTACAGTTGGCTTTCTGGGCTGCAAGCACACATTGCTCAGTCATATCTGTCAGAGTGATTTAAATCCTCCAGCAGGATGACAGCCTGTGAGTGTGATGCCTCCTGTAGCTGAAGTAAGAAGGCTTCGTCAATAGGCTCCCCTTAATCGGGTGGCCTGCAGCAGACACCAACCACAAGGTTCCCTTTGTTGCCTCGGTCTCCAATTTTTACCCATTGGCTTTCAACCTGCTCATGGCTATTCTTCAGGGGCAGCTCTTCACACTCTATCCACTTCTTCATGTAGAGGGCAACTACTCCACCTCCCCTTCCTTGCCTGCCCCTTCTGAACAGCCTGTAGCCATCGATCGCCACACTCCAGTCATGGGATTCATCCCACCAAGTTCCAGTGATGGCAACTACATTCTGAGATGACATCTTATTTTCCTAAGGGAAAATTTTTAGGTAGAGAAGCTGTAAAAGGATTCAGAGGAAAAAAAACAGCACAGTAATACTGCTGAAAGTGTCAGTGGTGAAAGAGACACAGAATCTCCCTGTCTTTACCATATAGAAACACCAGGATAGGAAGCTAGCTTTTGCCTGAAGAATCAAAGACACTTTCAGTTTATTTTTGGTTTTGCTGCAGGCTGAAGAGTTACATTGCCCAGCATTTACTAAATGTAAATGTTAAGATTCAGAAAATATGCCTACATCAGCAAAGTTCAGATTTCTAGTTTGTACTGGTGTAGGTCCATGAACAATAGCAAGTGCAGACCATAAACTAGTGCCAATATAGATACTTTTGCTACATCTAATGATATACAAAGTTAGGGAATAAACAACATCCTTGCTTAGCTTTCACTGTTAGTAGTTCCAACGGAGAATTTTCGCTCCATTTTTAAATAAGGCTAAAAAATGTTAAGGTAATTATATTTTAGTCACTATTTTTTTCAGAATTAAAAACTGATTTGCACTGCTTTATGTATAAGCAAAGGCTTATAAGACATTCATTTAACTAGTAAAAATGCTTTTTTCTCTGCTTTTCTGTTGTGCTCTTAAATAGCAACTTTATTCAATAATAAAAAAGGCTCAGTTCTACTTCGAATTTAGGTATCCCACAGAATAATGCACGTCCAAAAAATGGGCTTATTTTAGCCTTGGCTATCAACATCAACCAGAAACTGTTTCTATACTGTGGTTAGTCTATTCATTATGGCTAGCCACAGGATACTAGTTTGCTATGTTATTTGAAGGTTTTGTTGTCTTTTTTAATGTACGTCCTTATTTGCTGTTTCCTGTTACCCAGTGGTCCCATCTTCATTCACATTCATTTCAGACAATTCCGCAAGGAAGCCACAAGCCCTGCCAGTCAGGGACCTCAGCATAACCCTTAAGAACCTACCTTCTTTCCTACCTTCCTTTTGTTCAAAACCGTGCAAACTAAGCATCTCATCTATCAAGGCACAGAAGCAGTCCTGAGAAGCCACAACCAAAAAAAAAAGCAAGAAAAGGATTTTAAATCTGTTTCCAGTTCTCAAATAAAAAGGCCAGCTGAAATAATTTCAAACATATTGTAAAAATACATTCTACTTCTAAATTAACACAGAATAATTCTGAACTCGAATATAAACCAGATATTTAAATAAAGTATCTTTTTGGAGTCTAGGATATTCATATAAAGAGCAAAAAATTACCCAGGCAGATAAAGCTGTTACATTAATGACACTGTGGTATCAAGACACTCCTCTCTTTCTACAGTCAAATGATAGCACTTTCACTATAAATAAAATGCCTTTAGTAAAAACAAACTAACTAAGCCTTTGATGTTAATACCTACTCTGCTCAGTATGCTTCAATTATTATCACCAGCCATAAAACATCTTACACAGTTTTGAAATCGAGCATATTTATCTAAGCTTTGCCACCTCAAAAATAAAGATACTTTAAAAAATACCGCAGTTCACTACTAAATTTATGGAACACTAATGAAAAATTCCCTGGTGACAACAAGATGACTGGAATTTTAAAACCACTTTAAAACTTAAATTAACTGAGGAGGTGCCAAGGACGTTTTAATATGCTTAGATCACGAAGTCAAGCCAATAGTAAAATCACTTATTCATCTGGTTTAACCATGAGAAGATTCTGTAGGATATTACTCTAGACAAACATCCTAAAAAATATTCTGTATTTTATGCAGTGAAAAAATAAACTGAAATTAATGATCTGAAAACACATTTAAACAGTGTAAGATTTATAATGATTAGTTACTTTTACACATGTGCAGAGAATTTGAGTGGACAAGACTCCATGACAGGAGAAAAACCCAAATGTATAACATTTAGTCACACTAATAAAAATGCTTATGAGCCGCGAAAAGAAAATATTCAGAATTACAAAAGAAAAATATGTTGCTCTTTTCTTAAAAAAAACCTAAGTGCCACATGGCATAAGATAAAACTGCTTCCAATATATATAAATACACATATGTAAAAGATCACTTATACAATTCAAAAGCTAGTCACTACTCAGTACTCCATCTCACAGTCTTGGATAGCAAGTTTCTTAAGTTCCTTCCAACACAGAAGAGTTGGACCAATGTATTTCATTTGCTTATCTCCACTTCAGAAACATAATGTATTTACCCCTATTTAAAAAACTAGCCTTGGTTAAATTAATCTGGTTACATTATGCCTCCCAAGTTCCTCCTGCTTCTCTCACAAAAGCCACATGCATGCCTCAATTTTCTTTGTTCCCTCAAGCGCGCTTACTGCAGTATAAACAATTCTGAGAAAGTCACTGCTGAAATTATCCTCTTCTGTTACTAGGAATAATAATAATAAACAGGTCACATGAGTTCTGAGGTTAATGAAAAGTTCTCTAAATTCTGAGGTCCAGCTAAGATACAACTGTAATTTTCAAACTGTCAACATACACGAAAGACAGCTGTATTTACTGATTCTTAGCTATTAGGAACTTAAAGGAAGCAATAACATTCTAGCAGGGACAAACTCTATCATCAGTATTCCAGACAAAATTCATGTAACTTCATCATTTACACACAAATTATGTTCAGTTATTGGTAGGGTAACAGACCACAAAGACAGCCACTGCAGCAAAAGATATTCCAAATTTTTTAAAGCTGACACTACCAGGGACTTGAGGCATTTTTAGGAAAGTTCAACCCACCACTGCAGAGACAATCATTCTCAGAAACAACCCTTGACAGGAATTGTCTTTTTGTGAGAGAGACTTGCTTTCAACAGATACGAAAAATAGGCAGTTCCGTGTCATGCTTCTCATCTGAGGACCATAGTGAGTCTATATTACCATCTCCCACCTTTAAATTGATATAAGTCTTTCACTTCTTCCAAAAATGATTTGCTTGCTTACTACCCCTTTCTCTTGCACATGCTTTCCACAAGTTTATCTGGTTGGAAGTTCAGCTGCAATTCTGCAAGTAAGCCTTGCAAAATTATCAGCCTTGTACATACGAAGGGAAAACTGCAATTCTAGATGAGTACAGAGAATTACTCCTGCTCAGCTGGTTTAAACCAAACATAAGGAGGAATAAAGGTGTATACAGTCAATGTGCTCACAGTTTTTCAGTCCCTCCAAAAAGAGCACAGATTTTCTGAACAAAAGTTTATTCTTTCAGTAGCAGTCTGCCAAGCTTCTATGAAGTCTAACTTTTCTTAAAGAACTGGAGAGTTGACATTTTTACTATTTGCTCATGTAACTTGCATAAAAACTTCATTCTTCTACGCTTCTTCAATTCTACCTGGATAAACTTAATCCTCCTGTACCCAGGGTTCATCTCCTGCTTTTACATTCATCTGTGAAGATCATCTGAAATAGGCAAGGCTGAGAAAGGAGAAGTCCTGTTCTTAAAACAAAGATTTTAATTACACAATCTCTGTATCGGGCAGTCTAACTCTCCTTTGGAAAACTGCTCAACACCCAGAGTTTGGTTTCAATTCTGGCTATTGCTTGTTTTTTTAGTAGTCATAAAAGAAAGGGGATGTTCTTTCAGGAAATCCTCAGTTTTCATGTCAAGGATCTGTAAACAGAGTGTAATAGCACTTTCAAGCTTTTATGTAATGAGTATTTTTCACTTGGAAACTACTGTTGTAGAGAAACTGTCCCAAGTTAAATTCAGTACTAGATCTCTTCTGCCTCCCATTCCAACAGATCCAAACACTTACAAATAGTCTCTCTGACTTGGAAGGTTCAGCAACACAAGTTCAGAGGGAAAGGTTTTCCATACCTTTGTTTCAGTAAGAATTTATAAGAAATACCTGAGTGAACTTTTACACACACTTGGATGTTATGTACCTGATAAGACTGTTTCATGTTTCGCATACCTTACACTACACCAAAGGTTTTTCTTTGAAGTTGCACAGTCTACCTACATCTTGATTTTACAAAGCCATGGGGATACCCTGGTTATTGGGGCAGTCCCCATTCCTGTGCCTCCAAAACATCAGGACTGTCTAAAGAGACTTTAAGCATATACAGCCACCATAGTTGGGGACACACCTGTATCGACACTGTGTTACCCTAATTTTCAGTAACCCGTGTCATACTTTGTTAAATGACATTTAAAAAACAAGAGACTGAAAGTTACATCGCTAGAGGACAGACCTGGAAAGGCAGAATTTTTCTCTGATACATTCTGTTGCAAATATACAATCTGGTTTTAAAGCACTGTAGTGATGGTGAAAAGGATGTCACATATTCAAATGACATTGTTTTTCTCATGCTTTAAACACAACAGTGAATTCACGCTCATGCTTCCTGCTTACGAAATGAAAACAGTACTGTACTACTGAAGACTCAATGTCATTTTTTTTTAATAAAATGAATCACTTCAAAGTGAATGGGTAACAGAAGTTAGCAAAATCAAAGTCTCTTCACACTGAGTAATTTCCCTTGTCAAGACATTCACCTATTCCTGAACTTTTATATTACAAGTGTGCTTGGTGTTTATGGAAGACTGTTTTCACTCAACGATTCCCAAAGACGACTTGTTTTTTTCAAGTAAAAGCTAATATAGAAAAGGATCCATCAAATACTTGGTATCAGTAATAACATATATTCTTCAATTTCTGTATTAAGGTACTTTAAAAAGCACCAATATTGAAACATCAAAATCAGTATATCATAACAAAAAGATATTAGGGGAAAATATCAGGTCAGATTGGAAAACCTGAGAGAAGAGAAGCTACTGCAGCTCCATGGCCCCAGGTCCAACCTGTAGCCGAGTGAAAAATGTATTCCCAGTAGGCAGACACACACAAAGAACACGTATGCATCACATATGCATATATACAGAACTGGCCACATAGATAACAATGAAATACACACAGAGCACTCATACAAATACAGGCAGCACAAACAGAATACATATACACACTGACATACACCCACACGCATGATGTGGATCCATCCTGCAGCAAGGTTCAGACACTCAGTCTCCCCAGCTGCTGGCATCTGGAGATAAGAGCCCCTGAGGCTGTAAACACACAGCTGGCCAGGACTCTCCTGGTCCTCCAACAGCCAACCCCACTGTGGTTTCGCCCTTAGAGAGCCACACACATACACAGATCTCATCCCTAGAGGTCCCCCAGACCCTACAGTCTCTTCAGCAAGCTGTCCAGGACTTCCTTGATCCTTCCAACCGCCAGACGCTCCCGTGGTCTTTCCCTTAGAGACACACACATGACTCCCTGACCAGTTCATCTACTCACCAGCTAGTCAGGGTTCATCTCTGCCAGTACTCGTATGCTTGCACATCCCATACTCCCTCCAGGCACTGCCACCACAGACACACCAGCCTCTGAACACTGGTCACACTCCAGTGGACAGTACTTGGTTTCACTCACCACCGTCTCTCCAGTAACTGGCACCATAGACCGTGTAACCTGCAATCCCACTCCAGTTGCTGGCACTTAAGTCCATTCAGTCCAGTCTCTCCATTTGCTGGCACCACAGACAGACAGGGCCTCCGACTCATGGTCCAACTCCAGTTGCTGGCACTCAGGCCCCCTGCACACACCCTGTGTACAGAATAGGGAGTCCTTCACCCAGAAAAGGAGTTAAAAAAGGAATTTAGTAAGATAATACAGACTGGACTGATAAGGTGTAAGGCACGGTCAGACAAGTATACTGACCAGCAAATTACTTACAAGTGACTGGTCTTCTTTATCCATTAAATACCCCTATCTTCCCATAAACATTCCTCCTCAAATCACTCCCTTTCACCATCTTTGTTTCATCTCCAAAGCATGCCATAATAAATCCTGTGCAATCCCAAAACGCTCTACCCCTGCAGCCCCTAATGTGCCCTATACCCCAAGGCAGGAACCCTATCAGTGTAAAAGGTGCTCCAGCCTTGACTCATCCTGATGGGTCTCACACCTGGATAAATGGGGCTGAGGCTTCCTGGGAGAGCATCTTTTCCTCCAAGTCCTTAATCTGTGTTCCTTGCCTGCCTTCGAGCCTCTGTGCACCTCTGGGCTTGTGGAGATTGGCCTTTGATGAGCTGATGGACCTGTAGTAGCCGGGGCAGGGTATTATTTGGGCTTCCCCCTCTCGCACTGTTTCTCTGTGCTCCTCTGTGGGGCTGCAGCTGAGCTTTAGTTACATCACCTAAAAAAAGGAGGCACAGCTGCACCAAAAGATGTTAATTAAAACATTCTTTCAACATATCAACTCATAA
This sequence comes from Larus michahellis, assembly GCF_964199755.1. NCBI lineage: Eukaryota > Metazoa > Chordata > Aves > Charadriiformes > Laridae > Larus > Larus michahellis. Next base: position 190,844,292 of record NC_133896.1, on the reverse strand, counting down.
CACAAATTTCCACATAGCATCAGACCAAATATTCATCCCTCCAAAATTATAAGAATTAGAAGTATGTCTGTCTTTTTAATGCAACAGCTATGCTCCAAATATTACCTTTAAAAAAGGTAGTGATAATAATACAGTTTAATTTTGTATGATGGTTTCATTAACCGATGTAAAGCTAATGTAAATTAGCTTTTTGCCTAGGTCCAATTTATACATATAAAAAACCAACACCACGACCACCTCACCAAAAAAAAAATATCTAAGTCTCTGTTCTAGCTAATACAGTATTTTGGGAATCATTAAGTAATCAAATGTTAATTTATCTTACCCTGTCAACTTAACTTTGAAAACAATCTTAGCCTTATTTAAAGTCTTCTGAACTGGAAAAACCTGATTTCATTACCTCCTTACGAATTCATGTACAACAAGGAGATAAAGTCACCCCAAACAATACGAGTTATTAAACCAAAATCTGGGCAATGGTCAGATGTAAGCCACTTCAGTGCAGCTCTAAAAGCATTAGATCCAGTCGTCTTTCAAAGTTCAATATACAATCAGAATTACTCTAGGCATTCTGTTCCTCAAAGCAGCAAGAGAGATACTAATTTCCTGTTCCAGCATAATAGGAAGTGGGTTGGTTTTTTTTTGCATGCTTGACACAATACTTTGAACATAGTATTTTTATAGGCATCCTCCTGTTATTCTAAATAGAGTGCCAGAAAAAAAAATCATATTGTTGAATATACACTGAGTGTGTCTACAGTAGCATTTTAGTTCAGATCAGGAATCCAGAAGATCAAGCCTCCTTACCGTCACCACTTACTGGACTACAAATACATTGCAGAGAGCACATCAACTTTTAGAGGCAACTAAACTTGAAAATACACTCCTAAAAGGTCAGACAGTCTAAAAGATCAGAACAAGTAAAAAATAAAAACCCTTTAAAATTGTAACAATAAGGTGACTGGGGCCTCAGCACCAACTATTTTGCTTTCACGTTCCACTCTTACTAATTGTGCTAATTGCTAATGTATACGTAGACAAATCTCTTTAATTGAATCTATCCAAATGAAAAATCACTAATTGTACTACAGACACAACTTTCACTGGTAATTTCAATTACACCTGCCTCAAGGTTTAATGCTTAAGAAAACCAAACAAAACAAAACACAAAAAACCTCATTAAAAACTACCTCTGTTAGACCTAAAATTTAACAGATTACAAAATTACTTCAGCTTTGAAGCAGTTTTTCTATAGGATTCACAGATTTAAACCCTGAATAAGGGATTAACGCATCTTGCTTGAAGTAACATAGTGACGCTAATCCACTGACATTTAAGAGGAAGAGTTAGTGGCTGGAGACTGATTTTTAAGGAATGCGATTATGATACAGAAACAGCCTAGAGAAGGCACAAAATTTTTTCATCAGTGTTTATATGCATTAAAAACACTCAACTGTATTAAATCCACTTAAAATACTGTCATTTAGTATTCCCCATCACACAGAGGAACCCAAGCAATCAAGTATCTGAAACAGATATTTCCTTTGCCTAAGAAAGGCAAAACATTATGACAATATCAAAAAGGAATCAGAAGACAGATAACAAGACAGTCATAAATATCTCGGCACATATGTTTAAGACAGGCAACTCTCAGACCACAAGCAATCTTGGAAACAATGATACACACAACATTAAAACTTACATGGAAAAATTTACAGAAATCATAAGTGAACAGAAAAGCAAAATATATTTTTACTACAGCCAGACAGACTTAGAAAAACAATTGCACAAGGACACAAACAAAATAAAAAAGATTAGGTTAGAATTTTGAGGTACTCGTACTCTGCTGGTATTTACTTTTTCTGTAAAAACAGAATAGGATTTCAAATCAGTAATCAGCTGCATACTTTACATAAGATTACTACGTAACATATAAGAATATATAAGAAAATAGCTAATGCTACGTTATTACCTCAACTCATAAAAGTGTGACCAGGCAGTATTACTGTAAAAAGTAACATACTTCCATAAGTACGTACTGTGAGTAGCAACCAAGTTCATAATGAAATATATACACAACTTCTTTGAAAAAGTTCTGTGTAAATAGCAAACTTTGTTCTTAAAACTGATCCTGAAAAGCCCCCATGACTACACTAGAAAGACCTCTAATTTTCATGTTACGGACATAAAAACATGCCTTTCTTTCCTCCCAGCTACAAGAAAATAAAAATCCAAGTTTTAAGTCCATACGCTTGAAGTGTATATATGTGCACACATAATTTTCTCACATGTCTATGAACACACACTTGCACATTTGCAAATGAAAGAATACAATGCACAATGACTGAGGCAGTTCTTTACTCAAGTACATCCTTGTTTGAGAAACTGCTTTACACAAAACTCTGGTAAGCAGTAATTTCAATAGCCAGTATAATTTGAAATATTTTGCCTGCATATAATTATGAGACTAAAAACAAATGTGTTTTCATGTGACTAGTTACCCCAGGGAACAGCCTGGTAAGGAAATACATTCTCATGGCTTAACTGTGGCTTTATCCGGCAAATAAGTACCCCACCTCCCCTACAAAGGCCTCGAGAGGCCTATACTTGAGCACCATGTATATACACACACAACTCAAACAAGAATAAAAAGTAACTGTGATCTATAAATTACATTTTCCTCAAAGTCTTACAAGTAAATGTGAAACACACACATTACTCAGATAGTCTCACCAAAACAGGGAAGACTGATCTGGTAACCTTCAGAAATTTTGACTCAACTAGACCTCACAAAGTAAGTTTTCGCTATAATAAAAAAAAAAAAAAAAAAAAAACAAAAAACAAACACACACACACAAAACCCCACCAAACAAGCACAAACAGGCCAATTAATTTATTCTCAAATGAAAATTAGCAGTGTGGAAAATATGATTACACAACGACTCTTGCCATTTGCTAAAAGTCATTGGACAGAGAAATATCTGGGCTACAGTATCCCACATAAGCCTATTTGTATTTATTTTCTTTACTTGAATTAGTTCATAATTAGTTTTCATATTTATTTCATTCACTTGAAGCAAGATACTGGGTAGGCAATTACACATTATTTGGCTTTCTCCATACAAAAAGGGTACATATAAGTAACAAAAGACTTTTCCACACAATCATAAATTAATAGATTCAGTTACAAGGCATAAGGTATTTAAGTATACAATCCAGCATCCTTCTGTTAGAAGCTGAAAGTTACTGTTTGGTAGTAAAAACTGGTTTTTATTTTCATAAAATTTCCCTCATTAAATAAACATTCTGAATTATGGATCCACTTTCTTGCACAACTAAAAAAGAAAGCAAAGTACTTAAAGACACCCTTTTCAAGGCGTTACACCTCACAATTTGTTTTTTCTGCAAAAAGAGAAGGTGGGCTCAATCTTCTTTTCCCTTCATTTTTCCTACATGTCAGAGGGAGGCCTTTAAGACTCAACTCTTCTGTGAATTAACTAGTTTCATTACTGGAAAATGGAGATCAAGGCAAAAGAGAGGAGGAGCACATTTCCAAAAGCTGTCTTTAGATTTAGCCTTGCCATCTAACTCTCCTTTCACATACGGTACCAATGTATTCATTGTGCCGTTCTAAGTTAACTACTAAAATCGTTACTTACAAATTTTGCTTCAAATTAGTAAACTGCAGTAAAGTTGGCTAACTCAGGCTATATCTGTAGGTCAGTGTTTACGTAGTAGTTTTATGAAAGACCAAGAGCCAAAGCTTCTTTTTTATCTAAAAAAACTACCTATTACTACAGTGGAAATCCAGTGGAAAGTCCCTAAAAACATTTCAGATGATGCAGTCGAATGATATTATTTAAACACTGACTTCCTCCAGGTAATTTACTGCCAGGTATGCTGACTGACAAACATTTTAAATGAAAATTAAGGAACACAGAGCAAACCCCCAAGGAAGATACTTCCATGCTACTAAACTGTATAAATGCAGTACAGTAGGTTATAAACTAAATTACCGTTCTCACTGTATTTCCTTCTTCTTTAAAACTTATAGTTTACTATATTTATGAGGACAATACAAGAGACAGTTAAAGGACATCTGATAATATCCATGTTCAAAACCATTCAATGCAGCTAAGACAGTAAAACCATAACTCTGCTACTATTTTTCCAGTGGCCTAATGTACTGCAGTTATTCCTTGCTTCTAATCCTTTAGCCATAAATACTAAAAGAAAGCATAAGCATTCTCAGGGCTTGTATTATTGAAACATTATTTAGAAATCTGTCACGTCCCAACATACCTGTTGCCTGTTCTGTTCCTCATCAAATTCTACAGTTATAACATGAAGGTTCTCACTAGTTCAAATCTATCACTCAGAAAGTCTATAGCCTTTGATGGGTAAATATTATGGGGATAAATAAAAAAAAAATTAGAAAGATTGTTAAATGTTGCATTACTGTTTTGTGAGGTAGAAAAAATATTGGTAAACACATTTTAGAATGGAAAATTCAATTTACGAAAGACAGTTTTGCGAGAATTACATTCTAAGATGTTACTTGATTAAACATGTTACTGGTCTTCAAGTTAATAATATTGTAATACACACACAAAAAAATAAATCAAAGAAACAAAATCCCACATAACAACAGTGATACCGAATAGAACAACCCCCAACGTATTTCATTACCTAACCCATTTTACACTAACATATGACTGAATCATAAAAGTAGTCTGGTATCATCTTGCCACAGACGAGTTCTCTTGCAGATTTTAATCTGATTAAATTCAGAAAACAGGTTTAAACTGTCTTGCTTTTAACAACTACAGTTTCTGGTATTTGCTAAAGAAACTAAAGAGAAGAAACACAAAGAAAATAAGTATCTGTCCTCCATTTGTCATTTTCTAATTGGGGGAAGAACTTTCACATATTAAAACCATATATAATGAAGTTACATAGCAGCAATACTGGAGACAACAAAAATATAGTGCAGTTAATAAAAATATCAGAAGACAATTTTCTAACATTCAGATACTGGAATAGAAGAACAAACTCTTCCAATATTTTATTATTTACATTACTGCTGGTATGGCACTACAGTTTCCCCAGGATAGTCCGGAAGTAAGAATTAAAACCAAGGCACAACATGTAAAACCAAGCTAGTGAGCAAGAATAACTATCTTTCAACAGCTATAATTGCAAAGTCACATTGTATACAGACATCTATACTACTGCTCTCACAGTGACACAGACACACTGAAACTCATTTGGAACTAATCAAACTCAGATGGTGACAGCAGGCCAGCAGGCTCAATACAGCACCAGTGACAGGAGAGTTTGCCAAGAAAATAGGCTGAATAAACCTGTGCTGAGGTTTATGTAGATAAAAGATGACAATAAGCTATCTTCCACTGCTATAACTACCATACAGCCCTCATTAAAAGGAAGTTTTAGGCAGTGTATCCGTATTACATTTTTGTACCAAAGCAAATTTCTGCATGCATTACGATACATATTTTTGCTCTAGCCAAGTCACCAAGAGTGAAGTCCCATAAAGTATCATTTGTTTTAGAAACTGGGAAAATCCTACATACATCAGTCAGAAGGGATTTTGCCAATAACTGCAGTTATGCCTACCTTTCACACTACCTGCATTTGGATGTACCAAATTCGCAGGAAAAAAAAAAGACAACTTATTTTGCTTTGCTTGGGCGCACAGCTTTTCCTTAAACTGTCTTTAACTCAACTCAAGAGTTTTCACACTTTTACCCTTCTGATTCTCCTCTCCATTCCACTGAGGTGGAACGAGTGAGCAGCTGTTTTGGGCTTAGCTGCCTATCAGCGTTAACCCAGAACAAATAAGTAAAATTTACAGCCACGCCACTTACAGTTTAGTAAATTTTAAACAAATTATAGTTTAGTAATTTTAAACACAGGCATTCCACAGCTGCCATCAGAACTTAAAAGGAAAAAAAAAACAAAAACACAACAACAAAAACTAATCTCAGACAAAACTGTGTTTCCTAGTATTCTTACTAAGCATTTCAGTCTTGAGTGCTAAAAGTTCCTCATGAACATCTTGTAAATGGAGAACTACCAACGTACCCAGAATAGGGTTTAAAATCATAGAATCATAGAACCATAGAACCTTCATGGTTGGAAAGGCCCTTTGAGATCATCGAGTCCAACCATACACAAAAAAAAACCCCACAACAACAACAAAAAACCCTGCAATCTCTGCCACTAGAGCATGCCCTGAAGTGCCACATCTAGAGGTTTCTTAAATACCTCTAGGGATGGCAACTCAACCACTGCCCTGGGCAGGCTGTTCCAGTGCCTGACCACACTTTCAGTAAAGTAATTCTTCCTAATATCTAATCTAAACCTCCCCTGCCACAGCTTCAGACCATTTCCTCTGGTCCTGTCATTATTCACTTGGGAGAAGAGGCCAACACCCACCTCTCTACAACCCACTTTCAGGTAGTTGTAGAGGGCAATGAGCTCTCCCCTCAGCCTCCTCTTCTCCAAATGATAACCAAGAACACCATATTCTCTTTTAAAGTGTTGTAAAGGCACTTCCAAAATGCTTTAACCCACATCCTTCTTTCATTATTCCCTAGACAGACTAACAATGAAAGTCTGCATTTGGTAACAAAGTATGTCAGAATTGATGTCAATACACAACTGGAGCAAAACTCTACAAGTAGGTTTATGGGTAAGTATGTCAGCAGATAAAAGGCACAAATGCAAAGCAAGGTCGTAAACAGAATTTAATCACCTCAAGTATTCTTCCACCAGGAAAATGCTGGGAATTCACAACAGGATGAATACCTCACACCTGTCCCACACTAACAGTGATCTGGCAAAGTTCAGCTACTGTGTTCAAAATCTCATCTTGAAGGGCTTTGAAAGATATAAAATAGAAAAGCTATGATTTAAAGAGGAATAAAGATGCTGAAAAGGAAGCCTCCAGACGATGACGACTACACGCCGCTTGCAAAATGATATCTTGGGAATTCAAGATACTTGGGAATGCCTCAGCTAAACGGAATATGCTTCAGCTGGCAAGAACAGGTAAAATGGGTTCATACCTGAGCCTGCTTTGTACAGGTGGTTGGGCCAGATGACCTCCAGGGGTCTCTTCCAACCCAAGTTATCCTGTGATCCCATAAAATTTAGATACAAAGTTGGAATAAGCTTGCAGGCTTTTATTTAATTAACTGCATGTTTTAACTGATACTTGTCTTTTGATTTACAAATATCCTGTTTAAAGAAGCTGGTTTTGTGAAGTTTTAATTAGGTCTTAACCAAAAGTTTCAAAAGGGAAAAGTTACCTCCAAAATCAAATGCCAGTTGAACCAAAATTATTACAAGTGAGAGAAAACACAGATAAGAAACCCAAAAGAAGTGAACAAACCAGCTTTGCCATCCAAGAAAGGCAACTGAAGGGAAATGTTTCAGAAAGACCACAAAGGGATCTAAAGTGGAACCCACACTTCAATCATTTAGAATATTGAAAATGGTATAGGTAAAAATCCAAATCACTTACTGTACTGAGTGAGCAATGTTTCTTTGTTAATTCCAAGACAGGTTAAAGTAGCTTTTAATCAAATCATTTATGAAGTCCAAAATAAGTCAGTTAAGCATGTTCTCGTATAAAAACTTAATATAAAATGACCATCAGCATCTTTCACTCATTTATTAATTTCAGTATGTCCTGAAACTTGCCATTAAAACTTTGCCTAATTTATGGACAGTTATCAACACCTCTTTCACCAGTTGGGAAAAAAAAAAAAAGCTGACATTAGCTCACCTTCTCTGTCCCTTTTCCAAGTCATCCCTGCCTGAAACAGAAGCTTAGATAACACTACCAACAAGACACTCCTTATGAGAGTAAAAGGCCAACATAAGACTTGGAAAAACAAAGAGGTACAGGTACACCTCTTGCAGTACAAACATACAAAGTTCTTTCAAAATAAAATCCAAGCTGAGTCCAGCATAAATCTGCAGAAGGAAGGAAAGACAAAATATGGAAGAGGAGAAGAGAGGAGAAGAGAGGAGAGGGGAGGAGAGGGGAGAGAGGAAAGAGAACACTCGAGTTCTAGGCAGGGGCCACACGTTAGCATGGTTTCTCGGTGAAACACCCAATACATTATGGTCTTGTGTGAATCTTTGGAGCACAGTTGCTGAGGTACTACCAGAGCTAAAACTAGGAACGAAGTGTGGAAGGAGTGAACGAGTCCTTTCTCCTTTTTCACCTACATTTTCCTTTTCTCCAGTTCACTCAACCTTTCTTTTCATCCTTTAAAAAAAGTACTTATTTTGTTAAAATACCTAAAAAATGTTTAGTGCATCCACCACGTTCTACTGAATACTGGCATCTGCATTTAACCCAAAGTTTGTGCTCTAGTAAGCCAAGCCAGCTTTCATCACCAATATGCTTTTCTGGCATAGATGCTTGAATCCTTTTCTCTTTGTTCCCAAGCCTTTCTGAGCATAATCCACTAACTCTATTTTTATTGTCTTAGATATGGTTACCTGGACATCAATACCACCGATTCACCTTAAATAGTAAGACTGCTTAGCATGCAATTCCTTTTATGTCACTGACACTTCTAAAGCTGGTCTTTATGCACTGGCTGTAGCACCAGTACATAAAAAAATCTGATGTCATCTGCATTCCACCAAGGGTGGAGGCAGACAAACACTTTCTCAAAATGAGTTCCCAAGAAATCCACATTTCATAAAACCAAAACATCCTGTTTCTATAAACAGAATTGTCAAGCAATCCATTCTAGAATGGATATTCAAGGAGGGGTTCTTAATTGCAAAGCAACTTTTCCTGTATTTGATTTAAAACCTTCTTCAACATTAGAAATAACCTTCATTTTTATGTTCTTAATTCATGTAGCAAAACATCAAAGGAGACACAAGTGTAAAATTATGGCAAGGAAAAAAATACTTGAATATCTTTAAAAAACAGCGTTAGGAGCTAAAACTTCTACACTACTGAAATAAGTCGTATTCTATAATCTCACATGAACATACTGTCTACTAGAAGAGCCTTTTTGATTTCTTCATACCAGAACAGTCACTTTGATTTGGCTGTGGAGCATTAACCTGACATCTACTCAGAGAAACTAAACAACATCCTCAAGAAAGTCATTAAGCATATCACATCAGAAAATTTTGAGATTAATTTCTTTACAACCCAATATCATTCAATATTTTCTAGACTTCCCTCCCTATAATTCAAAGCCATTGCTGATAAAATCTGCAAGTGACTGATGTTAAAGTTGCTATAAGTAATAGCAAGGCCAAGAGGGCCTGGAGCACTTGGTAGATTAGACACAATCAAGCTTATATTTAACCCTGTCATACCCTGTCACACGAGAACTTGGTAGGTCAGGTTATTTAACCCTGTCATATGAGAACTTAATGACACAACATCAAAGAATGCAATCATCGTCTTGGAAAGTGACAGTGTAAGCTTGGAGTGACAACAACCATGAGCTCCCACCAACTCTAAGGTGCAAATTACTATCATGAAAGTCAGGTACATTAACAGCAACTATTGATAAGCAAGACACGCATTACCCCACTGACGGGATTTGGAAAACACCTCACAAATTGCTGCGCCCAGTTGTTAAGTTAATAACTAAGTGAAAGACAATAAAAAGGTTAAAGCACCCAAAAACCTATGAGGATTCACAAATTTACAAGATTTGGTATCTGAAATCATATTTCACAGCAGAAGATCAAAGGTTTGTCTGTTCAGACTGACTCACAAGCCCTTGCAACATTCACTTCAGCAATGTAAGATATTAGCAGCCTCAACTCTGCCCCTGCCAGCTCTGGTGGCAATTACCCTCCCTAGAAAAGGGGCAGCAGGGGGAATCATGTGCCAGCTCCTCAACACCACAATTCAGAGCCAATCCTGATAGTTTAAATCCCCTTTCATCACCATTTAGCCCTGTCACCCTCATTAGATGGGCAGTACCTACCAACAGGAAGCTACATGGACAACTGCCGTAGCATCTTTAATTAGAGTAATAGGAATTACCCCTCGTTAATCATAGCTCTTAGTTTATTAAGGACATAGGTAAAAAATAATTTCTAAACAACTGCAGACGAGTGAATGTCTGATATAGTGGATTAGCTGATCTAGTAGTTAAAGAAAAAAGAACAAATGACCAGAAGTTGAATCTAAAATACAAAATAGCGTGTGTAATTTCTTTTATTTGTTTCTGAAGGAAATATATAATTCGTCATTCTATTATCACCAGCATAGTTTAAAATCGAGACAGTACATATGAGCCATACATTTCTTACCTAGATACAAAGACTCAGTCAGGGAAATTTATGGCCAGTATCAGGCAGAGGGTCAAACCGTATCAACATAAAAGTCTCTTTTAGTATTAAGACATATCAATTATTCCATGCTTCAGCAAGCATAGTCCACTAGCCCCAGAATGAAAACAACAGCTTGAAATAAAGTGAGATACATCTGGTAAAGAGCAACAGAAGTGACTAAATATTCTTGAAGTATTAGAGAAATTCCTCTAAAAGAGAGCAGCTTGGTTAATAAAGCAAAAAGCCTTAACAGCTTATTGCTCTCTAAAATTTTCTTTTTTGTAACACTGCTTCCCATGGATTTAATTACACTATTCCACAGGAAAGACATATAGTGGTTATGCTCACATAACATTAATTTAATAACTTAATCGTAGTAATTACCAATAAAGTAATATATTTCTCCCTATGTCCCAACTTCTTTCACACATCTTGACTGGCCTGTCCTTAGGCTATACCTATTTCATGCATCAAGGAAGGATTTAGAAACATATAAAAAAGTAGAACTGTAACATGCATAAAGTAGAGCAGGTGAAACATTTTATATAATGCATTTCATATATTTAATACACAGAAAATGACATAATGTAAATGCATTAAAACTGAGCACAAAAGATACCTGCGGTTTTTACAAGCTGAATCAATTACAAGCAGAAAAGTACCTTCTAACTTCAAATACTTTTATTTTTCTATGATGAGAACATTGAAAAATAAGATGGTTTTGTTAGAGACAAAGAAGGAAAATTTTTAAAGACAGTCTAATTCCTTCAAATATTGTTAACTGAGAAGGTGATTTACCCTCAATAAGTCCCATATAAAAAATAATTTTTAAAAATAGAAAATATTCTATATAACTATTTGGCTAGAGTTTGTAAGCAAGAAATGTAAACAGCTTAGAATACTTAGCCATCAAAACATGAAACAAGAGATTCTGTTTCAGAGGGCCAGCTGTATTTAGGACAACTGACAAGGTTTCTGGTTAGCCCGGGTAAGCAGAATTCAACTTTTCTGCAGATGGAGCATAAGTATCCTACAGAAGCTGATCTGGAACGATTCTTTTTCATAACTGGTTTAGAACAAAAGCATTTGTATTTTACAAACAGTAATTTTGTAGGTAGATAGGTCTCAAACTTTAGCACTGACACAGAATTAATAGTCGTTGAAGAGTCACTCGCTAGTCTGGCCATCTCAAATTTCTGTGATCATGAAGTTGATCAGAACTCAATTTATTTTGGCTGTATTTCCAGACTACTGTGTTAACAAAGCCTTACACTGCAAATTTAGAACACAAAAAAACAATACTGATTTCTCAGGAGATTTCAGAACGAGTGTTTTATGGATGTTTATGAGCTACATCTAGAGCAACACTGCTTCTCATGCAGAATTTGTCCATGCTGATTTCACTCACACAAAAAAACCAATATAATTGTATTTTTATACAAATTCTAGTCAGAAAAGCTTTACTTGTATTATTCCCACTGGTTCCAATAAAATTTTGGGGAAGAAGCTAAAAGATTTGGGAGGGATGTAGAGGGAGGCAATATCCAGCCATTTCATAAATCTTGTCCTTTTCAGACCTTTTACTGGTGTAAGATTTTTCAGATTTAAATAGTGAGCCTCTCATTGTTCTCCTGACTATTCCAAACTCCTGGTTATGTAATCATCCAAACTATTCAAAAATCAACCAGAAGCCTGTATTTATTATAAGCACACATTCACATATAGTAACTGGTGTACTTGTTTCACGGGGGGCAGTGTTCGGTGGGGGTTTTTTTCCACTTTTAAAGGTAAATCCTACTATACTGGATAGAAGCATAAGGGAACTTCACCGACTCATTCTATTCCCCACGCATATAGTCTCAACTGCAACGCTCGTGCTTCAGTATTCCCATAGCAAAGCCATGATTTATTTCTTCATTTTAGAGCCTTTCCCTGTAGAGGCTAAGCCTTATATTCATTCTTACTTCCCTTTAACAAGAACTTGTAGAAAAGCCTCTTTTTTTTTTTTTCAGGCTACCATTGCTTCATAGATAAACACAGCTTAAATTTTTCTGATAAACTGGATGTTGGAAGGCCCACATGGCCACATCTCCCACAGCTTAACATTTAAGTGCATAACTAAAATGCTTCAGTGAGACTACCAATTACTGCAGTTATGTTACTACCGCACAGAACTGTTCAAGATTCCAGAGCCATTTTTAGCCTTGGGCACTAGGCCAAAAATAATCTTTTCAGTTCTCTAAGAAGCCAAATGTACAAAGATATGAAAACTGACAGAGGGAGTACAGCACTTCTTGCCAAAATACTGATTTTTTGTTAAAGTTAATACTATTTCATATTACTTGATTCTTAACTGATTGCAAATCTATAGTGATATTCTTTTACAGACTGAATATTTCTGAATCGTACTACTGTGCTTCTGTGCCAGATGCTACTATAAAGTGAGCTCTTCATTTCTGCATTGTGCTAATACATTTAAAATTGCTCCCAGGACTTAAGACCATAATGAAAGTATCAAGGTTTATTTCTTTACTACTATCCCAATATCTGCCAGAATAAAGCTTCAATTCAAATGCCTCAACCCCCATTCTTCTACGTATCTTACAATGTCTTGATTGAGACGTAAAATAAAAGACAGAGAACTGAAGCTGGATTCCTTTCACAGTTTTGTCCTTGATCTGTTCTGAAATCTGGATTAAGCGATTCAAAATTTCTGTTCCTCAGTTTTCCCAACCTGTGAAATCAGAGGTAACTTGCTTCCTTATAGAACAATGAAATAACTCACTGAGAAGAGCAAGGTTTGCAAGGTAATTTTTAACAGAACAAGGTCTATGCTAGAATCAACTAAAACTAGAGATCAGCTCTTAAAGTTATTATGTTAACACTCAATATAATTGCATAAAAGGCTTTTACATTAATCAAAATACAAGAAATTCCAAAGACTACTTTCTCCACCCTTAGAAGTTCCTGACTGGTTGGCTGAATGTCAGAGTTACACACGGCACACTTTAACATAGCAGTAATAGCTGCAATACCATGATACAAAAGAATATACTGAGAGAGTGGCTGTCGTGCCTCTAAATTACCTTACAAAAATTTGAGCAAATTGAAATTATTGGATGTTTTATATTAGCTTATCTTTTCGTTCAAATCATAAGACCCATACCACTTGCATCAAAGATTTTCTTTGAAGAGCTTGCCATATATCACCTTTACTTTTCATGTTGAATTTGAATAAGGACATGGGAAAAAGAAGCCAAAAGATGGGGAAGAAATGTGCCAATTTTTTAAAGGAAAACACGCAATTTCAGACTCAGCAGCCTCTTTCATCCCCCCCAAAAGACCTCAGAAAAATAAGGGATTAAACTACACATTGTCAAACTAACATGACAGTTTTGAAAGTTCAGATGATGAATGGAAACATCCATTATAATACAGCTATAATTCAGTAAAGCACTCTATTAGTTTCTGCACATTTTGACTAAAAAACTACATCATTACTCATGAGAGACTTAAAAAAATAATCAACAGCTACACACAATGACGAAGTATGTTGATGTTGTATACATCTAGGTACTGATTCTGATAGGTCTTAAAATAAGACAAAGTATGGGAATATAAAACATTTTAGGTGGACCCAACAAATTCTTGGTCATACATCTTACTTCAAAAATACTACTAAGGAGGGAAAAATGCCACCTCTGGTAAAACTTGCAAATGACAAGACCTGTGTGAGTGAGGGAAAAAACAAGTCACTAACACAAAACAATCTGAACTGGCTGGTAAGTAAAACACAGGCAAAGAGTAGGCATTCAGCCAGACTGAAATTCAAATCTTGGAACAGGGATAGCAGGCAAAACTTACCCAGTAGGGAAACAGCACTGTACATAGTGGAAGGCAAAAAGACGGTTTTGTTGAACTGGGATGAACTCAAAATAAAATTTAAAAATAAACCCTAGCAACACAACATAAAACAAACATGTGAAACCTCGGTTTAAGCTTCTCCCCTTAACCTATCACAGCTGCTGTTTAATAACCAGGGCATCTTCCCCCCGCCCCACTGACTGCTGAGAAAGCTCTTTTCATCTTTGACCAGAAATCCCATCCCAGAAATCGTCATATCACTGTCCGTATTTTTTAATTATATAACATATGAATGACACTATGTTCTTCCTCTTTCCCCATCACATAAACAGACAGCTTTGCTGTTACTACACTTGTCGTGCCTGAAAAAGACTGAACTGAGTAAATTCAGCTAGGCCTCAATATTCTCAAAATACAGTAATATAATAATGACGATGGTACAACCTGTCAAGTATTCAATAGTCTTACCCCCTACTTCTCCTGTTACTAAATTTATAAACAGTTAAAAAAGTAATTTTAGTAATAATTTCACTTACCATGATAGCAATTTATTTCACTATCTTTAAATTATGATACAAGCTTCTTACTATACATGAACTGTTGTATTTATATTTTAGTATCTTGCTTTAGTTCCTGTAAGCCTCATCCAAGGGTGTATTCTGCTCCACTTATTTCCTTGGATTAGTCTCTGATCCAATATTCTTTTCCCATCCCAATTCTTTCCCATTTTCCAAAACTTCTCAATCCATTTCAGAGATCACCAATTTATCTTTGCGCACACATTTTACGAACCTGTTTCTTTCTATTCACCAACCAAAAGATGCAACTTGTCATTCATGCTTTTCTCTTCATATTTAAGTATAGGGGGGGGGTGTGTTTCTCATCTGATTTTTTTCATTTTTACTTTTTGCCTGTCTAATGTAGTGCTACACAGGAGTGATGCCACTGCCACCAAAGATGCAAGCTTTAGATGTTAAAAAAGCCTGACATGTCTGTATATACACAATAAATCAAAGTGAAATTGTCATTAGTAGTTACTTTGCTACTTTTGAAACATACTACATCATATTATAATCTACAGTATAAAGAAACCAAGGCACATGCCACATTTAAATATACTTCTAAGCGTTTTTTTTGCTGAATTTAGTTTCTTTAATTCAAAAATTTATTTACCTTATCTCCTCCACCCACATATTAATGCTAGCTGTCCCAGCAGTGTCTCCTCCTACCAGAAATAAGTATTTATAGGGCTGCATTAGTAGAAAAAACCTAATTGGCCTACCTAGTTAAATCAAAAAGCTAGAAATTAAATCTGTTACCAATCTTGCATTTTATAGCACTGCAGTTTTGGAAGGAAATAAAGTTCTGTTAAAGCAGGTGTTTCACATCTACCTTGATATTGGCAACATCCACTTCAAAAAGGAAGGGTTATCAAGAAAAGTACAGAAACAATCATGGGGAGACAGAAAACATTTATAGTCTTTATAACATTTGCAATTTATATATGGAAGCAGTCAGGGTATTTCAATAAATTAATCTATTGAGAAACAGAAGAGGTAACAGACAACAAGTATCTTCTAACATATTTTTCTATTTGTTCAGTACAAATAATTCCCTCCATTCTACGACGAGTATTTTGAAACCAAAACCACTTGTGCAGGTTCACATCCTGCAAACTCAGTATTACCACAACTCACACCAAGGAATAAAATCACCGAGCTACAGAAAACCAACATAAAAACCTTATTCATCTGGTAGCACAGGTCACTGTCAACGTGGTGCTCAGCTATTTCATTCTGGGTCTGCTTCTCATAAAGATCAACTCAAGAACTCTCTTCCGATATTCAAAACCCCCAGCTACTTCCAGTAACTTCTCTAACCATACCTAGAACAGCTACCTCACAATGGCATCATGAAATTATCAACTAGCTTTCAACTAAAGGAGCCAGAATTCCCACAAGCTCAGCTGAACATGAAATATTTCATGCAGCTTCAAAACTGAGTGCAAACCTCAGGCTCCAAATCAAATGCAAAACTAACCCTCATTTGGCTCTGCCAAGATCCTCGTCTCACTCACAAGTTTTGACTTTTTTTTTCTTCTCCTTTAAAAATATTTCTCCTACAGACTGGGACAGAAGGATAAAAGACTGTTATTGTTATTTCTATTTTTAAATAGTTAGGAGGTTTACAGATATTATGGTGTTCTGCACCATACAAGGAAAGAAAGGGATAAAAAGGCAAGCTGGCCAGCAAGACACCCTTAGGGGAAAGAGGCTAGGGAGAAGCGTTAGAATTTTATAACTGAACTCCTCCCACAAGGACACATCTACCCACAAATTTAGCAGAAAGTAATTATTCCTCCTGAAGCTCAACTCCTCAGTAGCCTTCCAAAGAACCACTCTGATCTGTGTATTATACCTTGCAAAATACGCTCAGCAGAGAGCAGTCAGAAGTCAGGAGACATAACACCCATTTCCACTTTTGACAGTGATCTACACGTTGAATACGGGTGATATAGTTTCTGGCTCTTTCAGTTTTACACATGGGAGAACACTAAATGGGTATGCTACTTTCATAATTCTGGTCTCAACAGAACACATTAAGGATAGCTTTCTGGTTTCAGAAGTGCCATTTAAATTATTTAAATCATATTGATCTTAATTGTGAATTAGGGATCTAACCAGCTTGGGAACGTTCACAAATGTAGCATATGCTTACTAACAGAGTCAGCAAGAACACAGCAGGCAGAATGAGCAGTCTCTGGCTTGGGGAAGTTGCTCATCCTTCCTAGAATGGTCATTCTGATCTGCAAAACATCAGTCCCTCCGTCCTGGTTGCTTTTGCAACTCTGTAAGCAGCAAAAATGTCACTGGCTTTTCCTTCTGCAGGCAAATGGATGCTAAGCTTCCCAAACTTAAATTTAATAGTTAATCTTTTAAAGTATGAATTTTAAACTATTTTTGTAGGATAAAACCTGTAAATGTCATACATATGAGTCAAATAATTTTCTCTATGTTTATCTAATTCTCTGTTCATAAAATTTTAATCATCATTATTAATGGAATTGTTCAAGAAATACATCTTCCTCAGTTGTACAGATATCAGAAGAGTATCCCAAGCCATTACACTCAACCAAGAATATATAGCTCACCGCTCACTTGCTTATAACCCTTTCCCTTCTTTCACTTCCACTATTTCATATATTTTTCACTAAGTACTTCATAAACTTTCACTCACTTTGTATGACACTTCCGCCTTTAAACAGTATCTTCTTCTATCCATTTTCTTGTTCAAACCTATATTACATTGGCATTTGCTACCGTTCTCTTCCAAGTCACTGCTCTACTGGGCAAATATTCATTCTACTTTGTCATAGCAAATTCTCCCCTGATCTCTTCCCCTCACAAAAGTATTTAGTGTTCTCAAAACTCTACTATAGTAACTGTATTAAGATTCACATTGTCTCTCCTGCTTTACAAATGTCTAAACCAAAATGTCTTTTGTGCCAAGGACACAAAAGCAGCAGACCAGGGGAAGGAAGAAAAGGAGGCTCACAAACCACGTACAGATATTTGGCTTCTACCTCCCACAAGGCCTGTGACCACATGCAAGTAGATCTTCAAAAACAAAGTTGTTCAGCTAGAAGCATTTGAAAAGGAACCTGTAACACCTTTACTACCATAGTAGGGCTTTTGGAGCTCTGAGTCAGTCTTTTCCAAGGCAAATGGGCCAAGGGCACACAAAGTGACAACACTTCTACAAAAGAATCAGTTTTCATCCATTTACACGCACAGCATGACCAAACATGGCTTTGGCAATTCTAGGTAGAGCTGTTTTTCAAACAGCCACCTTAAATTGGAAGTTAACTGTAAGGGTAAAGGTTCAATAAACAGCTGAGCTTACTCCTCCTGAAATTGAGAGGTTTCACTCTTCCTCCTACCATGTGTTTTCTTCTGCCTCTCAGCCCTCACACTAGTTTTGAAGTTTCTCTACAAAGCAAGTTAGCCAAAAAAGAAACAAAACAAAAAAACCCCACACTGGGGAAGGAGATGGACGGACACACACTCACACGCAGAGTCAGTGCTAGAAAGCCATTAATCTGCTCAAGCCACATTCTGAAACAGTAACCAGGCACTTGAGTACTCCTAATTTGTTTCACGCAACAAAAGGCACTCTGAGCTAATTCATTTTATTTCATGCTGAGAAGAGCCCAACAGCACCTGCAAAGTCACTGACTGCATTTCAGCTACAGGGGTATAAATCTCCAGACAAAAGAGGTAACTTTCAAAAGCACAACTGACAAGACTCTATACAGCATAAGAACTAATAGACTCTTTTCAACAGGAGTCAATAGCCCTGATGTTTATATGATCCACAAGCAAGGACATACTCAGACTTGGGGAAGAAAAAAAAAGGACCAAAGGGCTTTAAAGGGTATTCTGCAGTTATAAGTTGCTAAGCATGTCTATGCTTCTAAAAAAATCATTTAGTTTGATAAAGCTCTTTCGCAAAGCATTGATTATCAGGAAACAAAAAAAAAAAAACTAGAATGAGTTAATACAGAGATGTCCAGAGACACCACAGTATGAAGTTACCATCTGAAATTGCATTTTTACTGTTGGATACATAATAATGAATACCGAATGGATTTATCTTCATTGTTTAGCCTTGATATAAAGGCAGATTATATAGTAATCTCAAAAACCAGTTACATCCCATAAATTTTGGCTGCAGGGCAATATTCAATTCATTTGTGAGAATAAACAAACATACTTCCTCCTCTCTTCCTCTCCTAGCACACTTAGGATGTTATTTGTGTAAGAGACAGAATAAGTAAGGTTAGAAATCTTCAAATAAACACAGGAAGGGACTGACTATTGAACATAAAGAAGAAACAGAGGTGGTGTTTTTTTCAGATTTGTAATTAAAGATGTTGGTTTTATTGATATGAGTTTGGATAAAATTTGCAAAATGAAAGGTCCTCAAGAAGCCTCATCCAAAAAAACCACAATGTGATCAAAATATGAATTCAAGATGATGAATTATAACCTATTCAAAGCAGTAATTATCAGAGAGAATTCTTAAAAGGAGAGGGACACGTCAAATCTCCTTTCTTGCCTAGTGACTAAATAATAACCAAATTCTAAAGAAGAGCCCATTCAGTGGTCATTTTTGGTTTATGAAAGCGTGCGGTATCACAAACAAACTAATCTGTATCTGTAACATCCTTCCCAGTACAACCTGCATTTATAATAAGTGGAACCAACTGCACATCTACTGCTATAATTAGAAGAATTCCCAGAAGTGAAGGAAAAATTATGTTAATAGAAGAGATGAAGAATATCCGTTGAGGATGAATTATGGCAATCTAATAAACACAGTTGCTTATTTAAAAAAAAACTAGGAAATAAGAATTCTATACTTTTTTATTAGCAAAGAGGACTGAAAGGAACCTATTTCATCTGAACCAGTATCAGTCTTCAAAACAAGAAATAAGTATTTCAGAAAGACAAGCAGAAAGAGCTTACAGCTGTTGGATACAAACAAACGCATTCCTGGACTTAACTGTGATGGAAGACAACTTGTAAATTTGTTTGTGTGGTTTTTTTCCCCTTTACATGATCCCACAGGAAGCACTTAGATGTCAAAATTCAAGATAAAGCATCCCAAAAACTAGAATTAAAACTCTACAGGTTCTCAGATAGCTGCTCAGGTGCTACTGTGATTTTTTGGGCCATCTTGGAAACAAATCCATAGTTATACAGTCCAAACAACTATTTCGAAGATGCTGCCGGGCTGGCTAATATGTCTTCAGCACTGCATTGTCAGAACAGTACAGTCCATTTATAAACATTTAAAAAAAACAGCAGGTAGGAGTTATTTTGTCTAGTGACCATTGTAACGTACAAAAAATAAGTACACAATCTTTCCAGAATTTCATACTGTCCAAACAAGCATTCAAAGACTTTAATTTGTATTTATTTTCAAACAACCTAACACTTGATTAAAAAAAAAATATTTGCTTCTCTCCCACATCATCACAAAAAGTAGCAAGTAATCCTTCCTCATGTGCCTAAGCCACACAATAGAAATGCATGGAACAGGTATTCACCAGAAAAGGTTCGGAGGATCTATCTTCAGAAATATAGCCAAAGCCTACAGAAAGAGGCTGAAGTGATACAGGCAGACATGGTTACACATTTAAGTAACAGCTTTGGGCCTTTTTCTTCCTCTTTTATAAAACAACATGCTTCCAGCATTCCCAGTGGTTTTGAGGAATATAATTGCACACTATTACTTAAGAACTATGTGATTACTGTGCCACTGTCTTCTGCATAACCCAGCCTGTAATAAAAGTGATAAGAATAGCATTTATTATTTTTGAAATGGTTTTTGCAATGCATCCACACTGATGTGGTTTAAAACATCTGACTAAACTCAAGATGCTTTACATAGAGGTTTTATTTTCTTCTAACAGTACTGCACACCACACAAACTCCCTTCTGTGTACAAAGATACTGCCTGAAAGTTCATCTGACCGGGTCACTCAGCTCTTGAGCAAAACTCTCAAAGACTGAGGAAGAAATGTCCTGTCATGTCTCTATAAGCAAGATGTATTCAATGCAAATACAAGTCACAGAAGAAAAAGCATACCAAGAAGCTGCACAAATAGAAAGTGACAAGTATAGTTAAGTCTCTACAGTTACTATGGAATGTAACTGCAGTAAGAACTAGAAAAGCCAAGCAATTCAGTCCCAGCTATTAAAGGCAACCAGGCTACATCCCTTTCGTGAGTTTATCAATTGCTATATAAAATCCAACTTTTAACTTCAGGAAAAAAATAAATGCATGAACAGAGAATTTAAAATTTAACACTTCTGTCTTCCTCAGACTTACCTAAAGCACTCAGAACTTTTCTACAAACCAAGCTTGGTAATATTTTATTTGAGAGTATCCATATATCATTATTTTCTCAATCCAAAAATACTGTCAGTATCTAATTTTAAAACACTATCAAGATGCAGCCATGGTTTCAGTTTTCTGGAAATCCCCTGATCCTCAGATCTTTAAACTCAGTCCCCCAGCCGAGTCTTCTCTAAATCAACGACTGTCCTTATTTTTCATTAAGATTGGCCCTCTTTAGCAAAACAGCTTTAACAGTGAAAGGCTACCCCTAACCCAAACACCAAAGTTTCAGGGCTTCAGAGACATGTCAGCACATCAAATGCAAAAGTCAAAGTCATTCATTGTGAGGACATATTCCAAGTAGCACGAGAAAGAACTGGTTTTATGCTATGCACATTTATGGAGAAGAAACAAGAGAAAATTCCACCAAGAGTTTGCCCCAAGAGCTTCAGAAATCTGGGCTCAAGCCAAGTGTCTCTTCTGTTTATATATTCTACTTATGTAATGTAACAAGTGAAAAGGAACACAGATTTTTCAGAAATTTATCAACATACAACTTAACTCAGAAGGCCAACAATTCCCATTAAGCAGTTACAACATGCTGTTACAAACAAAACTATAAAGTAACTATAGATTAACACACGGTTCTCCTAAAAGGGGACAATGAAAAAAGGGCTGCCGTTGTTACAAGACTGAGACATGGGCTACTCTACACTGCTGTTTATATCAAACTAAAACAGAATGAAAATCCCATTCTACATTTAATTTCATATTGCATGTCTTCCACGTAAACTCTGACAAAAGTACATTAATGCTTGAAGACAAAGGCTACCTTTTTCCACAGCTCTCCTCTGAACAGAAAACTTACTAGAACAAGTAAGCATGTAACAAGCAGGTACTTACCTATACATACAACACACAGGTCATGCTTGCACAGAACACACTTACACTATATACAAATACTAACATGTAATCACTGCCAATCAAAGAATTTTTTTCAGTACATAATTTTGTTTTCCAACAGTTTGGATCAATATTAGGTCAAAACAAACAAGCTAACTTCCTGGATTTCCAAACTACTTATATTTCATGCCTTCATTAAACTACAACTTTAAAAAGGAAAGAAGATAAAACATCTTGCTTGGGGAGACAAGCTGAAAGTCATTCTTCTAACTGCATGCAGTTCCACTATCACATCGTATCCCTTTCACTATCACATCTGTTACCGAGTTAGTTAATGGTTAGCATGGCAATTCATGCTACCAATTCATGGTAGTTTCATTCATCAAGTTTCCTTCATATTTCGCTGATACTGATATAGGTGTTCATACGGACCGCTGTGAAATCCATTCAGCAACAGCAAACAAGCGAGAGTGCTAAACAATTACCACACATCTGAGACATTACTCTGTTCCTTATAGCTGGGATAGATACAAGTATACAGTCGGCACATATGTTTCCATACACAGGAAGGCATAAATACCCTCATGTGCAGCAGTAGTGAGAATTTAGGTTCGTGTTATCACATGTTTGCATGCAGGTATAGCACCTGCTGTTTTGTGGGACAAAAGCAAGTGAATACTTGTCTGCTCTTTTGCTGTTACAACACAACCATCTTCAGCAGGCAAATGGGGACATAAAAGGGCATGCGGAGGCGGTACACTAAAGATCTTAGGAATACACTAATATATTTTTCTAGTGCCAGTTTCTGCTGTTCTACATAGTGACACTGTGTAAAGAATGGATTAGGTTGCAACCTCCAGCACAAATAGGGGTAGGAAAACAGGTATGATCCTTTGTGGGGGTCTGCCGCCTTAGGTGAGAAACAAGTGTGCCTTTTTTCATGTTGGAAGGAGGATGTGAGGGCAAGATAAGCACACACTGGATGCACCTCCCCTCATCACTCCTGCCTGCAGGGTTGTGAGGCCTGTCCCCTCTGCAGATTTATGTAATGATGGTGTCCCCCACTGTAGAATATGTACAGTGCCTGTGAAGACAGGGATTTCTCTCCACATTCATCTTGGAAGATAGCATTGCATACAGAGCTGGAACTATGGCTACGTGACTGTAAGGATACAAGGGTGGATATCAACCTGTGTTGAACAGGTGGCATCTGTGAAAGGTAGGACGCTCCCTGAGGTAGCTACAGAGCAAAAGTGTTCTTATGGACGTCTCCACTTCTGGCGTGCAAACAGGTCACATTTCAGAGGCACATGAGTGTCTTAATGTGATTACATACAGACTTGCGTCCACTCCGTGCCAGGTGCATCCACCTACAAGCAGTGGGACAGAAGGAGCAGGTCTCCACCCTGGCACGCGTCTGCATTCCTCCCACAACCGATTCAAAGGTGGGCTGGCCGCCACCTCAAACCTCAGCGGTCAGGGAAGGGTGGCACAGAGATGCACATTCCCCAGAGGGAGAAGAAGACAGGTGCGAGCAAGAATTTCCCCCCACACACAAACACCACACACACATTCCCCCAGATGAGAGAGCCAGCTCTTGTCTCACCAAAGGCGGGGCGGGGGGGATGGAATAGAGGGGAGTGTGCAGCGATCCAGCCATATGGGAGCAAACACCTACCTCATACACCAAGCCGGGGGGGTGGGAAGGAATAAAGAAAGCATAGGGTCCACGGAGAGCTGGGAGCGGGCTCAGTTTCCCTGTGGGGCCAGGCCCAGGGGAGAGTGAACGCCTCACGCCGCGGAGCGAACAGGGGTGGGGAGTGAATGTTCTCCTCATAGGGAGCTTGAGGGGCACTAGGATGCCTGATCGGGCGTCGCCGGGGGACCCACCTTCCCCCCCCACCTTCCCCGCCCCCTCAGGCAGATACCGGCGCCGGCCGCCCCCTCCCCTCCACCGGTTCCCCCGGTTCCTCGCCCGGCCTCACCTGCCCGCACCGTATCGGAGAGGTCGTGGCTGAGGGCGGCGGCGCTGCGCGGGAACTCCTTCAGCTTCCTGCCGCTCAGGTTGAGACCCCCGGAGTGCGCCGCCTCTTCCAACGCCCGCTCCAGACCCCGGTTCAGCGGCGCCTGCAAACCTAGCGACCCGCCACCGCCGCCGCCGCCGCCCACCCCGGCCGTCGCCGCCACAGCAGCGGCGGGGAAGGGCTGCGACTCGCCTCCCAGCGTCGCCATCTTTTCCCCTCGCCCGCCTGACCGCTGGGGGTACCCGAGAGGGCCGCCGGACCTGCCTCCCTCTCTCCCTTCCTCCTCCTCCCGCTCGCTGTAGTGGTGGTGGCGGCGCCGCCGCCGCCGTGAGGGGGAGGGGGAGCGGCAGCGCAGCCAGGAGGCGGAGGCCAACGACCGGGCGAGGCGCGCCCACTGCGCATGCTCCGCCTCACGGCCGCCTCCTTACCCCCCCGACACCACCGTGCGGGGCACTGCGGCGCCCCCTAGCGGCGACGCGCCTCCGACCTTGCCGCCGCTGCTGGTGCTGCCGCCGCTGCTGCAAAGGACATGGACCTGTTGGAGTGGGTCCAGAGGAGGGACACGAAGGTGATCCGAGGGCTGGAGCACCTCTCCTGTGAGGACAGGCTGAGAGAGTTGGGGCTGTTCAGCCTGGAGAAGAGAAGGCTCCGGGGAGACCTTATAGCCACCTTCCAGTACCTAAAGGGGGCTACAGGAGAGATGGGGAGGGACTTCTTACAAGGGCGTGTAGCAGTAGGACGAGGGGTAACAGTCTTAAACTGAAAGAGGGGAGATTTAGATTAGATATTAGGAAGAAATGCTTTACTGTGGGGGTGGTGAAACACTGGAACAGGTTGCCCCAGAGAAGCTGTCGATGCCCCATCCCTGGAAGTGTTCAAGGCCAGGCTGGATGGGGCCTTGAGCAGCCTGGTCTAGCAGGAGGTGTCCCTGCCCGTGGCAGGGTGGTTGGAATTAGGTGATCACCGTTCTGTGATTCTATGACTAGTTTTTGTCACAACATTCCCCGCCACCTTCCCTTTTTAAGGCTAGCCCATGAGGTCTGCCCACCACCGGCTTTGGCCCCTTCTCCCAGCGTCCACCGCAGTTGTTCACCACTCTAACCACGCCGGCAGGCTCGGGGGCTGGATGCGCGGCAATTTGTGGTCAGGTGGTGTGCAACCACTGTGCACGGGTGCAGGCAGGCATGCCTGTGCTCCGGCGGCAGGCCTCATTTGAAATTAGAAGCTGCAGTGGCTGTTGCCACTGAACAAGGCCCTGGGGAGCATCCGCCCTGCAGAAAGCTTTTCTGTGACTTGCTTCTCCCACGGGGAGAAGTTCACACGTGTGCATGGGCCCCCGGGGACAGCCTGCCAAAGAGACACCTTCGAAGGTGTGATTTGGAGTGACAAACCAAGCACAGGAGCCATGATCAGTTCGGTTTTCAATGGAATAACCTTTCTGAGAGGGCAAGGGTGTTGGTTTGGATTTATTTCTCCCCTCCTTTTCTGCAGCTTTGCAAAGCTGAGCCCAGGAGTGGGAGCGGAGCGAGGCCTCATGTTTCCTCAGGGTTTACAGAGTTCAAAGCTAAAAAAGGACTTGTACGTCATCACCCATGACCTGTATTTTACAGGCAGTTACATTTCACTCAGTTACCCTGTGTTGTGATCAATGTCTGACATTAAACCAAAGCCTTCCCGGCT